>NC_036874.1:7743240-7948617 GCF_002910315.2 Salvelinus sp. IW2-2015 | reverse complement strand
TATGACAGCTACATAAAGCCATAGGGATATGACAGTACATTAGCCATGGGATATGACAGTATGACATAGCATGGGATATGACAGTACATTAAGCCGCATGGAGTATAGACATACATATGCTCTTAGCCATGGGATATGACACAACAGGTCAGATACGTATAGGCCTACTACAGTATGTTCCATACATTCACTCTCTCTCTCCCATTGTTCCTTGCTGGGCACCCCAAAATGGTTTGCCAACATTTATCACCTCAAATGATATCACATGGAAATAATCTCCCTCTGTATGCTTCTGCGCTCATATCAGACGCTAAATACACAATTCAAATCAGCTGTAGCCGATGAATGAGCCATCTTTCATCACACATGCTATATTCTTTGAGATTCTAGTTAATTCATATGCTAATGTCCACTGTTGACATCAGCGTCTGTCCTTCTATCTTTTCAAGATTACATGCTTTTTATGCTATGACTATGGTAGATTAGATAACACACGCAATAAAACAAACACTAATTTAAATGTATATTTGCAGAATACAAAACCAAGGGATCAATTAAGTGATAATGCCTGAGAAGCTGTAGTTTCTAGGATATCTTGGCAAAAGTGTTAGGCCTGATATGTGGTAACTGTCCATGTGGTCAGAATACAGACCTCTGTCATAAGTATTTACATGTCATATACTTTGCGTACTACTTTGTAGGCTATACTTTACTTAACCTTCCAAGATTAGACAGCTCCAGGACAAATACTGTAAGTCTGGTGAAAGTCGTTCATCGAGGCTTGGCCATGTCAAGGCCACAAAAGCGGGCTGGGCGGAGTGCGTTTCCGAGGTGATCTCACTTAAGTAGATGTCAACCTGAGTGACCCAGAAAAAGAGCACTCACCTTTCCCTTTTGTGTGGGAAACTAAAGCACCCATCTCTCATTACCGTGCAGAGAAGCAGAACCAACTGTTAGAATCTCTTACAACCTGGCAACCTTGAACTTAATTGTACCTTCCATTATCTTGTACAGTTCACACTGAAAATACAGGTAGCAATGATCATGCACATGGGATTGAAAAATGAGTAGTGATAACATGTTTTTCTTCTTATGTTCTGTGCTCAGATGGCAATTTCTGTAAATAGCCAGCACATAATACATTTTGAGTTTATCTGGGTAGCGATTTTCTCATTTAACAATTGGAAAAAACACAAAAAAGGAGGACGTAGCTAGAATAGGAACTGTGGTAGGTTATTTCTTTACTATCAAATGAGGAGAGACAAACTTATCACATAAGTCAGTGTTTATACTTAAACTAACTATTTAATCACTTATTAATTGAAGAGTACCACCTCATCTGCCAAAGGTTCAACGCTTACGCACATCAAGATCGTAGTCGCCATCTGAATCATACACAGTGATACTTACGCAACCCCCCCCCATCCGATGCTCTACGATAATGATGCTTGCGTCATGGCTGGTCGACGATTCACGATTCAAATGATTGTGAGAGCCCCGAGGCAAAAGTACAAAAGGATTTTTATAGCCAAGATACACCCCTTTCAACCGTAACATGACGAACAACAGTATATATAGAATGGCGTCACAAGTTAGAATCTGTATGAAAGATACCTATAATACATAGCAAGAACAGTATCTGCTGTGTCACACAGTTTCATTGTGTAGAGACCAGTGGTCTGGCCCCGTGATAGAAAGAAAACATTAACTCATGCTCTGGAATGCTCTTTAGGTTTTATCACCCAAAAAACATCGTAAATCTCCTGTCAGTGTTATCACAGAGGCCATCCTCAGTAGAAAGCACACACACAAAGTTTAACAATACTCTATTCTGTGCATAAACAACCATTTTATACAATAAAAGTATGTTTGTTGTCTTGCTGGGCATATAACTACACGGCCAGATGCTGTTTGTTATATCATGTCTGACATCTGCCAAGTTTCTGTGATAGCAAGTCTGATCTCTTCCTCAGACTACACACACACAAACTTAAAGTGACTTCCCAGAAAAATGTTAAAAGGGTGTCATCTATTGGTCAGTTTTGATATATTGCCAGGTTATACAAGGCAGCCTTCACACTGGATATTGTAAACAGAATTACACTGATTTTAACATATCCCTATTTCTAACATACACACACTCAACAGTCAAAACAAGCACTTGTTTTAATTAGAGTTTATTGGCATAAATTAATTTGCGATTAGGCAATCAATGTTTATGAATAAGCAATTAACTAATTTGTTATTTACTTAATTAGTAAATACATTCACATTAAACATAACATTCACATGTACATTAAAAGCTTTTATAGAGTATAGAAAAGTAAAACATTTATATTTTTAGAATATTTGACCTTCACATTTTTTCTCAAAAAATACATCGCTACAATTCATTCTAAACAACTTCATTTAACGTGCCAGTCCCCACTGGTTCCTTCAAATTAGATTTGTGGCTTGCATGCCTTTTGACATGGCAGAGACGATTCTACATGGATGTGTATGTGCACGTGCACATAAAATGTAATTCGCTTTGGATAAAAAGTGTCTGCTATATATGCATACAGTTTTGTGTTGCAGTAATGTGATCAGTGGCCGAGTGGTGTTGGAGTGTAACCACGCTGCAATGACAACCCTGTCACCACATCTCGCTGGCACCTGCTTGTTTATCAAGTGTGACACGGGAATCCGCATTTGATGCTGTTTGCAGTTTGTGGTCTTTCAACAACCTGTCAGCAAGGGCCTTGGGCCTGGTCCACTTCGACAGCACATGGGCAGAGAGCACTCCTCTGCAATCAAGCTACAGTGCCACAGAAAGTCAACACCCCCTTGGATTTCTTCACATTTGATTGTGTTACAAAGTGGGATTAAAATGGATTTAATTTTATTTTTTTTTGTCAACAATCTACACAAAATACTCTGTCATAGTGGAAGTAAAATTGTATATATTTTTTAACATCATTGAAAAATAGAACATTCATATACCTTGAATAAATAAGTATTCACCCCCAAGTCATACATGTTAGTAGCACCTTTGGCAGCGATTACAGCTGTGAGTCTTTCTTGGGTAAGTCTCATAAGAGCTTTGTATACCTGTATTGTGCAATATTTGCCCATTATTCTTTTCAAAATTCTTGAAGCTCTGGCAAGGTGTTGGGGATCATGGCTAGAAAGTCATTTTCAGTCTTGCCCTAGATTTTCAAGCATATTTAAGTCAACTGTAACTTGGGCACTCAGGAACATTCACTGTCTCTTGGTAAACAACTCCAGTGTAGATTTGCGCTTGTGTTGTAGGTTATTGTCCCTGTTTCAAGGTGAATTCCTCTCCAGTGTCTGGTGTAAAGCAAACTAAAGCAGGTTGTCCACTATGATTTTGCCTGTGCTTAGGCTGAATCTCGTTTCTTTTCATCCTGAACAATTCACCAGTCTTTGCGATGTCAAGCATACCCATGCATACCATGATGCAGCCACACCGTGCTTGCAAATAAGGAGACAGTTACTCAGTGATTTGTTGTGTTGGACTTGCCCCAAACATAAGGCTTTGCATTTAGTCCAAAAAGTGTATTCCTTTGCCGTGTTTTTCCCCCAGTATTACTTTAGTGCCTTGTTGCATAATATGCATATTTTGGGATATTTTTTAGTCTGTATATTTGTATTATTATTTCTCTGTCATTTAGGTCATTATTGTGCAGTCACTACAATGTTGTTGATCCATCCTCAGTTTTCTCCCATCACAGCCATTGAACTCTGTAGTTGTTTTAAAATGCAATGCCGCAGTTTCCTTCCTATCCTGCAGCTCAGTTCAGAAGGACGACTGTTTCTTTGATGTGTCTGGGTTGTTTGATACATTCTCCACAGCATACTTATTAACTTGGCCATGCTTAAAGATATATTCAATGTCTGATTTGTTATTTTTACCATCTACCAATCACTGCCCTTCTTTCAAAAAGCTCATGGTCTTTGTAGTTGAATCTGTGCTTGAAATTCAATACTTGACTGAGGGACCTTACAGAGAAAGGTAGTCATTCAGAAATCCATCAACCCTTATTATTTCATACAGAGTGACTCCATATAACTTATTATTGATTTGTTAAGCCAATTTTTACTTCTGAACTAAAGGGATGAATACTTGTGATTTTAATTAATACTATACTTATGTTATTTTTTATTTTTTTCACTTTGACATTATGGAGTATTTTGTGTAGATCAATGACAATAAAATTACAATTAAATATATTTAAATCCTACTTTGTATCGCAACAAAATGTAAAGAGTTCAAGGGGAGTAAGCACTGTACATGTCAGAAGGGTGGGTGCAGACGGATGATGTTATTCACTGTCATCATTATGAAAACACTTGCTAATGCTACCAGCAGCTTGGAAAAACGCATTATCTCACAGCATGGCCAAGAAGTCACTCAAGCTCAGCACTTCAGAGAGAGATTGGTCTTGGACACTATACACATTACAAGCGACATGCTTGGCTTATTTTGTCTGATGCCACGGCTACAGGGATTGTCTTTGCCCATAAAATCTGCACTTCTCACTGAAATATTTTCCATCTCCTGAGAACTACTTTGTGGAGCTCTGCTTCTCTGTCTAAATTTGGCATAGCTGTCGCGCTGGGGCCACTCTAGGTACGTTTTGGTGTTCAGCATCTTCTTGAGCTTACAATACTTGCTGGGCAGAGATTCAGGGTCGATGGGCTCTTTAACCACAAGAATAACATCACTGAAGGTCTTGCCGATGGCTCTTTGCTGGGCAAAGTAGAGCTCGTAGTTGCACCAATCGCTGTTCACAAAGTGGTGTGACAACACAAATATAACCTGGATTAGGAAACAAAACATTCAGAGGATAGGGTGTATTCATTTAGGCAAATTCACAGTGCAGGAATCAGGATACAAACCTAAACAAAACATACATCTTACATTTTGGGTTGTTCAATTGACGTTTTATATTCAAAAGTCTAGTACTATTTATTCACTTGTTAAAACACCTCTAACTTGTCTTGGTGGGTCCTCACTCTTACCTTTTCGCTGCTCTCAATATTTTCAATGATGTTGTCGATGATCCACTTTCCTGGCATGAAGTCTCTCTCATGGATACAGAGTCGGTAGGGGGGCTTGCTGTTCTCCAAGCAGGGCAACAACTGGTCCCTGACCCAGTCTGCATCTGGGTGGCTGTAGGAGATGAATGCATGGTAAACATAGATCTGTGATTTTCCAGATGCTCCTTCCTGATGAGCCCTGTATTTGGCTCTGAGGATCTGATATGTGGCTTTGATGTACCAGGGAACATTGAATATGTAGCATATAAGCATCAACACTAAAACCACAGCTGCAGTAGTAGCCACACAGATGATGATGACCAGTCTGATATCGCAGACCACGTGACCCGGGAAGAAATTTGCCACAGCGGTATTGAGCAGGGCCTCTGGATGGTAACACTTGTAGTTCTCTGGCCAGTCAGTGATGTTGACCTTCCCCTTGGAAATTGTGTCCTGGATGAAGGCATGGAGGTCGCAGGTGCAGTGAAATGGGTTGTTCCCCGCCGTCAGTCGAGACAGCTGGGGCATGTCCTGGAAGGAGCCCATGCTGATGAGCCCAAAGGAGTTCCCATCCAGAGCCAGTGACTGCAAGGAGTAACTTCTCCACCCAGAGGGGATGAACTTGATCTTGTTCCCATTGAGCAGGAGCTCCTTGAGGCTGATGGTTTGTTGGAAGTAGGCCATGTCCAGCTGGTCCAGGTCACAGTACGAGAGGTCCAGGAATTGTACTGTGGTGGGCAGACACTGGAGGGCACCACTTTCGAATCTGTTGTGGTGAGCGATCACCTGGGTGATGTTCTGCATCCAGTTACAGTTGCGACTCTTCTCAGCAGAGCCCAGCATGTTGTGGCTGACATCCAGGACCTTCAACTGTTTGAACTCCCTGGTCAGGGAGGCTAAGTCCTGAAGGCTGGTCAGTTGGTTGGTGCTGACATTGAAGGAACGAAGAGCCGGCATGGTGCCCCTGTAGTCGCATCTCTGGTTGAAGAGGATGTTGTCCTGCAGGCGGTTGTTTGAGATGTCCAAAACCTCCATGTCTTCCATATTAAGCCAGGCATCGCAAGGCACAGAGTTGAAGTTGACATTCTGAATGGACAGCAGTCGGACTTTGTTGAACCATGTGAAGCGCCAGTCGAATCGCAAAATGTCTGGATTACTGATGTGCCTGAGGAGTAATGGAGACAAAACATGTAAGCATGAAAAAAACATGTGTGGTCAAGATGATAACATAATTGGTACTTTCACAATACATAGATATGACAAAAGATTTCAATTGATGAAGAAAATACACTTGTGACTAGGAACCTGTATTTGTTTTTGTATCTTCTGGGTAGAAATATCTGCATAGTGCTTTTGTAATTTAACAGAGTAGAATAAGATATGCTTACCACAGATTTAGTCTACTCAGTGCAAGGTCTTTGATACTGGATCCCAAGCCATTATCCAGAAAGTTGGGCGAGCGAGCAAAGTCAATGTATTGAAGTGTCAGACGTTTAAGGGGGGTGACCTGTAGATTAAACAGAGCCATCCTCATAAGGTTCTCATTGAATTTTCCACGGTGAAAGATGAGCGAATCTACTTTGATGTCTTGCAAGCCTCTGAAAATATCCTCATCTCCCATGTAATACATGAACTCAAAGAGGTTCCTGAATTGGATGAGACTGAAAGTCTTGTTGGCCAWGTCTCGTAGAATCAAAGGTAGGAAATTCGGCTTCTGATCTATGGCCATGTCAAAACCCATTCTACCTGTCTGGATRACCTTCAGACTACCCGGTTCATAGTAACTGATATTTGATGAAGTTTTAATYGCAAAGTCCTGRAACTGAATGTTCCTCAATGCCTGGAAGTCCCCTTTCCTTAGACCCTTGACCAAGGGGCCGCCCATGGACAGGGCCTTGAGGTGGGTCAATCTGGAGAAAACGTCAGCTGACAATGTGGCCTGGGTGTAAAGGTTATTCGACATAAGGAGTTCCCTTAGATTAAAGAGGTCCTGCAAGGCGTTGGCAGGGATTTCCTCTAGGGAGTTGTTAAAGATGTTAAGATGCTCCAGGAGGGGGTTGTTGTAGAAGGCACGGTCCTCAATCACAGAGATGTTGTTGAACTGCAGCTCGAGGACACGAAGATGAGGTAGGCGAGAAAAGTAATTAACACGAATGGCATGAATTTCATTGTAGGAGAGATCTATACTTTCAAGCGTGGAAGGGAGGTGCTTCCATGGAACATGATCCAGTCGCTGACCAAGGCAGTTTGCGGAGCGTCCAGAGTTGTAGATTTGACAGGGGCCTCTCTCATCATTCGTAGCAGGGGTTGGTGAGGCAAGGGCCACAAGAAGTGGCGGACTAAACCACACAAAACCCAGTAGAATCACTGTGTGCATGTACATTTTCGATCTGTAAAGGAATGTAAAAATCTMTCAAGTTTAACAAATGACAAGATTGACAAGATTGTTAACAAACATCTATTACATTCTCTAGGTCTTTATCATTGAAGTTTGACTATAGTCTCCTCTTTACGTCCTTCAATCCTCAATTGCAACTAGAGGAAATAGATTTCACTCTGATGTTACCAGTATTTATGTGTCTGTGCCCAACATTACCCACACATTTCTGTTTCAAAGCCAAGAGAAGGGATTTGTGAAATATCGCCATGACACTCTTATCTATGGATACATGTTTACATCCATGTTTACCATCACTGTCTTGATTATTACAGGTTGAATATTAACATGCTTGCAGTGAAGAATGGTCCAACAGTGTGCATCTTTCAAGTTAGGCTTTAGTGTAGAAGTCAGCAAAGTATTGATAAAATAGGCAAAAAGCAACCAGATCAAGAATACCAACAACTAATAATGTCCTGCCTATAATGTATAGTTCTCGCTTTGTGGGCAATAAAATTAGGAAATGGCAACTGAACGTGAGATTTCTCAACACGGACCGTATGGTCAGTTCTGGCATGCACACCACCTGATCTATTGACTTAATTCAGACTACTATTGTGGTGTTGGGAAGTGAAATGCTCAAATTTCCATAGCAAAACTAATAAAGGATATATGCCATTCTAAGTGGGCTGTTACCAGGACCCAGATTAAACCTATTTCTGGGCTAAAATGCATGCTCAATGGAGAACCTTTAAAGTATTCCTGTGACTAGTAAATTTAAAGATGCATATTTTAAAAGTGTGTAACTGTACCTGTTAGTGGAGGTGATGCTGTTATATGTTCAAGACCAGCTGATGTGTTGGTATGACTTACACAAGGGAGTGAACTGATTCATCCTCCTTGACTGAGATTAAATTCCTCTTGCTGGCTAATTCTCATGGCTGAATGTTTCTACTAACCCTCATAAGACACAGTACTCTGCTCATGGCTGTTAGGTACAATCCCCCAAGTTCCCATAATCCTTTCCTTTAAACTTGCAAAATTCTCTCCACCAACAAGAGGGCTGTGAACAGCTAGTGTAGTGCTTGTGGCGTGGAATGTTCCCCAATGTTGGAAGGGGGGCCCCGAGTGAAAAAGTTTGGGAACCCCTGCTATAGCCTACGGTAAGTTTGGTATTCTAGCAATGTTTTATGATATTTTGAGTAATACCAAGGGATGAAACATTTAACGAAAACATTTTATTTTCAGAAGCCCTTGCTTTTCTCAATAAAGATTCTGGATTATATATTTTTTGATCTGTGGCATATTGTATTTTCTGATACCAAAATGTCTGAGGTATTCAATGAGCCTCCACGTTGTTTACTGTACTGTATACATTGGGTAGCAMATACATAGGCAATGGATACTTCCTGGAGACCAGCAAATAAGACTGACCCTTTCAAAATTCAGGTCAGAGTTCTGCTCTTGATATAGAGGTTAATATTTAGATAATGAATTCCTTCTTTCTGCTGGAAGGGTCAATTTATGATGTTTATAGTTAATTGGACAGTCTGTTAGACTGCTGTCTTCATCTTGATCTCCTTATCTGACGTGCACCGCCTCCACTGACATTCATATCTGGCAGGGTTCCATAAATATTTCCTTACTGTGTGGGGTTGTTTTGTAATTTAACATAGAGGAAATATGCACTTCCTTGTTGCTATGCTACGTAGCATCTGCATGTAAAAAACAAAAACCTGCATAGCTTTATTGCACAATGATACCTACTGTACCCGTAGTTTAGAGAAGCTTATCAGTTATCTAGCCAACACTGATAGCTATTCCTACAAATGAAGAAAAGATAACAAACGTTTCAATAATATTGAATCAGTAAAATGCCTCACATGCATATAACCCCATCACAAAACAATAACCCAGCATAATGACCACCATAAAGCATAGGCCAATCATGAAATGGTTCAATATTAGTATTTATCAGTCTTATTGTTATTGTACCAGGAACCCAGGACAATATGGTCTTCCTCCATTAAAAACTGCTTAGATTAACACTAGACCTTGCAGAGTGATTAAATCAATATCAGCCAACTATAACTGAGTGGTTGATTAATGTCCCACGGACCAATGTCAGACCAGATGGTAACTCATAAATATGACACAATGAGTGGCTGATGAGAAGGGGAGGATTTTTTACAGGAAAGTAGGAGCTTCCTTCTAAAGCCGGTCTATATTTACTTAGTGTTACTACTTACCACCAGGTCAGAGCAGTCAACCCTGAGTTGTGTGCCTCTAACCTACATGTATAGAGTATTAATAGGCTACATGAACTCTGTTAGTTAGCCTGGTTAGCCATTAACTCACTGGTTGTGTGCTTCTGAATGTCTAATACTGGAATCAGACGACTTGCCAATCAAGATTGGTCACCCTGTCACGATCGTGTGGAGGAGAGACGGACCAAAACGCAGCATTTGGAAAATAAGCCATCTTCTTTATTTATAACAACGAAGATGAAAACGAAACGAAACACTTACACAAACTATACAAAACAACAAACGATCGTGAAGCTAAATAACGTAGTGCACACACAGGCTACAAACGTTCAACATAGACAATTACCCACAAACATCTAAAGCCTATGGCTACCTTAAATATGGCTCCCAATCAGAGACAACAATAACCAGCTGTCTCTGATTGAGAACCAAATCAGGCAACCATAGACTTTCCTAAACACCTACACTCAACCATAGACAATKCTAGACACATACACTCCACACAAACCCATACACTAAAACCAACACCCCCTTTACCATAATAAACACCCAAAACACAAACATACCCCATGTCACACCCTGACCTAACTAAAATAATAAAGAAAACAAAGAATACTAAGGCCAGGGCGTGACACACCCAAATATGTGTGATTACACTACAAATACAAAACTTCACTTTTGATAGGCTAATTATTATCTACAAAAGAGTGACATATGCATGGAATCTTGTGGGCTATGCTGTGACCTGAGGATGGACTTTTACTTGAATTTCTGTAGACGTGTGAAGACATTTAAGTGGTAGGATCTAATTAATTATTTGTAAATATCCATATCACCACCGATGACAAGAAGAACATAATGAAATTGTGACACATCGTACAAAAAGCATATGGCCTATGCTTTTGGCCTTTCTAGGGAGTTTTTCCTAGCCACCGTGCTTCTACACCTGCATTGCTTGCTGTTTGGGGTTTTAGGCTGAGTTTCTGTACAGCACTTCGAGATATTAGCTGATGTACGAAGGGCTATATAAAATAAACTTGATTGATTGATTGATCAACAACATTGTAAAGCTGGAGTACTGCTGACTATTGGCTCATTGATTTAGGCACTGAAATTCAATACCTGTTACAGCTATACATTTATGTTTGAAAACGATGGGACCCACCAGGGTCAAAGCAGTCTACTTAAAGTAGTATATACTGTAGCTTCAGGGAAATTAACATCCGCATAGCCAGCTAAGCAGTTTATTTAGACAAGCCAGGAGAAATGTAAGGCTAAGTTTAGTGCCCAGAAAGCATGTTCAAACAACTTATATTGACCCATACAACCTATAAACCCATTATAAACCTAGTACTCACCCACTTTGAGACACATCCAAATAAAACTGAGACAAAACAACATCTGATAGACATCATATATTCAACTGATAATATTTTCTCAGTAAACATTTCCTCATACTTGCTTTATTGCCAATTAGCTATATTGTCTTCAAAGAAACTCCCAAGTTCAACACCTGAAGAAAAATAATATATGTTACCGGTTCGGTTACTTTTAGATTACTTTCCCCTTTAGAGGCATTAGAAGAAGGCAAAAATGTATGTTCCCAATTGAACCACATATATTGCAGGATAAATCAATGTTAAAGTTTACATAGCTGGCCATATATGGATGTTAAATTTTACTTTATGGTTTGGTTATGTAGGTTTCTTCTAACCCATCGCTTTCTACTACATATAATACCATTAAATTATAGCTTTACATTAAAAAACTAAATCTATCAGAATTCCAGTCATTCCAATTAATGTTATTCCCTTTGATCTTCAAGAATAGGACTTGGAAATATGGAAGTATATATTAGCCAAATAGTTTTACCTCAACATGACACCAAAACTAAGGACTTATTAGCCAGCACTACTCTGTTGTTTATGATTTTGTTGTCATGTAGGACTGATTGGGCTCATTGATTCGAGTTAAAAAATAAATGCTGTGCTCATGAAATGGCATGCTTTGAGGACTACTGAAAAGTGCTATTTACATGTGAAAAATTAATGCCATATGCTGCATTTGCTATAGACCTATTGTTTATCTTTTTGTTGGTGACACTTTGATATCTTGATAATATACAGCTGTTTAAAGGGCAAATCCACAGAAGAAACCATAACTAAATGGTTCACCCTGCCTGTTTTGGTAAAAAGCTGAGGGATGGGCCTGGAGAAATGTAACCACTCTCAGATTAATAGACAGAGCTATGGATGCAAGGACTGACCATCCATGATATAAAAAGTATTGTTTTAATCATGATATGTGGCTATACAGTGTGTGTTTACATTTACAATGTTTACAAACATTGGAGTAAAACAAGCATATATTTTGGGTTCTCATGGAGTGTGACAGTTGAACTAAGCTCATGAGGCATTTGTAAATTATATTCTTCAAGAATCAATGGATATATATATATATTATAATGTATAAGTACAAAAATTGATGTAGCAACTACAGATTGCCCCTTTAAGTCTATCAAAAGTGTGACAATTTGAGCATGTGTCCATTAGGCCTATGGATTTTTGTTTTTGTTTTTTATCAGCATGAATTAAATTGAGCAATAAAAGCCCCACTTTTATTCCATAGGTTTGGATCTGCACTATGAAGCTGTTGCAAGAGCGCATTTTTCACTGGCTGTCCACTGGTTTCAAAAACAAAGATTGATAGGCAGCTTAAACGTATTGAATTCAACCATTATTGGGTTCAAATACACATTTAGGTTTGTAAACAGCCATCCACAATCCGCTAAATGAGAGAGCAGCAGTGTGATTCACATCAACGCGCTATGTAGATATCAATAATAAGTGATATCCGTGTCGCCATATACTACACACCACTGCTGTCATCCTTACCTCCAAGCGTGTTTTAATGGACACACCACCATGACAGCCCTAACTCAAACCACCATCTCAGTGTTTTAATGGACACACCACCATGACAGCCCTAACTCAAACCACCATCTCAGTGTTTTAATGGACACACCACTATGACAGCCCTAACTCAAAGCACCATCTCAGTGTTTTAATGACACACCACCATGACAGCCCTAACTCAAACCACCATCTCAGTGTTTTAATGGACACACCACCATGACAGCCCTAACTCAAACCACCATCTCAGTGTTTAATGGACACACCACCATGACAGCCCTAACTCAAACCACCATCTCAGTGTTTTAATGGACACACCACCATGACAGCCCTAACTCAAACCACCATCTCAGTGTTTTAATGGACACACCACCATGACAGCCCTAACTCAAACCACCTTCTCAGTGTTTTAATGGACACACCACCATGACAGCCCTAAACTCAAACACCATCTCAGTGTTTTAATGGACACACCACCATGACAGCCCTAACTCAAAACCACCATCTCAGTGTTTTAATGGACACACCACCATGATAGCCCTAAACTCAAACCACCATTCCAGTGTTTTAATGGACACACCACCATGACAGCCCTAACTCAAAACCACCATCTCAGTTTTTAATGGACACACCACCATGACAGCCCTAACTCAAACCACCATCTCAGTGTTTTAATGGACACACCACCATGACAGCCCTAACTCAAACCAACAGTTACAGCAAGATGCAGTTCTTTTACAACCACAACTCTGATCAGTTTTTACATCTGTAAGAAATGGCACTAATGTAGCCATTTAAGGGTTAAATGACTGGGTATGATGGTGCATTGATCAGTTCAAAGCTGCTGTTTTTGTCCAAAGGTGACCTTTTAAAATAACTGTCCAGTGTTTCCAGATTTCTACGAAATATGACTCATTAATTACAATGAGTGAAATGGTTTTCCTTCTAAAAAATGGTAATTAAGTATGTTAAAGCACATTTTCTGAGTAGGAATGGTGTGGTCGTATGCCGGTCATTAAAAATATGAATACGAGTAGAACGGTGATTAGCCAGCTCATCCTCCTCAGGAGGGTGATATCATAGTAAGCATTATTTTTGTTTGAGATACAAGTTTGAGTTGATTTTTATTTATACTTCGGCCACAAATACTATGTATAGGATGAGGCAACAACATTTGAGTATGAGTTAACAATATTCACTTTTAAAAGTGATTTTCACTGGACAGTTTAAAACTGCAACGTTTTCTCTCAGCCTCATGGCAAAATGTGACAAATGGCACGAGATGAGCTATATGTGTAGAATTGCAGGAAATTAGCTTTAAAACTGCTCCCAGGTAATGACTTACCCCAACCTAGTCTGTCATGGTACTGTCCATTGTGTGTTTGCTTGGCATGCATACTGCAATGTTGTGAGTTTGACTTGAGCTACAGTTTTATTTTTACATAGATATATTAAACTTTTTTTATACAGCTTAGTCTCACTGACAGAATCTGTTTTTCAAGAGACCTGGTTAAAAGTCTTCAATATCAAGTTGTACCCTAACACATTAACATTAAAGCCATATTGTCAGGACCCGGTGCGAGAAACAGTCACTAATAATTGGCAGAACCCAGAAGATGAGGCAGACACAGCAGTACTAGAGATGGTGGTTTAATAAAAATAGATATCTTCCAAAATACAAAAGAAAATCCACAAAGTGGTAAAAACAGCAAGGGAAAAAAACAAACCTCAAAAGACCAATCCAAAAATACACGAGAACAAAACCAGAGAACCTCTGGAAAATCCAACAAGAGAAAACTGTTCACAAAGGCTGGGGCTGGGTGCTAACATACAAACACTGAGCAAGGAACTAAGGAACACACAGGGTTTAAATACTAACAAGGGAATGACTTACAGGTGCAAACAATAATTAGGGCAAGAAAAACAAAAGGTACAAAAAAGGTGCAAGGGGGACATCTAGTGAACAAAACCAAACAGTCCTGGCCAAAACCTGACACATATGTGATGCAATGGCTCAATTGCACAGACTGCACAAAACCATGGCCCTCACATGAGTCCTTCAGTTAGCACAATATTAATGGAGTCAAACGCACCATCATCCACCTGGCAGATCACTGTGTTCCTGGACTTGAGGGAAATGTATAACAGAGTAAAGCTGATGATGGTGACTCCTCCTATAATCACAGTGTGGTTCTATATTTATCTGATACAGCCTGTCTAGGCCTGCTTACTTATTTTTACTCATTTGATTTCTCAGTCACTTAAAAAGTCAAATTTGCATATCTAGATTTTTTATAGTTTTTCCTTGATGCCCGACTGTTTGGTATTTGTAAACTCATCCTGTAGCCTAATAATAGTTACTGCTAACATTATTGAGGTAATTTTACACTCAAATATCTAAATGAGTGAAAATGACTGGTGCTATCACCATCTCCCTACTGTGAATATCTTTATACTGTTACAATGATCAACATTTTATATAAAGTAGTCAGACAAACTCTCAGCACTTACCTAAAGATGAAAGATTAGTGAACCAATTCAGCCCTTCAACACTTTAGCATATGTTGTCAGTGACTGATCACGCTTATGAGAAATGAAGGAAGAAGACCAGCCCTTTAAGTCTTATTTTCTTCGTTGCTCTGTTACGCACTCAGGAATGTGGAATGTGGTGGACYAAGCCATTCCCTTTTCTGCAGGGCAGTGCTTGACTTGGGCAGGAGCTGAGTACCGGTACCTCAAATGTTCTACTGCTTGAGCTCCTGCACCTCTTATAGAATATTAGCTCCAAGTATTGTAGCGCTCCTGCACCTAAATATAAAAGGTACCTGCACCCAAAATGAGTACCGGCACCTATTTCAGTCCAAGTCAAGCACCACTGCCAGGGTGCTTGCAACCTTTAATGTCACACAATGTCTTTTGAGGTGACTGTGGGGAAAATAAGATATGGGGCTATCTTGTGCAATAGTACATTGAAATAGCTTTGTCTCTGTTGTTATTCCACCCTGGGTATTCTAACACATAAAGAGAAAATGCTAGGTCASAACCTTCAACATTTATAGTTAAAACCTCTCTGGCAATTAAATTGATTTAGTGAGTCATGTCATTAGATATAATTGTATTGTGGTTGTATTTGCACAGAGGAAAGCTAGAACCTAATAAAATTGATTAATATACTGTATGTAGCAGGGGTTTTGATTTTGCTTTGTGTGGCTATCTCTGGCAGTCGATAAGTAAGCCTGTCTGTTATTGAATAAGATTAGTTGTTTCTCTTCATTACAAATAGGAAACTAACTTCATGGGAAATGGGTAGAAACTTTAATAGAAAACAGAGAGGGGGAAATAAATATGTTCTTCATTATGGTTGCCTCAGTTTGTTGGTGGGTGTTCAAAAGTGAATGACAACCCATAACAAAAACAAGCTGTCTTTTAAGATCTTGTTATTAATCATAAGTGATTCATCACCATGTCATGCCAAGTTTCCTTTGGGGGAAAATCAGGAAGTGATAGGTAGAAAATGAGCTGACAGTGAGTTGGCAAAAATAAATAGTCTCTTTTGTGTTAAGCAATATCACTTCCCTGACAAGGGAGTATGTCCTTGAATAGGCATTCACCAGTATAAATAGGGTTCATCACCAGCATAAATAGGGTTCACCTGTCTGTTTCATGGTTTAAGTGATGTTTTTATTTTATTTTACTCTTATGTGCTGCATTGACACTGAACTGTCATACAATTCTACACCAGTAGATGGTGCAACATTTTCAACAGAATTTACTCAATGTAGAATCAACCATTTTGTGGTTCTCCAGCATGAATTTAACACAATCTGCTACAATTTAAAGTAATCCAACTTTCCACTGTGCCGCAAACGGTGCCATGCTCATTGCCCCATGTATTATACAGTTAAGTATGTATCGCTCTCTCTCCCTCTCCTCTGATATGCTTGTCCACATCCCTCCCTCTGCCCCTCTTCTCGCTCTCTCTTCACAGACACACAAGCAAATGAAAGAAAGACCAATGATATACCATTTTCTTCCAGTGTGTGAAAAAATATATATAATAATTAGGCTACCCTGAAAAAATAAAAGTTAATAAAAAATAAAATACTGTAGTTGATTACTTTATTGATTTTCACTGTACATGTTCAGTAAAGGGAAACATATGGAGTTACATATTTGTTACATGGACATGTATTAACACTTCATATAGACAGACATCTGCCCTTTAAAAAAAATCATGGTTATGGTGAGGCATTAACGAGCATGATACCAATACAATCTCCTCTTCAATCGAGTTTGGTAAGCTGATTCCCAATAAAAATGTACTAAGACACAGAATGCAATCAACACTGTCCAAAGCACCAGAGAAAGGATTTAAAGACAATACGATTCACTTCACTCTATTTCTCTGCTGGCATTATTTATCTAACGGGTAATTGAACACAACAAACCGGTTTAAATCTTTCTAGGATAATGATAATCACTCGCATGCGATATATCCACTGTTTATGTCCACGTCAAAGCAGGGACTCCTGGCTATGAAGGTGGTCATTAAATAAAGTGCTCCAGAGAAAACAAACTCCCATTTCACTGCTGCCCCTTGGAAATCCATGAAAGGCCAAATACAATCAACTCTGCACAGCCACGATTCATTGACCGTTTTTAACAATACCCACTGACACTAGACCATCTGTCTTGGTAAAAGAGCTTGTATGTCTCTGCAGTGAGCGATACAGGTTCAGTTGCCTAATTGGTGTTGGCTAGTGTATGAGAGGCTTCTGTTCACTGTTTTCAGAGACACACCAGCTTCATGCTCAAAATACAATGAAACAGATAAGCAACAGTAAATACTGGAGTAAAGGGAATGAGATTGAAGTGGGTGATTGGTAAACAAGAGGTGTGTGTGTGTGCGCGCACCTACATGCCTGTGTGTATTTGTGACATATATAAGAATGTGTGTGAGTTTGAGAAAGAGATTTGGGAAACCAATTACTCAAAGTGCTAAGTGAGTGAGAAGCGGCAGGCGGCGGATGAGGCGGCTCAACACAGCTTATGTTTGGCACGGTCAATAGCCCGCATCAGTGCAATGCAGCAAGCAGATCCTTCCGAGACCTCGAGACAACAAACGTACAGCCACCCCCAGAGAGAAAGATGGAACCTGCAGAACTATGGCTAAAACTGTTCTAAGAACAGCATTATGCAGGTAGACTGTTACCTACCAATATTTTCAGGCGACAGTGTTTTTTTGCCATTTCAAAATTTGCCACAAAGCTCAGTGGCACAGTTCAAAACACAGTAGTGGTTGTAAGATGGTGCTTCAGCACTGAGATACTACAATCAATAAATGGGAACAATAGACTTGCATTTTGTTGCAACTACGTTCATATTAATATGTTACATTCAACATTTGCTTTGAGTAAACCACTCCCTCCCAGCAAACATTCTCTGCCTCCAATAAAGCATATACTATTTTTATGTGAGGTCAGGTGCTAAAATAAAAAACATCTATTGRTTAAAGAGGAATTTTGTTCCATATCTTCCAAAAATTTCAATCAATTTCTGTCTTTCTCCCCAGAGTATGGTGGCTGCTCAAAGTGTTCTACTTCACAAAATGATCCTATCAAATTATGGCAAGCCTTTTGTTACAGCATACAGATACAAGTATGAAAATAACCCCTTTGAGTATTGTGCACTGGATTTTCCCATTGAGAATAGGTTAGTTAAAGCAGTCAATGAGTAACATCATTGTATAACCACAGTATTACGGAAGAGGACATAAGAATAAAAAAAATGGTTATCTCGTTATGTCGAGATCAAGACATATTTATCTCATAACAAAAGTTGTTTTGTCGAGATCCCAAGATAATCAAAAGTACAACGTATCACCCATTAATTTCTTCAGATGCACGATAACCACTTCATCAAGGAGCCCTGTGTCTGTGTTGATCGCAAAGTGGGGAATTTAAGCACGGAACGATGCCTGACAGGTGACACAGTCTCCCAGGGTGTCCACCGCCCCCAAGACCATATTAAATCACATGCAAGGAACACAGCTAACTTGGCTCGCCTTGTGAGCTTTCTAGCTAGCAAGCTAGCTTGTTATCTATGCTGGCGGTTAGCTTGCATAACTGATATGTGTATAAATTGTAAGTGACACTTCATTTTTTGTGAATAATATTTATATTTGCAGTGGGTGAGCTGCATTTCTGACAGGCTGGTCAAATTAAATTTCAGCCTCAGAGGCTGATAAATCAGGATGCTGCCCTGTAGGTTATTTCATAGGTAAATCTTCTTGCAGGCAGATTAGCTGTCAGACCTGTATAGGCTGATGCATATAATCCAAAGTGAGTGAGCTCTATTTCTGGCAAGCTGATCAGATTCAATAGAAGCCGTAGAGACTCATAAATCAGGGTGCTGCCTTATAGGCTGTTTCATATGTAAGGCTCCTTGCAGACAGCCTACTAGTCAGCATCCTGACTTATCAGCCTCTGAGGCTACTACTGAATCGAATCAGCCTGCCAGGAATAGAGCGCACCCAGTCTTGATCATATACATAATGCACTGACTGCTACTCTGCCTGCAAGGAGCATTACCTATGAAACAACCTACAAGGTGGAATCCTGATTTATCAGCCTCTGAGACTGCTATTGAATCTGATCAAGGTCTGAGGATAAAATATCCTCTTATTAGCCTGTCAGGAATTGTGCTCACCCACTCTGTAAATTGTAATATTATCCATAAAACATGACGTGCCCCTTACAATTATACACATATCAGTTATGCAAGCTAACAACCAGCATATATAACAAGCTAGCTAGCTAGCTAGTAAGACTACCTAGCTAACTAGCTAGCTAGCTTGCGCACTCACAAGACTAGCCAAGTTAGCTGCATTGTTGCTTGCATGCGATTGCCTGTGGTCTTGGGGGTGGCATACAGCCTCAGAGACAGGTCAGCCTGTCAGGCATCGTTCATGGCTCAAATGCCCCATGAAGGCTTCGATGCCCCAAGAGCTCTTTGTTCAAGGTAAGGGACATTTAGCTGGCTAACATTCTAATTTATAAACTGACAATGACTGATATGTTAGCATGAAATGTACCATCCCTTAGTGTAGCAATCAATCAAAACATATGCGCTGATCCACTGTGGGCTCTACCACCTCAGCCATCCTGTCAATCTATCATCAATGCGTCTACTCCTATTTATAGAGTTAATCTCGTGATCTCGACCAAAACGTTTGTTATGTCGTGATCATGAGATAAATAAATTGTTATCTCGACATAACAAGGATTTATTTTATTTTATTCATATGTCCTKTCTGGATCCCGTACAGTATAAAACCTTGAACCGTCAAGAATAACTTTCATAGGCAGCAATGGTGGAAATCAGCATATGCGGAGCAATAAAATACTTAACACACGGTACTCATATAATCACAAGCCTTTTCTCATACTTAGCAAACTACAAAATGCAACTAGCTCTACATGTCATCTACTCAATTCTAATTTGTCCTCACCTGCCACTGAATGATGTTTACTGTACTTATGTTTGTTGAAAATGAAGTAGCATAATATGAATGTCTGATACTATCCAATAAAATGATGCAAAAACTGCCTTTACTGCAGAGGACTTGCCGAGACACAGTGATGTTCGAGGATGAGCTCATGCTCTTCTACCTACTTCCTGTCAAAAAAGATGACTTCTTGTCAAAATGATGACACTTCCTCCCAGCATCAAAGTAAGGCTTGGCCACCTCATTCACAGATTCAAGTCAACACAATTGAGCAGTTTTGCTTTCACAGCAAATTGTGCTTAGGGGGTATGTCCCAGAATTGTTAAGGCTTTTTTTAACTCAATACCAGACATTTTCTAAATACTAGCCTATACTTATGACATTCAACAGGATGTTTAGATGTTAGAGCAGTATTCAAGCTTCAAATATTCACAAAGTAGCACAATCAAGTTTCAAAATAAGTTGAGAAACCATAACGAGAAATTGGCTTGGTATTGTATTTAACACAACTCATGAGATGTCATCTCTTGGGTGGACAGGCAAGGTTCGCAAAGCATATCTTGTGGTTTGAATCTGTATTTAAAATTCACAATAAGACATGATAATATAGTTTGTCTTTCCATAAAACCCATATTGATGTTAATGTATTAATTAAGTTTAAATGTTATGTATTTTAAGTTTGTTTTAGGTCTTTTTTTGTTTAAACAGTACAGTATTAGTTAATATGGTAGGCCCATATATTATTTAAAAATAAATGGCTTGGTTTATTTTCAGGCATTTTCTGAACAACGTAAATTAAATAAAAAAACACTTTTTCTGAAAACTGTCTTTGTGGGCAACACTGATCGCATTACCCGACCATTAATATCAATGCTCTGCGAACCTAACCTGGGTATGGTGGCCCCTCCTCTCCTGTCTGTCAGAGAGAGGGCCTTAGAGGCTAAGGGGTTAGCTTTAGCATTTGCAATGGTTACAGGAGCCAGAGGGTGGCTGCAGCAAGAAGGAGGGAGGGCCCCAGGGTGGAGGACAGGGAGGCAGGCAGAGGCCCACTGTTGATCACCAGCCTGTAGGAGACCACCTCCACCTTGTAGCCGTTCTCTGTGGCCATGCAGCGGAACACCCCCTGCTTAAGGGGCAGGCCAGGGGTGGGTTCCAGCACACAGGAGTCTCCAATGATGAAYCAGGGGTAGTGCTGGATACAGTTGTCCTTCTCCCAGCGGTAGGTGGCGTGAAAGGAGTGCACGGGGCAGGGGAGGTTGACGGGGCCGTCCGAGTCAATCACCACCTGTTTCGGGTTTGTCCTATGGGTCTTCAGTGCTGTGGGGGTTCAGAGGGCACAGCCTGGTTAACATTGATCTCACCCAAATGAAATACTTACTTATGGGCTGCCTAGACTAGAGAGTAGCCTATGGTTTCATACCTATGGATTGTTTACATATCTACGGTAACAATCATAGGTGAGTTCAAAATGGGAATGGCAGGACAGGATTGGTAGGACTACTTCATTATGTGAGAAATGTGTGGGTGAGAGGCCACACTCATAAACTCAGCCAAAAAAGAAACGTCCCTTTTTCAGGACCCTGTCTTTCAAAGATAATTCGTAAAAATCCAAATAACTTCACAGATCTTCATTGTAAAGGGTTTAAACACTGTTTCCCATGATGGTTCAATTAACCATAAATAATTAATGAACATGCACCTGTGGAACAGCTTACAAACGGTAGGCAATTAAGGCCACAGTTATGAAAACTTAGGACACTAAAGAGGCCTTTCTACTGACTCTGAAAAACACCAAAAGAAAGATGCCCAGGGTCCCTGCTCATCTGCGTGAACGTGCCTTAGGCATGCTGCAAGGAGGCATGAGGACTGCAGATGTGGCCAGGGCAATAAATTACAATGTCCGTATTGTGACACGCCTAAGACAGCGCTAGAGGGAGACAGGTCGGACAGCTGATCGTCCTCACAGTGGCAGACCACGTGTAACAACACCTGCACAGGATCGGTACATCCGAACATCACACCTTTGGGACAGGTACAGGATGGCAACAACACCTGCCTGAGTTACACCAGGAATGCACAATCCCTCCATCAGTGCTCAGACTGTTCGCAATAGGCTGAGAGAGGCTGGATTGAGGCTTGTAGGCCTGTTGTAAGGCAGGTCCTCACCTGACATCACCGGCAACAACGTCACCTATGGGCACAAACCCACCGTCACTGGACCAGACAGGACTGGCAAAAAGTGCTCTTCACTGACAAGTCGCGGTTTTGACTCACCAGGGGTGATGGTCGGATTCGCATTTATCGTCAAAGGAATGAGCGTTACACCGAGGCCTGTACTCTGGAGCGGGATCGATTTGGAGGTGGAGGGTCGGTATGGTCTGGGGCGGTGTGTCATAGCATCATTGGACTGAGCTTGTTGTCATTGCAGGCAACCTCAACGCTGTGCGTTACAGGGAAGACATCCTCCTCCCTCATGTGGTACCCTTCCTGCAGGCTCATCCTGACATGACCCTCCAGCATGACAATGCCACCAGCCATACTGCTCGTTCTGTACTGCTCGTTCTGTGCGTGATTTCCTGCAAGACAGGAATGTCAGTGTCCTGCCATGGCCAGCGAAGAGCCCGGATCTCAATCCCATTGAGCACGTCTGGGACCTGTTGGATCGGAAGGTGAGGGCTAGGGCCATTCCCATTCCCCCCAGAAATGTCAGGGAACTTTCAGGTGCCTTGGTGGAAGAGTGGGGTAACATCTCACAGCAAGAACTGGCAAATCTGGTGCCGTCCATGAGGAGAGGCACTGCAGTACTTAATGCAGCTGGTGGCCACACCAGATACTGACTGTTACTTTTGATTTTGACCCCCCTTTGTTCAGGGACACATTATTCCATTTCTGTTAGTCACATGTGTCACGTCCTGGCCATAGAGAGGCTTTTATTCTCTATTTTGGTTAGGCCAGGGTGTGACTAGGGTGYGCATTCTAGTTTCTTTATGTTTTCTATTTCTTTGTGTTTGGCCGGGTGTGGTTCTCAATCAGAGGCAGCTGTCTATCGTTGTCTCTGATTGAGAATCATACTTAGGTAGGCTTTTTCCCACCTGTGTTTGTGGGTAGTTGTTTTCTGTTTAGTTTAGTTACCTTACAGAACTGTTCGTTTGTCTCTTTGTTATTTTTGTTCAAGTGTTCTAATTTATTAAAATATTATGAACACGTACGACGCTGCGCTTTGGTTCACTCCTTCTTCATCAGACAAGCGTTACAACATGTCTGTGGAACTTGTTCAGTTTATGTCTCAGTTGTTGAATCTTTTTATGTTCATACAAATATTTACACATCTTAAGTTTGCTGAAAATAAACGCAGTTGACAGTGAGAGGACGTTTCTTTTTTTGCTGAGTTTATTTGTGAAAAAATATACAGGTTATTGTAAATGATAACTTTGCTCTCAGTTAGTAGGACAATTGTGACTCAAAGCACAGTAAACCTAAAACCAGACTAACGTGTACAAACTGACACAGAGATGCATTAAATAGTGTTCTATTTTATTCTGTGGCCTGATACTTACTTTCTCTGGAAAATATCAGCTAAAATAACAGATTAAAATATAATATCTTTATATATGATATTGCATCACCTTTCATCCTCTACTCCCTAGGATTAAATCTCAGTGTTCCAGGAATGGAAGAAAGGGAAACAGTCAACGGATATGCATGACAGCTGCACTGAGACTGCGACCAACAGAAGTCATGGAAAAAAGAGCTTGATAACAAAGACAGTACATATCCCATCAGCGGGGAGAATTTGTTTGGATTATTAGAGGTTAATATGGCTGAAGCTATTGGGCTTTGAAGTGAGGGCAAACTTTGATATTAAACCGCCCAATGGGTTTGAGCCTCCACTCAATTATATGATATCATCTTCCGAGTTAAGCTCTAGAAAAAAGTTCCATATTTCAGTTAATAAAGATACAGAGAGTCAGAGAGGAGGCGGAGTGGCACTCACCAGCAGCTTCACCACAGATAGAGGCATTGGAGTGGTCCAGACTCTGAGTGAGTGCCCTACAGTATGAAACAAATTATTGAAGGAACATCAAATTAGCATGTACCATTTTGAACGATCAACCATTTTATGTAAATGAAACAATTATCATAAAACCTAGAATAGTAGTTGGAACCTCGACACTCTGTGAGAAATGATAAGTTATGGCTGGTATTGACTGTCATTTTTGGTACACTGCATGTTTTCCATAGGTATCTGAACTGTATTCCAGGAGTGACATCATCACATCTCATACCCAGTGCTGATGTTGTATCCAGCTGGGATGGGTGTGCACCTCCTCCTGGCTGCGTCCCAACCACAATAGGGATCCCGAGACAGAATGCACTCCCGGCAACTGTCTCCATAGCGACCGCAGTCAGCCAACGGTATGCGCTGGACCTCCATTGCCGTGCCCACATAAAGGTGGCCCTGGGGGAGAAGGCAGGGAGCAATACACGAGAGACAGGAAGAGACATTCAGTGGCTATCACTAMAAGTGCATTGTTTAAAAGGATTGGACTGCAGCTACATCGTAAACAAATTCATCTACGGATATTAGTGCTAGCTGCTAAGGAGTGTTCGCTGATGGTCTCACAGTACCTTCCTAGAGTCGATGGCCATGCTTAGAACAGGACCCTCATTGTGGAAGAGGGAGTACTGGGATATGATAAAGGCATCCTCGATAGTGTGCAGAACCTTGAGCACTTTCCCCTGTTCTATCACCAGAAAGAGAGAGAGAACATTATCAGAGAGAGAAACACCATTGTCGAGCCCTATTATTTTTTATGTATCCCGGAAACCCAGTGACTATTTTTGATTGAATATGGCCCCAGGTTTATAATAGCACATGCTGCCTTTTTCCTCTACTGGTCAATTCATCAGTGGCTGACTTACGGAGAGGAGCAGGCCTGTCCTACAGCTTGTCCTCTCTTATCTCCTTCCCACATTGAGAGGCTATTACTTCCCACAGAAGACTTAACTGCTCTAATTTCTTATTAGGCCACCTCAGAGACCCATGGCTCTGTTCACAGCTCTATCACTACTTTCCCTGTGTAGCGACTGACTTCTTTATCAGCCGATTAGGCTGTAGCTACTTTGTTTTTTTTAATTCAGTCAATTTATCTGGGATTCATGCCAAAAAATGCACTCTTATAATAAGCCCCAACTCATGCCTGCGTTGAGCAAACAACTTTTATATTTACTTTGTCAAGGAGACTACGTCTTCTAAAAGATAACTTTTAAATAGGTTACACCAAACATATGTACATGAGATACAGTTTGACAGCAAAAAACACACACACACACACACCTGTTCCCAGGTACAGCACAGTATAGTGCTCGTCGTTGACTGCCAGCACCATGGCAGCGACAGTGTGTGTGAAGTGATCGTCGGTGGGCAGGTTCAGCGGAGCACCCCCGACCGGACGAATCACATCCTCGATCTCCGGGTGGTCCCTGATCACCCCCAGGGTCTTAGGGTTGTGGGCTGCCGTGGAGTTCTTGAAGGCACACTGGGACAAGAAGTGATGTAATGAAAGTGATGTAATCAGGAAGGGAGACAGACTAAGGCTGTGGCTTTGCCTTGAACAATAATTTCACAACCAGTGTCTGTCATCTGCAACTGTTCCAAAATAGAAACACAAGTCTTCCACTTCCCCAAAATTTACGGACTCACATGCATGAGCTTATGCAATTGGCCATTGCAAAATGACTTTGATTGGCACTAAAAAACATTAATTAAAATAAAGTTAATTTAACTGATTCAGTGGGTGTCTTACTGTGCCAGGGCGATGTCCAATCAGAGGACTGCTGTAACCCTTCAGTTTGGATGTGGCGAAGGCCTGGTCAATGTCCTCGATGGAGTAAGCACATATCACTGTTGTGTCCCTGGTCAACCAAACAATACAACACTTAAAAGCCTTCCTTCATTCTTCCTACTTTATTCAAACTTAATGTGAATCGGAAAGTCGTTAGCAACTCAATCACAGACTGATAGCTGAGTAGAATCATATTACTATGACTCCGTAAAAGGACTTAAAAGATTTAAGGCTGCTCAAATATGCTAGTAAAAGCACTCCACAGAGCATAGCCCACTTCTGATTCAGAGGGGTTGGGTTAAATGCAGAAGATACAATTCAGTTGAATGCATTCAGTTGTACAACTGACTAGGCATCCCCCTTTCCCTTTCCCTTTCCCTTTCAAATACAATCATGTATTTTCCTCACTGAAACTTGTTGCTGCTCCCAAGTTTTCATTGCTGTACATGCCTATCCAGCTCCTGTGCCCCATTTGGATGTGCTGTGCATAATTCCTCCATTCCTCTGATTATGTTGTTTGTGCAGCTCATTCCTCTCCTGCATTCTAAGCATGACACAGTCTTAAGCAGCCATATGGGTTGGAGGGTGTTGAAGGTGTAAGGTGTCTACTCACCAGGCGTTGGCAAACAGGCCGTACATGACCCCGGTCCTCTTCTCCTGGGCCACTTCAGACAGCACAAACGCCTGTCTGATGTTGTTGTACTGCTGGGGGGTGCTACCCGCACCACACATCACCCTGGCCTTCAGGAAGGTAGTCCACGAGTCCGCCAGCAGGTTCTTTATGCCCCCCTCGTCCACCTGGAGACGGACACACAGTATACAACAGTACACCATAACATTGAAGCTGGAATCCGTAGCGGTGAAACTGCCAGGTTCGTTCGCAATATTACAACAGAAAAGATGTTACTTCAAACAACAAACCCAGTTTTTCCCCCTCTGACATCATTGCACATGCAATAGAACATTGGAGTATGTACTACGTTTTCTTTTTACCACGAGGCTGGATGCTCATCTCTTCTGTTTCAAAAAACTAAACAATAACAATAACTAATGTGCCTGGGGTGACCAGTGGTACTGTTTCTCCTTTCGCGGAGCTCAGCTTTAATATGCAATAACGTTGTAATACAGCTGATATAAGGTGATGTTGATATGGTTACCATGCAGATTCGACCGATGCGCGACCTGTAGGGCTCCTCGTCCACCATGGCCGTCTTGTTGATCTCACTGAAGAAGAAGTAGATCTCCTCCTTGTGTTTCTGAGAGGCTGGCATTACTGCTGCTCCACCAAACTGGGGGCCTGCAGCAGGAGAGAGAAAGTACTTCCACCAGTGCTTGAAGTGGACTGAAATAGGTGCCGGTACTCATTTCTGGTGCCGTTACTCTTTATATTTAGCTGCTGGTACTCATCACTATTTAACAGGCACAATTCTATAAGCGCTAATACTCAATCAGGCAATAAAACATTTGAGGCCAGTGAGCACCAGGCCAACTCAGTCACTGGTTGTAACTATTTGGGTCCTTTTCAAACTCGCAGGGCCATCTAGTGTGTACAGAGATAAAGATGGATTTTTATCTTTAAAATTGAAGAATTCATAGTGATTACATTTCTGCATGCAGCATGTTACAGTTACAAGATAGAAGATAATATAGAGTTGCTATTTCCATGCTCATCCACTCCAGTGCCTCATGCAGCTCTCCTACACCAATATAGTCCCATGTTGCTCTCATCCCACTCACTCTGCAGCCACTTGGTCTCAGTCTTCAGAAGCTTCTGAGTGCCGTAGGTCCGGCGGATAGAGCCAGGGTGACGCCCCACTGCTGACAGAGCAGAGTATAGATTCCCATCTGAGAGTGAGAGAGGGGGGGGTTAAAGATAGAGAGAGAGATAAAGAGGAGAGAGGGTGAGAGAGAGAGATAAACAGAAGGTAGAGGGAGAGATAAAAAAGAAATCAACAGAAGACAGCTGACTGCATCAACCAACATCCTCCCATAACCGTATTACAATTACCCCACTTAGGGCACTGTCTCCATAGCAATAAGGGAGGTAATTTGGAATCATGACATTAATGGTTCAATGAGAACTGAACATTATCAGAATGCTGCACCACTCTAGCAAATGGCTCATAGGTTCATCACTCCAGTCCAGCCTGGTCTGCGATATCACAGAACCTGCTATACAAAGTAACCTTTCCATGATTTTGATAATACTGTGAGTTACAGCTTCGCTACATGTCGTGAACCATCTGTAGTACTATGGTACCATTTTAAACAGATCTCCTATCCCATACCAAAGCCAATGTTGAGGATCTGATTGGTCTGTATACTTATGAACATAATGGCTGGATGGAGCTCTCCGCCAAAATGCTGATACTTATCCCATACTTTCAGATCCACAGGGAGGAGTTAACAAGGATGTAGAAATAGGGGTGAGGGATAGGTTTGGTATTGTGCCAATAGGAGAGTTTCTATGGATGTTTGGATGGAGTGTCTGTCTGTCCTCTCATCGTACCTGCAGACAGACTGACGGACCTCTGGGAGGGGTAGGGAGGGGAGATGTCAGAGGCTGGTGCCATCTGTCCATTGGTGGGGGCGTCAGTCAGCACAGTGTCATTTACCTATGGAGAGGAAATGACATCACAACCTCACAAGCCATATCCTGAATGCTCTTACCACCTTGTATACAGTACAAATAGAGATATAAGTTGAAGTTTTTTATTGAACACTATTACCAACTTTTATAAAAGTGATACAGGAGTTAAGTAAAAAGAAAGTGTGACCGTTGTGAGAACACTAAACACATGTTGAAGACAATAGCTATTCTATTCATCATCATGTCATCTTACCAGCAGCCAGCATTTGGGGGTTCCTGCATTTGTCCCGCATACCACAAAAGTGTCATGACCTTTCTGGATGACTGGGATGAAATTGTCGCACTCCAACTGTAGCAGAGAGGGGGATGAGAGAAAGAGAGAGAGAGAGAGACAGAGACAGAGAGAGAGAGAGACAGAGAGAGAGTGAGACAGAGACAGAGAGACAGAGAGAGAGAGAGAGAGAAGAGAGAGAGAGAGAGAGAGAGAGAGAGAGAGAGAGAGAGAGAGAGAGAGAGAGAGAGAGAGAGAGAGAGAGACTATTGGAACTGATCCATTTTCCCTAATTTGGCAGATAGCGCAAGAATTAGCTCTGCAGTACTGAGGGAATGCATTGTCTGCATAACTTCATATGCATTGCATCACTTATTCATAAAGTACAGTAGCTGGACTGTTAACTCAAGAGAAACTTCCAGATGCAGTTTGTGCCTGAATACCAAATACAGCATTGTACCGTTCCCCTGTCCCAACCTTTCTTTACAGTTTCTACTGGGGATGATATCACGTTGATGTTATGTGTCTGTTTGATTCATATTTGTACAGTAGCAACAAACTTACCTCATTGTAATGATGATGATAATGATGACAACGATTGATGATGAGGATGATGATGAGGATGATGTTGATGGTGACCACKTACCTTTGGTGGGTCTGATTTGGCGATGCAAGCTGCCTTTGCGTTTTCATCGGTTACCACAGGGATCTGTAATAATGTAAGATACATTCCAGTATGTCATACAATTTATCCATAACTCGTATGCAAATATTAGGCCTTTTCAAATATGKAAACAACTGCAATCAAATTCAGTGCTGATTGAAAATGACAAAAGTCAGGTCCTGTGCCATAAACTAACAAAGGGAGGATTACTTTACTGTCTCTAATATTGATCAACTAAGCGTAACTATAGGGCACAGACAATCAGAATAGTCACAAAAGACAAATGATAGGCTACCTTCTGCTCATGTTCGTCGAGTCAACGTTGACATTATTAGCTCAGTGTATTATCTTTATTGTATGTTGACCTCATAAGTCCACGCTATATAATTACTTCCTTCCGATTGGACAGAGATGAGATCTGCTCTATAAATGGAGGCTGTTGAACTAGGTCGACAGCTGCTGCCTCCTCTTTAAGCCAGTCTCCTGTGCCTTTACTGGGTTACTGTGTCACCACCACCGAGTATCTCTGTTCATCTCGTTGGTTACCAGCAACTCACCTGCAGGTCGCGGACCCCCCTGTCAGTGAACGTCAGCACGTAGATCACTGTCTGGCCCCCCACGTACAGCACGTTGGTGCCTTCCTGGTGGTACACTGACATGTAGTTCTCCGGTTTGGAGAAGTGATACCTGGCCGGCTCTGTGGGCCATATCAAAGTAGATTAGGAGAAGGTGTTGCTACAATGTCCTTATATGATATACCAGTATATCAGTGTCTTGGGTGTTTCAAGTTGAGTCAATTAAACATGTAATTGCCCATTATTTTCAGTTCATTCATTTGATTTAACAAGAATGTATTAATTGAGCTCTGTGGTGTGGTCATGTAATGGTCAACAACAAAAAAAGCCACCAGTCTACCTTTTGACCCAAGTCATTTTAGTTTTACATGATATGAGGCTGAAGCTGTACAGTTCAGAGAGAGAGAAAGAGTCTGTACTGAAATTGAATTGGTTGCCATGGTTATGCACAATTTACCCTCGGGACTCCTATTCCTACAGGCACATGCAAATCCAACACTAGTGTGTCTACCAATTCAGTGGCAGACTGACGTTCTCAACGCTTCAGGAAAGTAGACCACCAGTTCCTCAATTGGCCGACAAAAGAGCGACAAATGGTGCTGTCAAAGGTGCTGAACTAGGCTTCGGTCTCACCAGTCATTTGAACCTTCACGGTGAGAAGACCGTAATGCCTTCATCGATTTTATCTTTCTGTTTTGACATGTCTCTGTCTCTAACGGGTACACTAGGACTGAATGTCGTTAATATGACATCCCTTTATAGGGTTGGTAGGCCTATTGTATAACATACGTTTGATTGATATGTCAAACAAATAGGCCATGTTGTTGTCTGTATTTGGCTGCTGATCTGCCAAGAGGAATACAGTCCTTTACACCTGTAATGACTATAGCGTCGGTGCATCTTAACTTGATAGCCCTGTTTCTATTGATTGTGAATTTATTAGACCACTGTGCAAGGTGTGAGGGCGTGAGTTTGAAAATATAATTGTTATTTTTCTGCGCGGAATTTCCATAAATATTAATTGGGTTGTGTGGATGAGTGTGTGTATGTGTGCGTGTATGTGTGCGTGTTTACGCGCGCTTGTGTTCGCGTGTGTTAATGAGGTCCTGGAGCTAATGCTACTGTTCTATCCTCAACAAGCCTTAGCTACTGCAGTACCATCAACGKGTCAGCTCGTGCACCTGCATTGCAGTTCTGCAGCGCGACCAAAGTATTCACCATAATGCTGGGTTTTAACTGTAATGTAGTGGTTTTGTAATACGTTCACTGACATTGTGTCTTTGAGTAAACGTAATGATATTACACCCAGAGCTCCTGAGCACTCTTTTCAATTAGCACGTATCATTTAGCCTTATATTCTGTCTTGAAGAGGGAATAAGGTGCAGAGCAGAAGAAATATCCGGACATTGATCACAAATAACAGCTGTCTGATTGGTAAACAACACCAGGACTGCGTTTCCATGACAACTGACAAACGTCTACCCACTGCCCTAGGTTGAACCTCACACATGAGTTATCAGTGACCGAAACGCAAAAACGTACAAAACCTTCAAAACACTTAAAGGTCCAATGCAGCCGAATTAGCCAGGCAGGCTAAAATTCTATCCCACCAAAACGGGCAGAAATTTCAGGCGGCCTTTTTAAACAGGTCTTACACTAAAGAAGCATTATCAACCTTTTTACAATTTCACAGTATTATTCCAACATCATATTGTGGAAATATATGTAAAACACAGGAAAAACACGTTTGACTGCACTGGGCCTTTAACATACAGCCTCTGCATTGGCATGCTGAGGTGCGCTCTGAATTCAAGATTAGATGTCTTCGTAGGAGTGAGTCACTATTGTATAAAACAGGCTACCCGAATAATCAACACGTAAATATTAATAATAGGCTATCTTAATTAAGCTAGTTTCTTGTAAAACACAATTGGTTCTGAATAATTCTACCGTTCCCGCTGCCATAAACCTGTTCCAAACAACACTTCTGTCCCTTACATTTCATTACAATGGAATAGGCCAATGGGCCTAAATTAGCCCACATGAAGCTTAATATAATCTAATACACAGTGCTTAATTTCTTCCATTTAATCTAATACACAGTGTTTACTTTCTTCCATGTAATCTAATACAAATAGCTTATTTCATTTCATTTAGTTGAGAACTGGGACACATAAATCATTTGACAAATCGGCTATTTAAATTATACAATTATACCAAGTCCAAAGTGTTTTCTCTCTCATCACATTATTTGCGTTCCTCTGAAATCCGTTCTCATTGGCACAATGCCAAACATTCTGTCAATTTAATATAGCCAAGTATCATTATAAGGCTACATTTCTATTTTGTTGGTATAGCTTGTTTTGAGGAACATTTTACATGATTGTCTACCTTGAATCATACATGACGTCATGCATGTATAAACGCGCGATGAGGAGTGATCCACTACTTTTATTTTCAAGTAGATTACAGTCTAGTGTTCATTGTTAATCTAACTATTTCTATGGAGGAAAAAACAATGTCCTCGCATATAGCCTAATACACAGACAGGGCGTATCTAACCACCCTAAACGCAAATAGCTAAATTAGCACATACCTTTTACAATGAATTTCAGCCGAGGTGACTTTTCGGCGAAAACCATGGAAAAAACGGTCGCCAATATTATATAATTCATCATTCCACGTCCTCAATGTGCCCGATTTCCAAGGATTTAATAATCGAAAGAGTTCTCACTTTATTATTTCCACAATAGACAATCAATCGGCTTTCGTATCGGTATAATGTATTTATCTATGCGACTGACTATTGGCCTCAATCATGCAACCCGTGCAGGTCTGTCTTGCCGACAGTCCACTGAAGAATCGGGGTATCAGGCTCCACCTCAAAAACAAAAAGAACGGTGGGTGTGAGGAATGGGGCGCGAAAAAGAAATGTAGGCTTTCGTGATGTATGGAAGCGCACCATGGTCACTTTCAGAGTAAGTCCACCATAAACGCGTAATTTGATACCTGTTGCTCTTTATGCTCGCTGCAGTGTGTTGAAGGACTAATCCTATTCAATCACGTACATGTACAATATACCCCTGTAATGTGCAGGCTGTGTTTTCTTATGTTCTTAGACATAACGTGAGCAACTGGAAAACATGTTCCAGCCTGAATGTTTTTTTTATTGCTAAACACAGCCATTTTGTTTTAATCGGGCAGTAGTGTTAACWCATTTTAGTTCCACATCAAGAAGCCAATAATGGTAGAGATGAGTTATTGTAATATTGCCCAATAAATACCTGTCAATAGTCACTTGTACGCCCAGAAGGCGATGAATCAGCAAAGCAGTTCTGCTGTGTGTGCATCCAAGGAGGGTTAATTGACTTGAATGTCAGAAGACGCATCAATGCCCATGGCAGGCAAAATGGCTTAATGGATGGTTTCATCTTAATGGTAGTGTCAGTTTCTGCCACGGTGGCTACCATCTGAGACACTAACGAAGAGATATTTAGACACTTTTAGTAAAATACGATAGTTACATAATACAGAGATAATTTGGCATCTATTGTTTAGATATAGGCTACTGTATCTGCAGCATATGCCATACTTCTTTCTACCCATCCGCCTAGATGAGTTAGTCATTGTCACCTATAACTACATTTTATTTCCCTTCTTATAAAATCCAATCAGTAGGAGTTCCACAAAATGATTTCCCTAGAAACGTTGACCCAGCACCTTTGTATAATTAATACAAATTAAAATATGTTTGGTAAGTGTAATGGATGAGACTTGAGAATCTTTAACCATGGGGTTTTAGCACCACTCAGTGGCCAGCATCAGGCCAGATAAGGGGAACACAAAGCGTCATGGTTATTTTAGCACCTGGAATTCACACACAAGGGCCCCAATTCAATCAATTATAGGTAAAGAAAACCGCACTGTGGGTTCATTAAATGTGTTAACCATGTTAAAACTGACACACCTAACAAGTTCTTTCTCTTGTGGACATATCTGTGTAGAGGTGCAATAATACTGTAGACCTGTACTGTAAACCATGAGACCTACTCGAGTGTATATATTTCTTTGGCAGGCTGTTGTAAACCTAAATAGATTTATACCTACAAAAAAATATGATTTTCTGTCCTCGCAGTCTTTAATATCAGTGAACATTGCACCTGACAGCACAAGTAAGTAAATAATGCCCTTGGATTTGCTTCCCATAGGGAGCATTGGCTTATGACGCTACAGTAAAACCTTTGGATTCCATTCCATGAGAGGAAATAGTTGCATTAAAACAGATAATATGACAGGCCAGGCCTCGGGTTAGCAGCCACCAGACAGACCTATATAACAGATTGAGACATGCAGAGGTAATCCAAAAGGGTTTAAATCTCTGCTCATGCACGTGATTATCATTTTTTCTGGATTATTCTGGGCAAGGGCAAGAGAGAGAAAATGATTTGCTCTCCACAGAATCCACTTAGAGCTGGTGGGCTTCATATCCGTCTGGACGGGAAATTGTCAGTGGATCGTGGATCTCCTGAGGTTGACCTTCATGCTGTCACCTTCAACTGAACTAATGAGACAATATACAGCAAAACCCTAATTTACTATTTCCTCCTTTCCCATAAGAAAATTAAGACTAACAAGGAAGTGTAACAAACAAACATAGCTCTATCAAATAACCATCTGCGTTTGCGCTGAGGCAATGAAACAAATCAGTTTTTCTCTGCTCTAATCGATTGAAATGGGTCTGACAACTGAGTCAAAACATTGAGATTATCAACGTACTGTGTCTTATGCAGTGAAGGATGTCTCTCTCATAGCAATTCTTTAACAATGTACTGTATAGTCATTTAAAATAGAGCCCAACTCAGATCCACTGAGATTTGTATGTTGTGGCAGACTGAATAGTTTTTTTGTCATTTCATAATAGGCTATGGGATATTGCTGAATCAATCAAAGGCAATGAGGCAGGTTAAAGAGGTTTTTAATCATTTCAAAATGCAAAAAGATTATATTTTACAAATAAGATAGCAAAACAACAGACTTAACTATAGATGTGTACATCATTTACATTGTTTTGGAATTTTGGTTTGTGTGTACCTACACAACAAGTGTACATGAAAGAAGAGTGGCATATTTGAGTGACACTAATCCACAGGACTAGATACAGCCATAAAGTAACCTATAGCATGGAAATGTCCACGACCTACATTTGACATTGAATTTCACAAGGTGCTGTTCGCCATTACAGTTCATCYTTGTTTCTTTAATGGCGAGTAAGATTACTCAGGCACATATTTTCAATACCCTGTGATCGATAAACATTCAGGAAAAATAAACAGATAAGGTTACATGAATGTTATACAGTTATATTATCATTGAAGCATTGTTGCTGATTACAATATCTTACCAAATTATACAGTATGAAATTCCACTGATATAAAAAGGAAATGACTTGCAAAAAATTATCTTGAATTCTTTGTATTTGATGTGTGCGAACTATCTTACCTTGTTATAAAAAATAAAATGGAAATAGGATTTAAAGCTTAAAAGATTGTTTATAATATGACATGGAATTGGATACATTCTCATGTACAGATTAGAATTTCATCACCCGCTGGACACTGTCATATTCTGATAACTAAATAATACTCCTGTCCCCAAAACAACATGAATTTTCGTAAAATAGAGGCTAGTCAAAAAGTGAGCCATGAAATGTTACTGTACAGTGAAACTGATTTATCTACCGTATTTGAATATAGCCTAGTACAATATTCTATACATCTATTATAACTATATAACTACAATCATGTGTTTGCATATTATTATAGTTTCATAGAGCCTAAAGCAAATGGTGAGTATGCAATCTCTGAATGGATCCTCTGTGGATAAGCATAAATAGTTATCCCCAGGTCAGAGGGCAATGCTTGGTTGACCTGTATTGGCAAGTTGACACATGAGATCCACACTATATATCTGTATATCAGATCCACCAAGCACACCTGATATGAGTGAAATGAACCTTGACACTTTAAGAGCATTCCTTATACACATGAACATGTATAATATTTCATATCATCATGTTGCAACGACAAATTCGATTTGTAGCACTGTAATTGTAATGTTGAATAAATACTTGAATAAAGAAAATTACACCATTTAAAAAAATTGACAACAGAGTTTAAATAAACCGGCTTCTKGACAACCACTGTTCATTATTTTCTTCTCCAAGATATTTAGGATGATATGTCATCAGATATGTATAATTTCCGTATGTTAAGGGTGCAGTGAGGATCTAGCTTTCTGAAGGCAGACCGTGGCCCTGTGTCCTTGTAGAGCCTTCACCCTCATGGGGTGACACAGTCAATGTGTCCCAAGTTCTCTCCCACATAACCTTAGATAAGCTTCATGGTGAACTTGCCAGCATCCCCTCCACCCCCTCCTCCTCCTCCTACCCCCATTGAGGTACGGGGTACATAGTCGATGGTTGCTGTGTGTTTGATTTGCCCCTTGCTCTGGCTCCAGAAGAACATGAAGACGAAGCAGATAGCCACTGAGCTGAGGAAGGACAGGAAGCCCATGGTGGTGGCGATGATCAGTGTCTTGGCATCAAACGGGTACTGGTTGGCCACCTGGGCAGAGGAGTTGGCAGTAGGGGCGTGTGAGGACTCTATCCAGCCTTCGTCGGTGAAAAAGGGCATGGTGCGGTTACGTGGGAAACCCTTCACATAGAGGCTGACGTACAGGCTGTCGTTGCCAGCTGCGTTGCCCGCCGTGCACTGGTATGTGCCGCTGTCCTGAACCTGGGCATAGCGTACCTCTAGAGTCCCATTGGACAACACCCTGATGCGCCCCGTAGTGGAGAGCGGAATCCGCTGGGCCGACAACCAGGTAAAGGAGGGCATTGGGTCACCGTCTGCCTTGCAGGAGAAGAGCACCGTAGTGCCCTCCTCCACCCTGACCTCCTGGGACCTGCGGTCTACAATGCGGGCCTGCCGGCAGGTGAACAGTCTCGGGAGCTCTTTCTCCGAGAAGTCCCGGAATTCCCGCTCTCGCACCATGTCCGGGGTGGAGCAGGTGGGTTGGCGACCGTCAAAGTTCAGGCGCTGTCGCCGGCGGACCACCCAGAGTAGTCGGCAGTCGCAGGCCAGGGGGTTCCCATCCAGCCGCAGAACCTGCAGATTCCCCACCGAGTGGAAGGCACTGTCCTCCAGTGTGCTGAGCTGGTTGGATGTCACGTTGAGCAGACGGAAGTATGCCAGCCCCCTGAAGGCCCCTGGCTCGATGCGGAGCAGGTTGCCCCCAGCCAGGTGCAGTTCCTGCAGCCGCAACAGGTCCCCCAGTAGGTTACCCTGGATGGCTGTGATGGGGTTGTAGGACAGGTCCAGGTAGCCCAGGTAGACCAGGTGGCGCAGCGCCTGGTATGGGACAGCACTGAGATTGCAGCTGCTGATGACCAGCGAGGTGAGGTTGAGGCCAATCAGGCTGTTGCTGGCCAGGGTGTCCAGCAAGGGCCAGTGGGAGATGACGAGGCTACGCAGCCGATGCAGGCGGCGGAAGGCATTGTTGGGCAGCGCCGAGATGGTGAGGCGGATCATGCGCAGCCGAGTCAGGCTCTGGAGCTGGGACAGTGCCTCGGTGGGGATGGAGGTCAGGTTGCTGCGGTCCAGATTGAGCTTCTGCAGGTTCTGCAGGCCGGTAAAGGCCCGCTGGGAGATAAACACCAGGTCATTCTCCCCAGCCTCCAGCTGGTGCAGGCTCACCAACTCACGGAAAGTAAAGTCCAGAAAGACTAGGATCTCGTTCTCACTCAGGTCCAGGAAGCGCAGGCTGGGCAGTCCGGAGAAGACACCCACAGAGATGATCTTGAGGTGATTGCTCCTAATGCACAGGGTCTTGAGGTTCTGCAGGCCCTGGAAAGCCTCCACTTCAATCATGGCAATGACATTGTCACTAATGTCCAGATCCTCTAGCTGGGTCATGCCAAAGAACTGGCGACGACCCAGCGTCTTCAGCTTGTTACGAGATAAGTTAATGCGCTGGGTGCCACTAGCGAAGCCCTCAGACACAGAAGTCAGCTGTTTGTCAGAGCAGTTCACTTCTAAAGTCTCAAGCCGACACACACACCTGGCAGGGCAAGGCCAGGGGAAGTCCCCTGCTGACACGCCCAATAATCCACACTGGAGCAAGATGCTCCATGCCCCCCATCGGACAACAGACTCCACAAACATCTTGCCTCCTGCCTAAAAATGGGAACAAAAAGGTTATGAACTGATAGCTAAAGAGCAGTCATGCTAACTCACAATGCCATAACAGATGAAAACAAAGGTCTGAATATATTTGAGTATTTGTTAAGGAWCTTACCGATTTACTGTGAGGATGCAGGTTTTCATAACCAGCGGTGGTCAAGTTGGGATCAGACTTGAGTTAAGTCTTCTATAAGAGATGATGTTCTGTAAAAAACATGTCCTTGCAAGTGGCCTAGAGAGACAAAAGAGACAGGAATGAATCTCCCCCCCAAAAAAACAAAACCTTTGTAGCATTTGTAAATCATGGATTGCAAATGCTATATTTATGGACAAAGCATGAGTTTCCAACATTTTGAGATAAACCTAAAAAAGTGGTGAATTTGAGAGTGGAATCAAGACAATAAAAAATGTATTTAAAAAATCCACATTATCAACGTCAGAGCATAATTAAGGTACTATTTAGAGCAGATGTCCTAATTACTATCGACCTACATCTCTGTTTAATACAGACAACATCTCTACTAATTGATTTACCAAATAATACATTATTTACCACTTTTACTCTGCACCTTATATCCTCAGTCTAAGTTGCAGGCTAAAAGGTAGTGGTACGGTAATGAAACATATGCCCTTGACCGTGCCCCATCTTGATCTGCAAAAAAAATCCTCATTAGTGCATCCAGACCTATGCTTACTGATTCTAAAAACCGTGATGAAGGCCAGTTCAGATGGGAGCTGTGCCCCCTGGCCAGACATCTGGATTAGGCAGGCTATCTGTGGTCAGGGCCAGTGACACGTGACATGTGAAGTTAGATGTGCGCACGTAGGCTATACAGGACCAAGTTGAGAAGGTRGAGTATGGAATAGTCAAACATTCCCATGGAGGCACATCATACCCCAAGAAACAAAAAGGTTTTGTCGTACTGTGCAGGCTCCTTTTCAATTAATTAAGCAGGACAAGAAATTAGGGAACATTTTCAACTACACTGTATTAAAAGGGATAGTTCAACATTTTGGCAATTCAGTCCTTTCTTCTACTTACCCAGAGTCAGTTGAACTCATGGATACAATTTGATTTGACTCTGGGTAAGTAGAAAAAAAAAGCTTAATTGCCAAAATCTCAAACTATCCTTTTAAGTACAAATATATAAAATATAATATGACATACATTTCAGCAACATTTATAATTCAACTATGGTGCAAATCAGATTTTGGGAATGCTTTTAAAAGTTTTAATCCTGATGACGACTAAAGCACTGACTAAAGCACTAACTCTTATACCGACACAAATGCCAAAAACATTAGTTGTAACTGCAACTGCATTTAGATCTAGCCCTCATAAACACCAAAAGGCAAAATCTAAATCGACAACATCAAAAGCAGTGGTGTAAAGTACTTAAGTAAAAATACTTTAAGGTGCTACTTAAGTCGTTTTTGGGGGTATCTGTACTTTCCTATTTATATTTTCAACTACTTATAATTTTACTTCACTTCCTTCCTTAAGAAAATATTGTACTTTTTAGTCCATACATTTTCCTTGACACCCAAAAGTACTCGTTACATTTTGAATACTTAGCAGGAGAGGAAAATTGTCCAATTCATGCACAGAACATCCCTGGTCATCCCTGCCTTTGATCTGGCAGACTCATTAAAGACACATGCTTGGTTTGTAAATGATGTCTGAATATTGAAGTGTGCCCCTGCCTATCCGTAAATTAAAAAAACAAGAAAATTGTGCCATTTGGTTTGCTTAATATAAGGAATTTATACTTTTACTTTTGATACTTAAGTATATTTTAAACCAAATACTTTTAGACTTTTACTCAAGTAGAAATTTACTGTGTTCCTTTTACTTGAGTCATTTTCTATTAAGGTATCTTTACTTTTTCCACCACTGATCAAAAGTTAAAACCTAAATAAACAAAAGTAAAAAGTGATAGCCTACATATATTTCCCCCAACTGGCACAATGTGATGACATAATCATGTCATTGCTGATATCTTGTAAATTAATCCAATCAGTTTACTAACTGTGGCATTGCATTTGAAAAATTGGCCCCAAGATCCAACTCATATCACTGAAGAAAACATTCACTAGCTGACAAAATGTTGTCAGGCACATCAAGACTTATGAAGGAGGACTATGGACCGATCCATTGCTGTGATTTAACTACTGCTTAAAACCAAAATACAAGTAAATATGGGTACAATATAGCTTGCAATTATTTACCGTTACCATATTTCTTTGTTCATGCCCTTTCTAAAATATATCATATACTACTCTAAATATACTGAACATCTACAATCCAATATATCAAATGAATATGCATATGATATGACAAATACATCAATATTATTCATATAGAGTGCTGAGCTCAGTCAAACCTGCGGGAGCTGCTGTCTCTCACAGTCCAACATCATAGAGACACTTTCTCACTGTCCTTTCTCGACACAGCCTTCTCACTGACCGGCCAAGTTGAAATCAGTCCCAGAGTGGCTTGTCTCATCCCTGCTATTCCCGAAAACGGTCTTATAGCGACTAGAAGGGCTGACTCATAACCCATCCACTTGCGCTCAGACGCTTGGAACTCCTTGATCCATTCTAACACCACAGTGCAAGCTAACATAAATTAACCGTGTTGATCCCTCAGTGTGGACTTGTGAGAGACAGAGACTGGCAGGTGCATGACATCACGGCGGGAAGCTAGGTGGTCCGAATGAGGCAGGGCTGTCAGAGGTTGAGCCTCCAGCCACAGTGTTATAGAATTCCTCCTGCTATACAGTACCAATCAAAAGTTTGGACACTTACTCATTCAAGTTTTTCTTTATTTTTACTATTTTCTACATTGTAGAATAGTAGTGAAGAATTCAAAACTATGAAATAACACATATGGAATCATGCAGTAACCTAAAAATGTAAATATATTTTCTATTTGAGATTCTTCAAAGTAGCCACTCTTTGCCTTGATTTTGCCTTGATAACAGCTTTGCACATTCTTGGCATTATTTTAACCAGCTTCATGAGGTAATCACCTGGAAWACATTTCATTTAACAGGTGTGCCTTGTTAAAAAAGTTAATTTGTGGAATTGTTTTCCTTTTTAATGCATTTGAGCCAATCAGTTGTGTTGTGACAAGGTAGGGGTGCTATACAGAAGATAGTCCTATTTGGTAAAAGACCAAGTCCATATTATGGCAAGAACAGCTCAAATAAGTAAAGAGAAATGACAGTCCATCATTACTTTAAGACATGAAGGTCAGTCAATCCGGAAAATTTCAAGAACTTTTAAAGTTTCTTCTAGTGCTGTCGCAAAAACCGCAGAGTGAAGGAAAAGCAGCCAACAAGTGCTCAGCATATGTGGGAATTCCTTCAAGTCTGTTGGAAAAGCATTCCAGGTGAAGCTGGTTGAGAGAATGCCAAGAGTGTGCAAAGATGTCGTCAAGAATCTCAAATATTTAAAAGAAATATTGATTTGTTTAACACTTTTTGTAACGCTTCTCGTGGGCTGAAGGAAGAGTGGACCAAGATCCAGCGTTTAAAGTGTTCATGATTTAATCCAAAAAAACAATCGAACAAAAACAACAAACAGGAGACCGAAATCGAACAGTTCTGTCAGACAAACAAAACAGCTAAACAGAAAATAACTACCCACAAAACACAGGTGGAAAAAGGCTACCTAAGTATGGTTCTCAATCAGAGACAACGATAGACAGCTGCCTCTGATTGAGAACCACACCCGGCCAAACACACAGAAATAGAAAACATAGAACACAAAACATAGAATGCCCACCCCAACTCATGCCCAGACCAACCAAAATAGAGACATAAAAAGGATCTCTAAGGTCAGGGCGTGAAACTTTTTTGGTTACTACATGATTCCATGTGTGTTATTTCATAGTTTTGATGTCTTCACTATTATTCTACAATGTAGAAAATAGTAAAAAATAAAGAAAAACCCTTGAATGAGTAGGTGTGTCCGAACTTTTGACTGGTACTGTATGTCGATGCATACACCATGAAGCTAGATTGCAGCCAATGGTCCTGACCTAGGGGTCACAAAGTGACCTGACCCTGTCTGTCAAATTAGACAGGGTCAGGAATCTAGACTTCACCCACTTTGGATTCCACAGTCACACGGTATCATATTCCTTTGTATTTATGCTAAGTACATTCTAACGGGTAAAAATAGTATTCTATTTCAAGTATTGTTCCAATTGAAATAGTTGTTGTTGAGGAAGCTGCTGAATGAAGTCTGTCCTGGGTGGTAAGGGTATTGGGTTTGTTATTGTTTTCAGCTGGACAGTTGATGGCAAAATGCCTGATTGGCCGATATGTACAACTTTTGCATAACACCAAAACCCACCCGTCCAAACCTGTGCAGCGGCCAGCTCTTATCTAACAGACAACCACAACGCCAAATGCAAACAATATCAAAGCCAACCTGATGTAACATCCACTCAGACAATCCCGTGGCAGATCCAGAAACCATGTTTGGTGTTTGGGTTGGATCCCACTTTTGCTTAATTCTTTCAAACATTTGGACTTTGTCACTCAGCTCTCCCCCACCATCACACAAAACTCATCAAGTCCGCTCAGCTGTCATCGTGTTACATCAAACTGTGGACAGATGTCAGAACATTCTGAGTGTCAAAACAGTGACCTTGCAGTGCGTGTCTAGCTACAGAATCCCCATTACTGACTCCATGGAATTACTTTAGGTAACCAAAACTGTGGCTCATGAGCCTCCTCCTCATTTTGACATGACCCACAGTAGAAACAGAGCAAAACAACAACCCCAAACTAAGTTTGATCTGTTTTTTATGTGATTCATTGTTTTGAAGTGGTATCTGCTCTGCAACCTGACGAGTATTTCCCAAAGCCTTTGGTCTTTCCTACCTCAAGACATATCTTTCCCGATCAGTATTGGCAGGGACACTTAGAGATTATAGGCAAGAAGACCCAATTGAACCGGTGCATGATGTCTAGCTGGGCCACGAGAACAGTCTTGTGTTCATTCATTGTATTGAAGTCAGTCCTCAAAACAGACACCCTGGCTTTTCCTCCCCTCCCCACATTGGTCACTCTCTAAATCGCCATGGGGTTAGAAATAGAATGCACAGTGAATGCACTTTGACACTTGTATAAGTGCTATTCTTAGACCAATTAAGATGGCTGAAATTAAACAACCACACGGACCAGGGGGCCCGGGTGTGTGTTACACTCTGTTGAAAGTGTCTCAGTGTGTATATCTGTATGTTTTTATGTGCTAGAAAGACATTGTTTATTGCTCCTGGCACCTGCCCCTGTGTACCAGCCTCTGTGATATATACCAGAGTTCTACAAGCGTGTATTAAAAGGTTTGTGAGCAGAACAGCTGCTAGGCTGAGGGGGAGAGAATAGCAGTGCTCTTCAGAATGCCAGATTCTTTTTGTGCCATTGGGTCTGCCAGGGAAAGGAGAAAGGGCTCGTAAACAACATCAAGTCAAGCAAGCCATTTCTGATTCAATCACTTTAAAACATTTTGTAAAGACAACGTATACCTCAATAATATTGCAGTGTGTGTGTGTGTGTGTGTGTGTGTAGACCTACGTTAGATAGATTGTGTATTTGCATTACAGTAAGCATGTAGGGAAGCCATAAAGAAGAGTATGTTTGTCTGGCTGTAAGCTTGCAACTGTGACAAATATGATTATATTAACTGTGTGACACTGTGCCCACATTTGCAATTGCATTTGTTTCATATAGATTAAATGTGTTATACAAATGCTTTTTGTGTGTATTTGCAACTTAAATGTCTGTGGGTTTGGGGGAGTTTTTGGTCTTTGCATGGTGGAATGTGTGTTTATGCGTCGGTATGCTTAGGGTTAGGCGTTATGCATTTTGTGTGTGTGTGTGTGTGTGTATATATACACGGATGTGTGTGTGCTCTGAATATGTTTGTATTTACACTCTCACTCTGTCTCCCAGCCAGAGGCAGAAGTGGGTCACTGTGACAGCCCACTTAAATAAATCTGGTTCCAGAGACAGTGTTCTGTCGTGTTGCAGGGTGCACTATATTATAATTCTTTATCAAGGCAGTCAGTTAAGTCACTGCCCTGCACAAAATGTACTGTCTGCAAAATTAATAATAGCACAAATAAATTAGAAAAGTTAATTGGTTTCAGTGTAGCACAGATGTGACATGCCAAATGAGGTCGTTTTAGTTAATAGCATTGACGGATTGAATCCATCGAGGTACAATGAGAGAAAGAACCATGTCTGACAGGAGGAGATGGATGGTAAACAAGGATTCCAGCAAGCACGCTTCATCAAAAGGTGCTTGATTCTTCAGGTGGACTTCAGCGGTCAGGAAACGTTCTGCCTATGGGGAATATACCAAGAATAAATAACAGCAGCCAATTTTACCATTTGTGGATTATATTGGGCCTCTGTTACAAGGTATCCTTTAGGCTACACTTTCATTAGAAAGTCCTTCCATTTTCAGCATACCCGCTCTGCTTTCACTATTCCAAAACAGCTTTGAGAGGACAAAGAGATCAACCTCTTGAAAGAGAGCCACAACAGTTTGTTACGGGTTGCATTTTTCACAGAAAAGCAACTACACCACATAATCCTCCACACACACCACTGGACAGGTGGAGCTTTTTCCCTTTGGCACACTTACCTGGTTGCTTGCTAATCTGATCAGAGCCATCCACAATCCTAACTTGATTCCAATAAAGGTAAACTGCTATGGTGGTGCTAAAGCTATAGCGTGGGTCCAATCATGTGGAACGCTAATGAAATGCACATACTGTCCTCTCTGGGTACAGCACATACTGGGGTTGTTCTCTCATCTAATAAAGGTGATAACCGCGGTTGAGTCTGAAAGAAAACATCATCAAATAAAGGCACAGAGACACAGTCCATTTCCTTGTGACCTCAGAGTAAGTATGCAGGTTGTTTCAACCATGCTTCATTTTGCTCAAATAGATTGGTTGGAAAATTAACAATGAGGTTTTATTATAGTGCTGTGATGTTGTGTTTACATCATTGATTAGTTTAATAAGTCCTCTGATATGCAGAAACACTACGGCAACTTAATCAAATTAAAGGTAGAATGAAAACATGCATAAACATTGGTCCTAGTCCTTTAGCAGTCTATCATAACCACTGCAGTGGCGAAAATAAGTAATTTGTTGGTTTGACATGAGCCCAAGGGTATTGCCATTTAAATCTTCATATTGTGACTTTAATTATGTATGCATAATGTTTATGCACAATCCTTCCAAATGGGTCTTGTTTGAGGCTACTGAGATGGCATAAAAAAGAGAATGAAAGAAACAATCCTTTGAAATTGTCAACCCAGGAAAGAGTTGGTGTGAACAGAATGCATTATCCTCCATAAACAGGTTTTTAAACCAACTCTCCAATACTAGTGATGGGCAGTTCCATGTTAAAAGCCCTATGAGCATTCATTTTACATTTACATTTTAGTCATTTAGCAGACGCTCTTATCCAGAGCAACTTACAGTAGAGTGCATACATTTTATTACATTTTTACATACTGAGANAAGAAGAGTATGTTTGTCTGGCTGTAAGCTTGCAACTGTGAAAAATATGATTATATTAACTGTGTGACACTGTGCCCACATTTGCAATTGCATTTGTTTCATCTGTATTTAATGTGTTTTATACAAATGCTTTTTGTGTGTATCTGCAACTTCAATGTTTGTGGGTTTTGGAGAGTTTCTGGTCTTTGTATGGTGGAATGTGTGTCTGCGTCGGGATGCTTAGGGTTAGGCGTTATGCATTATGTGTGTGTGTACGCATGTGTGTGCTCTGAATATGTTTGTATTTACACTCTCACTCTTTCTCACAGGCAGAAGTGGGTCACTATGACAGCTCACTCAAATCAATCTGGTTCCAGAGACAGTGTTCTGTCGTGTTGCAGGGTGCACTATATTATAATTCTTTATCAAGGCAGTCAGTTAAGTCATTGCTCGCACAAAGTGCACTGTCTGCAAAATTAATAATAGCACAAATAAATGAGAAAAGATAATTGGTTTCAGTGTAGCACTGATGTGACATGCCAAATGAGGTCGTTTTAGTTAATAGCATTGACGGATTGAATCCAACGAGGTACAATGAGAGAAAGAACAATGTCTGACAGGAGGAGATGGATGGTAAACAAGGATTCCAGCAAGCACGCTTTAATAAAAGGTGCTTGATTCTTCTGAAGGTGGACTTCAGCGGTCAGGAAACTTTCCGCCTATGGGGAATATACCAAGAATATATAACAGCGGCCAATTGTACCATTCTTGGATTACATTGGGCCTGTTACAAGGTCTCCTTTAGGCTACACTTTCATTAGAATGTCCTTCCATTTTCAGCATACCCTCTCTGCTTTCACTATTCCAAAGCAGCTTTGAGAGGACAAAGAGATCAACCTCTTGAAAGAGAGCCACAACAGTTTGTTACGGGTTGCGTTTTTCACAGAAAAGCAACTACACTACATAATCCTCCACACACCACTGGACAGGTGGAGCTTTTCCCCTTTGGCACACTTACGGGCAGCTTGCTAATCTGATCAGAGCCATCCACAATCCTAACTTGATTCCAATAAAGGTAAACTGCTATGGTGGTGCTAAAGCTATAGCGTGGGTCCAATCATGTGGAACGCTAATGAAATGCACATACTGTCCTCTCTGGGTACAGCACATACTGGGGCTGTTATCTCATCCAATAAATGTGATAACCGCGGTTGAGTCTGAAAGAAAACATCATCAAATAAAGGCACAGAGACACAGTCCATTTCCTTGTGACCTCAGAGTAAGTATGCAGGTTGTTTCAACCATGCTTCATTTTGCTCAAATAGATTGGTTGGAAAATTAACAATGAGGTTTTATTATAGTGCTGTGATGTTGTGTTTACATCATTGATTAGTTTAATAAGTCCTCTGATATGCAGAAACACTACGGCAACTTAATCAAATTAAAGGTAGAATGAAAACATGCATAAACATTGGTCCTAGTCCTTTAGCAGTCTATCATAACCACTGCAGTGGCGAAAATAAGTAATTTGTTGGTTTGACATGAGCCCAAGGGTATTGCCATTTAAATCTTCATATTGTGACTTTAATTATGTATGCATAATGTTTATGCACAATCCTTCCAAATGGGTCTTGTTTGAGGCTACTGAGATGGCATAAAAAAGAGAATGAAAGAAACAATCCTTTGAAATTGTCAACCCAGGAAAGAGTTGGTGTGAACAGAATGCATTATCCTCCATAAACAGGTTTTTAAACCAACTCTCCAATACTAGTGATGGGCAGTTCCATGTTAAAAGCCCTATGAGCATTCATTTTACATTTACATTTTAGTCATTTAGCAGACGCTCTTATCCAGAGCAACTTACAGTAGAGTGCATACATTTTATTACATTTTTACATACTGAGACAAGGATATCCCTACCGGCCAAACCCTCCCTACCGGCCAAACCCTCCCTAACCCGGACGACGCTATGCCAATTGTGCGTCGCCCCACGGATCTCCCGGTTGCAGCCGGCTGCGACAGAGCCTGGGCGCGAACCCAGCCCAGCCTGGGCGCGAACCCAGAGACTCTGGTGGCGCAGCTAGCACTGCAATGCAGTGCCCTAGACCACTGCGCCACATGTGAAGTTCATAGGAGCACATCAAATTTGGTGTGAAATGAAACCTACAAGAGTCAATATTTCTGGGGGGGAAAAAATTGTCCACCATTTTCCATGCTAGAAATTAGGAATAAACTAAGGCTTTGATTTCTGGTCAAACAGATGGAAAAGGGGTCTTAGAAAACATCTAGCAGAAAAAGTCTTAAAAGGTATTAGAAATACATTTAAAAAAACGTACGTTTAAGAAATATTGCCTAGTATCATTCAGTTACCAAAAACCCACATATCTTTAGATATTTCCTCATTTCTCTCCCTCATGAGGGAGGATTATGAAAGTTCACATAAGTAACAAGGTAGACCAACCAAGTAGTTTTATGTTTTTACTGATAACAATTTGGTTCATAATTTATTAAGTGATTAAAACGCATTATTCTGTTACCAATTCGTTAAAAGAATAACCAAAAAATCTGTAACAGACTGACTGCAACTGAATGGCTACAATGGGAATTCATAGTAGTCACAAACCACAGTTGGGTCACCTGCTACTGTCCTCCCTTCCACTGGCATACTGTTATGTTCAGCTCATAACTGTTTTCTTTCTGTCAAGTGGTGGTCAAAGCAAAAGTTTGAAAACAATCTGGATAACCCACCTCTTACTGACACCTACCCATGAGCCCCCTCTCTTTCCATTTAGTGTAACCAACCCTCTCACCCACTGAGCACTGACCGACACCGGACGTCCATGGATGTTGAAAAGTAGTTGAAATTTGGTCAGCCCAAATCTGAACCAATCATAGATGTCTGTTTCACAACTTTGGACAGCACAGTACAGTACAGCACAGCACAGTATAGTACAGTACAGAAAAGTAGAGGTCAGTACAATACAGTAATGTACAGTAGAGTTTAGTACAGTAGAGCACACTAGAGTACAGTATAATTTACTCTATTGTACTGTACTGAAATTTACTGTACTGAACTATACTGTACTTTATTCTAATACGTGCTGCACTGTGCAGTACTTTGATGTCCAAACTTGAAACATAGACGTCTATGATTGGTATAGATTTGGTCTGGTCAATAGTGATGCATTGTGGGTACAAACCCAGCTAGCACATAATGTTCTGAGAACCATATGTTTCTTAGAGTTTGATGAGAGTGTGGTTGTCCATTGTGAATGTTCTCAAATTGTTCTTTCCATAAAAACCACAAGAAAACGTTAGTAACGTTAGAGAATGTTCTAAGAATGTTATTTTAAAACATATACATTCCATTCTCAGCATCAACAAAATGATCTCTATCCTCTATCTTGTTAAGTGTGTTCAGGTGTATTGGCCGTGCCAACTTATTGGCCAGATCTTAATGAGTGCATCTTAAGGAGTGCTTGTTTCCTTTGAAATGGGGTCTGTTTGAATAGACTAAAATGAACAGTTTTTTTGTGCATAAAAAAACATGTCCTGCTACCTCCATCCTGGTGGCGCAGTGAACTAATTCCATGGAAAATAAGAAAAGAAAATATCTTCGTTCACAGAGCTTCAGTAAAACCTCCCAGGAAAGCTTTCAAGGTACCAGAGTAAAACATTCTCAGAACCTACCTGTAACCTACTGTAAAATAAATGTTCTTAGACCAGCCGAAATGTTAACTTCTGTTAGCAGAACGTAAAAAAAAAAAAATGTTTTACCAGCCAGGAAACGCATGGCTTTATTCCAACAACCAATGTGAAACCAAAAACAGTAGTTCCCACAACTTCCAAGGAACCAAATGTGCTAGCTGGGAAGGTCAGGGAAGGCCAAATATTTGATGGGTCATATGGATGCATTGACTGGCGAGAATGCAAGAGTTGTTTATCGATAGCACTGAAATCACACACACACACAAATTTGGAATCAAATCAAACTTTATTTGTCACATGCACCGAATACAACAAGTGTAGACCTTACCGTGAAATGCTTACTTACAAGCTCTTAACCAACAGCGCAGTTCAAGAAGAGTTAAGAAAATAATAACCAAATAAACTTAAGTAAAAAAATATGTAAAAAGTAACAATACAATAACAATAACGAGGCCACATACAGGGGGTTCCGGTACTGAGTCAATGTGCGGGGGTACAGGTTAGTCGAGGTAATTTGTACATGTAGGTAGGGGTGAAGTGACTATGCATAGATAATAAACAGCAAGTAGCAGCTGTGTACAAAACAAATGGAGGGGGGGGGGTGTCAATGTAAATAGTCCAGTGGCCATTTGATTAATTGTTCAGCTGTTTTGTGGCTTGGGGGTAGAAGCTGTTAAGGAGCTTTTTGTTCCTAGACTTTGCGCTCCGGTACCGCTTGCCGTAGCAGAGAAAATAGTTTATGACTTGAATGACTGGAGTTTCTGACAATTGTTTGGGCTTTCCTCTGACAACCGCCTATTATATAGGTCCTGGATGGCAGGAGGCTTGGCCCCAGTGATGTACTGGGCCGTATGCACTACCCTCTGTAGTGCTTTACGGTCAGATGCTGAGCAGTTGCCATAACAGGAGGTGATGCAACCGGTCAGGATGCTCTCAATGGTGCAGCTGTAGAACCTTTTGAGGATGTGGGGGCCCATGCCAAATCTTTTCAGTCTCCTGCGGGGGAAAATGTGTTGTTGTGCCCTCTTCACAACTGTCTTGGTGTGTTTTGAACCATGATAGTTCGTTGGTGATGTGGACACCAAGGAACTTGAAACTCTCAAACTGCTCCACTACGGCCCCATCGATGTTAATGGGGGGCCTGTTCGGCCCGCCTTTTCCTGTAGTCCACGATCAGCTCCTTTGTCTTTCTCACATTGAGGGAGAGGTTGTTGTCCTGGCACCACACTGCCAGTTCTCTGACCTCCTCCCTATAGGCTGTCTCATTGTTGTGGCTGATCAGGCCTACTACTGTTGTGTTGTCAGCAAATGTAATGATGGTGTTGGAGTCGTGTTTGGCCACACAGTTGTGGGTGAACAGGCAGTACAGGAGGGGTCTAAGTACACACCCCTGGGGGGCCCCAGTGTTGAGGATCAGCGTGGCAGACGTGTTGTTGCCTACCCTTACCACCTGGGGGTGGCCTGTCAGGAAGTCTAGGATCCAGTTGCTGAGGGAGGTGTTTAGTCCCAGGGTCCTTAGCTTAGTGATGAGCTTCGTGGGCACTATGGTGTTGAATGCTGAGCTGTAGTCATTGAACAGCATGTTTGGCGGCGGAGCTCATTCAAATAATATCCAGTGTGTAGAATAACAAAAATGTTCTACCTTTGTGTACCTAATCTGTATACATCATCCATAATTATGCAATTCTGTATAGAATGGTTGGTTGTTTAGCATCAAAACTGGTGCGTGCACAACTATTGGGCAAAACAGACGGGGGTTGGCTTAGATTGTTGACAGCATGTAAACTACACTGAGAAATATCAACGCAACGTGTAAAGTGTTGGTCCCATGTTTCATGAGTTGACATTGTTTATACACTGTTGCTACTCACTGTTTATTATCTATGCAGTCACTTTACAAATTACCTGGACTAAACTGTATCCCACGCACATTGACTTTGTACTCCCTGTATATAGCCTCGTTATTGTTATGCACATTTCTTATGTTACTTTTTGATTGATTAGATTTTTTATTTAGTAAATATTTTATTAACTGTATTTCTTGAATGGCATTGTTGGCCTGTAAGTAAGCATTTCACTGTAAGGTCTACACCTGTTGTATTCAGGGCGCATGTGACAAGTAAAATTTCATTTGAAATAAAAGATCCCAGAAATGTTTCATACGTACAAAAAGCTTATTTCTCTGAAATGTTGTGCACAAATTTGTTTACATCCCTGTTAGTGAGAGTTTCTCCTTTGCCAAGATAATCCATCCACCTGACAGGTGTGGCAAATCAAGAAGCTAATTAAACAGCATTGTCTACAGCACAGGTGCACCTTGTGCTGGGGACAATAAAAGGTCACTCTAAAATGTGCAGTTTTGTCACACAACACAATGTCACAGATGTCTCAGGTTTTGAGAGACCATGCAAATGGCTTGCTGACTGCAGGAATGTTCATCAGAGCTTTTGCCAGGGAATTTAATGTTCATTTCTCTACCAAAAGCCGCCTCCAACATCATTTTTGAGAATTTGGCAGTACGTCCAACCAGCCTCACAACCGCAGACGTCGTGTGGGCGAGCAGTGGGCGAGCAGTTTTCTGATGTCAACGTTGTGAGCAGAGTGCCCAATGGTGGCAGTGGGGTTATGATATGGGCAGGCATAAGCTATGGACAACAAAATCGATTGCATTTTATCAATGGCAATTTCAACCCTGAGGCCAATAGTCATGTCATTCATCCGCAGCCATCACCTCATGTTTCAGCATGATAATGCACCGTCCCCTGTCGCAAGGATCTCTACACAATTCCTGGAAGCTGAAAATGTCCCAGTTCTTCCATGGCCTGCATACTCAGCAGATATGTCACCCATTGAGCATGTGTGGGATGCTCTGGATTGACATGTACAACAGCGTGTTCCAGTTTCCGCCAATAGCCAGCAACTTCGCACAGCCATTGAAGAGGAGAGGAACAACAGGCCACAATCAACAGCCTGATCAACTCTATGTGAAGGAGATGTCGCTCTGCATGAGGCAAATGGTGGTCACACCAGATACTGACTGGTTTTCTGATCCACACCCCTATCTTTTTTTGAAGGTATCTGTGACCAACAGATGCATATCTGTATTCCCAGTCATGTTAGATTAGGGCCTAATATATTTATTTCAATTGACTGATATCCTTAAATTGTTTGAAATTGTTGCATGTTGTGTTTATATTTTTGTTTAGTATATATTTCATCTCCAATGTTTATTGAAAACAAATACATTTTCAGAATGAGAACTTGTCCTTGAAATACATCGTTACAGTTGTTGATTAGCTTGCTAGCACATTTTTGCCATATTAGCATTGACAGGAAATTAGTCAAAACACCTCTAAACAAGACATGGCATCAAGAACAACATACAACTAGCTGAAACGACTCCCCACATGGCAGCTTCTTATCATTGCTGCTAGCTATCTGGCCAGCCAGAATCACAACAACACACTGCCTTCTGCCCCAGTAAAGCGTTTGCATTGTTTTTGTGATGTCAGCTAACCTGTCTACAGTACAGATCAAGGACCCATATTGTCATTCTCTTACCATCATTCTGTTACCATATGTTAATCCCACTTCACTGTACTTCAACATCCAAAATATATATTATTATTTTTCAAACTCAAGGTGTCATACACTACATGACCAAAATTATGTGGACACCTGCTCGTCAAACATCTCATTCCAAAATCATGGGCATTAATATGGAGTTGGTCCCCCCTTTGCTGCTATAACAGCCTCCACTCTTCTGGGAAGGCTTTCCACTAGATGTCGGAACACTGCTTCAGGGACTTGCTTCCATTCAGCCACAAGAGCATTAATGAGTTCGGGCACTGATGTTGGCCGACTAGGCCTGGCTCGCAGTCGGTGTTCCAATTCATCCCAATGGTGTTCGATGGGGTTGATGTCAGGGATCTGTGCAGGCCAGTCAAGTTCTTCCACACCGATCTCGACAAACCATTTCTGTACGGACAACGCTTTGTGCACGGTGGCATTGTGATGCTGAAACAGGAAAGGGCCTTCCCCAAACTGTTGCTACAAAGTTGGAAGCACAGAATCATCTAGAATGTCATTGTATGCTGTAGCGTTAAGATTTAGCTTCACTAGAACTAAGGAGCCTAGCCCGAAACATGAAAAACAGCCCCAGACCATTATTTCAACTCCACCAGTTAGAACTATGCATTGGGACAGGTAGAGTTCTCCTGGCATCCGCCAAACCCAGATTCGTCCGTCGGACTGACAGATGGTGAAGCGTGATTCATCACTCCAGAGAACGCGTTTCCACTGCTCCAGATTCCAATGGCGGCGAGCTTTACACCACTCCAGGCAATGCTTGGCATTGCGCATGGTGATCTTAGGCTTGTGTGTGGCTGCTCGCCCATAGAAACACATTTCATGAAGCTCCTGACAAACAGTTATTGTGCTAACTTTGCTTCCAGAGGCAGTTATGAAATCGGTTGTGGGTTTTGCAACCGAGGACAGGCGATTTTTACACGCTACGCACTTCAGCACTCGGCGGTCCCGTTCCTAGAGCTTGTGTGGCCTACCACTTTGCGGCTGAGCCGTTGTTGCTCCTAGACGTTTCCACTTCCCAAAACATGCACTTACAGTAGACCGGAGTAGCTCTAGCAGGTCAGGAATTTGACAAACTGACTTGTTTCGAAGGTGACATCCTATGACGGTGCCGCGTTGAAAGTCACTGAGCTCTTCAGTAAGGCCATTCTACTGCCAATGTTTGTATATGGAGATTGTATGGCTGTGTGCTCTATTATATACACCTGTCAGCAACGGGTATGGCTGAAATAGCCGAATCCACACATTTTGCGGGGTATCTACATACTTTTGTAGATATAGTATATCATAGCTGACACCCCAATATTTCTGCAAACATCTTTGAATCTTAATTCAGAGTCGTTTTTGGACAACGTGGTAACACAAAACACTGATGGAGATTTCACTGTCATTCCGTTACCAAACTTTACATCTGCACTGTTCTTCGAGTAAATGTATTTTTGTAAAATGTTTTGTGGAAATTGATAAAAGTAGTCCTTGTGCATCGAGTAGTATGGTTTGTTTAACCTTGAAATCAATGTTTTTTGTTTGGCATACTATTAAAGTGAAATATCGTCTCCGCCATTATTTTACAGTGGAATTGCCTTGATGTTAATCCCCTGGACTGTAAGAGTCAAATTGGAGCAGAATGGATGAAAGTGTGCAAGGATCTGTGGCGCATTCTTCTAGGTTCAAAGGGCAAGGCCATGCGGTAGAGGGGTCACACTCCCACTATAAAAATGTGCATATATTTTTTTAGAATTGGGGCCAGATCTTAAAGGTGCAATATGCAGAAATCGTTCTGCCATTTCCTGGTTGCTAAAATTCTAATAGTTTGCCTTATTTTAGTTTATGTGAGAAAGCAAGCAATGTATAGAGAATTACTGTACCATCTAAACCTCTGTGAGATATCTTTTCAGTAACCAAAAATATTGTATTTTCAGCTGTTTGAAGCTGGTATACAAAACCGAAAGTAAAAGACACAAATTCACATAGAAGTGCATGTTATAGATCTATCATTCACAATGAAAGCAAGTCTAAGAAGCGGTAGATCTGTTCTATGTGTGTTATTTCTATGTTTCCCATTCATTAAATTTAGTTATATATATTTAGTGCCGTACTAGTTAGTGCAATATTAACAAGTAATTGTTCAAATATATCTTTAATGCAAAAAAATTGATTAGTGTGGAGTCACACTTGCCCAGAAACGAAATAATACAACTTAATTGTATGCATTTAATGACTCCCATATGGCTCCATGACACATATTAAAAAGATATGGCCGTTTTTATAGTGGGATTGTGACTCCGTTACCGCGTGACCTTGCCCCAATGCTTTTAACTAAGCCTGCTATTAAGGACTGCAGATGAAGCTAAAAGCTGCAGCTGAGCAACCCGTCAAAATATATTCTCATTCCTGGATTGTTGGGACTGTATAAGCAGCCCTGTCTCACATAACTTTTCAATTAAAAACAAGTCCATTTAAACTCCGGTAATGACGACCAAGCAAAACAAAGAAGGCACTGATGAAAAATACTTTCTTGCTTGACCCAGATCAGGTCAGGTTGATAATTAAAAGTCAGGGTAAATCATTCCCCTAACAAGGATAGTGAAATACTTCCTGTGCATAAAGCACCTCCTGATTAAAGTGCCTATTTGGCCAGTCACCAAAAGGTGCTCTTTGGCACTCTGCTTTGCCAGTCGCACTTCATTGTTGTGATATTCTCCTTCTTCTGTGATTTGCGCCATCTCTCTGGCTGGGGAAAAAACGTACAAAAAAAATCTACAAGCTGGATAACATTATTGTATCTTTCTCTCTCCCTTGATGAATTATAATTGAAATGTTAATTTTAGTTTATCAGGCTGCAGATGAAAATCAATTATGAAATTGAAAATATATCATAAACATCTAGTTATCTAATTATACGTTTTAAAGGATATTTATATGATTGGCTCATCCAACTTATTCTAAATGATAAGAACATTTACCATGCTCAATCAGGATTGCTTTAAATGTTTGAAAAAAATGGTCACCACCGGAAAAATTTTGCATCATGCATACACTTACATCTGAAGATAAATCAAGTAGTCTAGCCTTTCCTTCTTTGACAATATAGCCTAGCCAACCCAGGTACTGTATTTTTGTATATTTATTAATATTACGTTTGTGTTTTTGTTCCTTCCATATTAGGTTGTGGACCTGTTCAAATGTTGAGTCAAAGGAACAAAATGGAAATGACAGTCACCATTTTGGCACTTATTGTGGGATTAAAGTCGAAAGCCATGTCAAGAACTCGTTTGAGGAGGTCTCTGTCCAGAAGCCCACGTTGACCATAAAACTATTACATGGGGTCTGAATTAGGCTGACCCATAAATCAATCGACGCCAAAGGGCGACAACACAAGTCCGCTCCTAGACGACTGTCCTGCTTGAGTTTCCAGAAACAAACAAGTAACGTTATGATGTAATTCACAATATGTACAAAATATTGTTGCCCACAGGTGCTTAGTTCATATTATTGACAAGTAGCCTACAATGCAGATTGGTAAATCAGTAGCCTAGTTTATGAACTGTCTAATATAAAAACACAATTGCAAAATGAATTAGGGTTAGGGTTACACAATTTAAAATGTACAKTGAAAATTGTATACAATGAACGAAAACTCACCAACTAATGACTTCAATGAAACGTTGATAGTAAAACATTTCCATATTTTACGCACAACTCCAAACGTTCGGGTTCCTTCTCGCCTAAGCTTTTCGTTCGGTTGCTGGTTGATTTATCATGTTTTACAAGACTTTAAAACATATGCCTTGAGACCTTACACAATTTAATTTGTCCTCCTTCATTAATTTATTCTGACTACTGCACCACCCTCGGGGAGTAGTAGGATAATTACGCTACGGAAAATAATTTAGGTCGACTACTTTATTCTCTTCTGACGCTATCGAAAGCCCGCCTTCTTGCCCCTGCTCGTGCTCTTCTGCGTGGTAGTGATGCTCGAGTCGCAATCGCATCCCACAGAAACATTTCATAATTACCTCAAGCGAACTGGAGGAAAGTAGCCTATAGGTGTGAATCAACGAACCAGTAAACTACATGAATGAAACACTTGTCCATGAGGACAGAGAGCAACGGCCAAGTGTGCAACAACGGGTTCATGGTAGGCTACCATAGATGTGCGAATATGGTGGCGAAATCCCTGAGCTCTCAGCATTCTGACAGGATTTGTGATTTTATCCACTAGACTGATTGAGTTCTGGAAATGATCCAGGACAGTACATTACTATCGTGCTGTGTAGGCCAATATTTGGGAATGATGGGCAAATGTGCACGCTGGTCAGCCAAATCTTTTGACTTGGGCAAGAAATATAGAGAAATAAAAAACTATAGGGCAATCACAGACTAAATTCATCCCCTTCGGGGTTAGGTTGGAGAGTCCATGCCTCAAAGTGTGCATACACATGCATGCAATCATTCGTGGATTTGCCCCAATAATCCTCACAAAACATGATTTGATATTTTAATTGGTACAAAAACATGTTGGTATGGTTGATTCTAACCTGACATTGAGCATTCCCTTTAGGTTATACAAGAGATTTGTGTTCAAGAAGAATTCTGGCGAGCACCTTATCAAGTGTGGCCAACCTGACAATACCCTGTGAACTCCCCATCAGTGGGATTCGGGCAAACTACTCTGGGTTTTGTTTTAATCTAACACTGTGACTGTTTCTCAGAAAGATGCCAGATGGGAGCCAAGGCCCAACATCTAGCCCGCTAGTAAATGGTAGATTTGGGCTCAACCTCACGTTCCATTTTAAAGAATCCCCATCAGTTTGCCTGGTGTTCTCTGATTGGAGCAGGGCAGCCTTGCGGTTCCTCTCTATGGAGCATAACATGGAGCATCTGCCAGCCGGTATGTTCCTGATGAGGAGGAACAGGAAAAGAGGAAAAGTGCGTCTGAAACTGAGGCAGGTGCAGAAGGTTATTGCGTTTAACAACACTCAACACATGGCCATGTTAATTTGGAGAAACTGCCCGAGGCCTTGTCAAAGTTCGTTTTGAACAGATGATATCCCTACAAGCTCTCACATTCTCACGTCAGAATTAGACATTCATCCATGTTTCTCAAATGTGTTTAAGGTTAAGTTTATGCATCAACTCCACATTTTTAAGGTCATGTTTAAGGTCAGGCATGAACTCCGATAGGTTAAGGTAAGGGTTAAGGTTTGGGATAGGCTTAAAACAAAAATATAGAAAACAACTTTCTATCACTGGATTCAAACATGCAACTTTTGGAATTAGAGGCAGATGCTTGAACTTAACATCGCTCACTGTTGCCCCTAGTGGCTGGTTTCCGCGTCATCTCCTGACATCCTCGGACATGGATGGACGTCAGAACACTGACTTGTATCACAGGTGACCTGCCTGCGATATCCAGCATTCAGATAGAATGGGATTGATATAAAAAAATGTATTAGAGGTACATTATGTCTTGATTGTACAGGAGTCTCACACTCTCCACATGACATTCTGTTACAGTGTTGTTCACTCAGGTGCATTAATTGGCATTGGTTGCTTTGCCGACATAATGTAGCTGATAGTCACTTAATTCATTTTAATGACCAGTATGGTACATTTGCTGTAATGATCGTGAGGAGCCTTTTATTTCTCTGTATCTGAAACTGGTGCGCCATCCATTAGTGATTTGGGAGGACAGTGGCACTCTTGGCAAAGCCCAAAGGACTTTAATTACGTTTGGCCACTGGGGGGAGAATGTCTAAAATGAACAAAGGGAGATGGAGCCGGTTCTCTATAATTAACCAGGTTCACCTTTACCACCGAATGGAGTTCACTTACTTTAATCTGAATTAAAGTAGTACAACAAAACAATCTAGTGGACTACATTAGTGTCACATACTCCATTTCACATATATCAGACCTGAACGAAATCTGAGAAAACATGACGAGGAATGATTTGCATCATTGTCAAAATCTTTATATCAACATTGTTGATTAATGTAGATATATATTTCTAGCCAAAAACAAAACATGTACAGAATAACAGAAAGATAATGTTGTGTTTCATCAGAATGATACCATAAAGGATCATAATCTGTATAATATGAATAATCTTTATGTTTTTCTCTGCGTAGGAAGGAGCCTGAAATTAAGGATGAGCTCTTTCTTGAGGGTTTTTCTTTTTGTGGCGGCTGTCACAGCCAGCTGGTCAAAGGCCTGCTAACAGGCTCTGCTTGGTTAGCGGCCAGCACTTCGTTTTGTAACCCAGAAGATTACATTGGGATTATTTGTTTTGGGTGGCTCTGATCCATCCTTAAATGTTTTTATATAATGAAAACAAGAGGAAAACAAAAACAAAGCACACTCCCTTCTCCAAAGCAAGACTCAATAAATTAATTACATGTAAATGCTAATCTCAGACAAACATGTAATTAGTAAAACATTGTTGTGATGAATTCGTTAAATGTTTTTGCAAAACAGAATCATGTGTTGGTTATGTTGCTTGGTTGATGCGGATAATAGATTCTGGGATACTGGGAATTTGTGAAAATGGCTTTCGTCTGTTATAATAGTTTGACCACCATTTAAATTTGAGATTTGAGTTTAAAGTCTATAACAGACCAGACCAAACCAACCAACCAACCAACCAAGTAAACAAACACTCACATACACACACACACACACACAATAGTAACTGTGGTGTATGGAATTTCATATGATGTCAAAGGTCATCCTAATACTATTCTGTGGATCAAAGCATGGAACTCCAAATAGACCTATCAGCTTTTAATCCCACAGCGAGGCCTCAGCTGCTGTCTCTTGTGGCTCTGCTTGGCTCTACTAATGAACAGGCCCATAATGCAGAGTGCTCAAGTATTCTTTAAAATATTGGCACCGCTATAAAGTGAACATCACTTAGCTACAGTCTCCTAGCTCATTTCATTTTCTCTTCTGCACGGTGAGTGTTTGACCCTGGTCTAAAAATATGCTTTTGAGACCGAAGCATGAGGCACGCACCACTTTAACTAAATCTTGTCTCGGACTACTAATCCCTAAAGAGCAAACTTGGAGATGGAGCAGCATGATGCAGATGAGATCTACCAATTTTTAAATACAATAGTGAATGAGCTTGCAGTCTGTGGCATTGTAATTGGCTTTTCATTCTTTCTGTGTGATGTGGAGGTTAGCCATTTCTGCTCTACATGAACTTTAATCCCATAAACAGTAAAGGGAACATGTGCACGTCAACAAAAATAACAGACGCCTGCACAATGATCCCTATTAATATCATTAGTTATTAGGAATCATGAATGGCTTTGTTTCATTGCCAGATATGATGGTATCCCGTGATAATTTCCACGTCAGCACATGTCAAATCAAATCAAATGTTATTTGTCACATGCTTTGTAAACAACAGGTGTGGACTAACAATGAAATGTTTACTGACGGGCACTTCTCAACAATGCAAAGAGGAAGAAAATTGAGAAATAATAGAATAGTAAAACACGTAATAATTAAAGTAATAATAAACTGTATACACAATGAGTAACAATAACTTTGCTATATGCAAGGGGTACCAGTACCAAGTCAATGTGCAGGGGTACTAGGTAATTGAGGTAAATATGTACATATAACTAGGAATAAAGTGACAGATAGTAAACAGTAGCAGCAGTGTATGTAATGAGTACAAAAAGGGGTCAATGAACATAGTCCGGGTAGCTATTTGGTTAACTATTTAACTAACTATTTAGCAGCCTTATGGCTTGGGGGTAGAAGCTGTTCAGGGTCCTGTTGGCTCCAGACTTGGTGCAACGGTACTGCTTGCTGTGTGGTAGCAAAGAGAACAGTCTATGACTTGGGTGGCTGGAGTCTTTGACAATTTTTAGGGCCTTCATCTGACATTGCCTGGTATAGAGGTCCTGGATGGCAGGGAGCTCGGCCCCAGTAATGTGTTGGGCCGTACACACTACCCTCTGTAGCGCCTTGCGGTTGGAAGCCAAGCAGTTGCCATACCATGCAGCCAGTCAAGATGCTCTCAATGGTGCAGCTGTATAACTTTTTGAGGATCTAAGATCCCATGACAAATCTTTTCAGCCTCCTGAGGGGGAAGAAGCGTTGTCATGCCCTCTTCCCAACTGTGTTGGTGTGTTTGGACCATGATAGATCCTTAGTGATGTGGACACCGAGGAACATGAAGTTCTCGACCCGCTCCACCCAGCCCCGTCGATGTGATTGGGGGCATGCTCAGCCCTCCGTTTCCTCTAGTCCACAAGTATCCACTATGTCTTGCTGACGTTGACGTAGAGGTTGTTGTCCTGGCACCACACTGCCAGGTCTCTGACCTCCTCCCTATAGACTGTCTCGTCGTCATCAGTGATCGGGCCTACAAGCATTTCGCTACACTCGCATTAACATCTGCTAACCATGTGTATGTGACCAATAAAATGTTATTTGATTACTACCATCATGTCATCGACAACCTTAATGATGGTATTGGAGTCATGCGCGGCCATACAGTCATGGGTGAGCAGAGAGTACAGGAGGGGACTAAGCACGCCGCACTGAGGGGGGTGTTGTTGCCTACCCTCCCCACCTGGGGGCGTCCCATCAGGAAGTCTAGGATCCAGTTGCAGAGAGAGGTGTTCAGTCCCAGGGTCTTTAGCTTAGTGATGAGCTTGGAGAGTACTATGGTGTTGAATGCTGAGCTGTAGTCAATGAACAGCAATCTCGCATAGGTGTTCATTTTGTCCGTGTGGGAAAGGACAGTATGGATAGAGATTGCAATAGAGATTGCATCATCTGTGGATCTGTTGGGGTGGTATGCGAATTGGAGTGGGTCTTGGATGATGGTGTTGATGTCAGCCATGACCAGCCTTTTAAAGCATTTCATGGGTACAGATGTGAGTGCTACGGGGTGATAGTCATTTAGAGAGGTTACCTTGGTGTTCTTGGGCACAGGGACTGTAGTGGTCTGCTTGAAACATGTACAGTTGAAGTCGGAAGTTTACATACACCTTAGCCAAATAGATTTAAACTCAGTTTTTCACAATTCCTGACAATTGGTCCTCGTAAGAATTCTCTGTCTTAGGTCAATTAGGATCACCACTTAATTTTAAGAATGTGAAATGTCAGAATAATAGTAGAGAGAATGATTTATTTCAGATTTGATTCTTTCACCACATTCCCAGTGGGTCAGAAGTTTACATACACTCAATTAGTATTTGGTAGCATTGCCTTTAAATTGTTTAACTTGGGTCAAATGTTTCGGGTAGCCTTCCACAAGCTTCCCACAATAAGTTGGGTAAATTTTGGCCCATTCCTCCTGACAGAGCTGGTGTAACTGAGTCAGGTTTGTAGGCCTCCTTGCTCGCACACAGTTTTTCAGTTCTGCCCACAAATATTCTATAGGATTGAGGTCAGGGCTTTGTGATGGTCACTCCAATACCTTGACTTTGTTGTCCTTAAGCCATTTTGCCACAACTTTGGAAGTATGCTTGGGGTCATTGTCCATTTAGAAGATCCATTTACGACCAAGCTTTAACTTCCTGACTGATGTCTTGAGATGTTGCTTCAATATATTCACATAAAGTTCCTCCCTCATGATGCCATCTATATTGTGAAGTGCACCAGTTCCTCCTGCAGCAAAGCACCCCCACAACGTGATGCTGCACCCCCGTGCTTCACGGTTGGGATGGTGTTCTTCAGCTTGCAAGCCTCCCCCTTTTTCCTCCAAACATAACAATGGTCATTGTGGCCAAACAGTTCTATTTTTGTTTCATCAGACCAGAGGAAATTTCTCCAAAAAGTACGATCTTTGTCCCCATGTGCAATTGCAAACCGTAGTCTGGCTTTTTTATGGCAGTTTTGGAGCAGTAGCTTCATCCTTGCAAAACGGCCTTTCAGGTTATGTCGATATAGGACTCGTTTTACTGTGGATATAGATACTTTTGTACCTGTTTCCTCCAGCATCTTCACAAGGTCCTTTGCTGTTGTTCTGGGATTGATTTTCACTTTTCCCACCAAAGTACATTCATCTCCAGGAGACAGAACACATCTCCTTCCTGAGCGGTATGACGGCTGCGTGGTCCCATGGTGTTTATGCTCGCGTACTATTGTTTGTACAGATCAACATGGTACCTTCAGGCATTTGGAAACTGCTCCCAAGGTTGAACCAGACTTGTGGAGGTCTACAATTATTTTTCTGAGGTCTGGCTGATTTCTTTTGATTTTCCCATAATGTCAAGCAAAGAGGCACTGAGTTTGAAGGTAGGCCTTGAAATACATCCACAGGTACACCTCCAATTGACTCATATGATGTCAATTAGCCTATCAGAAGCTTCTAAAGCCATGACATAATTTTCTGGAATTTTCCAAACTGTTTATAGGCACAGTCAACTTAGTGTATGTAAACTTCTGACCCACTGGAATTGTGATACAGTGAATTATAAGTGAAATTGTCATGCCATGACCTTGGTTATCTATGTTTTCTTTAATATTTTGGTCAGGTCAGGGTGTGACGAGGGTGGGTATGCTTGTTTTTGTCTTGTCTAGGGTTTTTGTAGATCTAGTTTTTTTTGAAAGTGTAGGTCTATGGTGACCTGAATTGGTTCCCAATCAGAGGCAGCTGTTTATTCATTGTCTCTGATTGGGGATCCTATTTAGGTTGCCATTTTCTCTTTTGGTTTCGTGGGTTCTTGTCTATGTGTAGTTGCCTGTCAGCACTCGTTTTTGTATTACTTCACGTTCGTTTTGTTAGTTTGTTGTGTGTTCTTTCTTCATTAAAAGAAGAATGTATGCATACCACGCTGCGCCTTGGTCTCCTCAATACGACGGCCGTGACAGAAGAACCCACCACAAAAAGACCAAGCAGCGTGAAAAGGAGGAACAGCGCTTTGTGGAGAAAAGGACCTGGGAAGAAATACTGGATAGAGCAGGACCCTGGACGCAGCTGGGGGAGTATCGCCTTTCTAAGGAGGAGATAGAGGCAGCAAAGGCGGAACGGCGATACTACGAGGAGAAGTACCAAGGGAACAGGACTCTGCCATGGAAGCAGGTAGCAACAGCTCAGGAGGAACAGCGAAGATATGAGGGGACACGGCTAGCACGGAAGCCCGAGAAGCAGCCCCTATCATTTTGGGAGGGGGCACACGAGGAGATTGGCTGAGTCAGGTTGGAGACCTGAGCCAACTCCTCGTGCTTACTGTGGGGAGCGTGTGACTGGTCAGGCACCGTGTTATGCAAAGATGCGCACGGTGTCTCCAGTTCGCATTCTTAGCCCGGTGCGCTCTATTCCAGCTCCCCGCAGTTGCCGGGCTAGAATGGGCCTCAAGCCAGGACGGATGGTGCCGGCTCAGCGCTCCTGGTCTCCAATATACCTTCTTGGACCAGGATATCCTGCGCCGGCTCTGCGTACTGTGTCTAAGGTTCGTCTGCATAGCCCAGTGCGTCCTGTATTAGCGCCCCGCACTTGCCGGGCTCAAGTGAGCATCCAGCCAGGACGCATTGTGTTAGCTCTACACTGCAGATCTCCAGTGCGCCTCCAGAGTCCAGTACGTCCTGTGTATCCTCCGCGCACTCGCCCTGAGGTGCGTGTCCTCAGCCCGGTACCACCAGTTCCGGCACCACGCACCAGGCCTCCAGTGCGCCTCCAGAGTCCAGTACGTCCTGTTCTTCCTCCCCGCACTCGCCTTGAGGTGCGTGTCCTCAGCCCGGTACCACCATTTCCGGCACCATGCATCAGGCTTCCAGTGCGCTTCTACAGTCCAGAGCTTCCGGCGACAGTACCCAGTCCAGAGCTTCCGGCGACAGTACCCAGTCCAGAGCTTCCGGCGACAGTACCCAGTCCAGAGCTTCCGGCGACAGTACCCAGTCCAGAGCTTCCGGCGACAGTACCCAGTCCAGAGCTTCCGGCGACAGTACCCAGTCCAGAGCTTCTGGCGACAGTACCCAGTCCAGAGCTTCCGGCAACAGTACCCAGTCCAGAGCTTCCGCCGACGTTTCACAGTCCGGAACCTCCAACGACAGGCCACAGTCCGGAACCTCCAACGACGGGCCACAGTCCGGAACCTCCAACGATGATCCCCAGTCCGGAGCCTCCAGCGACGATCCCCAGTCCGGAGCCTCCAGCGACGATCCCCAGTCCGGAGCCTCCGGCAACAATCCCCAGTCTGGAGCCTCCTGTGACGATCCCCAGTCCGGGGTCTCCGGCGACGGTCCCCGGCCCGGGGTCTCCGGCAACGGTCCCCAGCCCGGGGTCTCCGGCGATGATCCACAGTCCAGAGCCTCCGGCGATGAGCCACGGTTCAGCTTTACAAAGGTGGAGGGACCAGTGTAAAGATGGGGGGCGGCGTCCAGAACCAGAGCCGCCACCGAGGGTAGATGCCCACCCGGACCCTCCCCTATAAGTTCAGGTTTGCGGTCTGGAGTCCGCACCTTTGGGGGGGGGGGGGTACTGTCTATGTTATCTATGTTTTCTTTCATATTTTGGTCAGGTCAGGGTGTGACGAGGGTGGGTATGCTTGTTTTTGTCTTGTCTAGGGTTTTTGTAGATCTAGTTTTTTTTGTAAGTCTAGGTAATTGTAGGTCTATGGTGACCTGAATTGGTTCCCAACCAGAGGCAGCTGTTTATTCGTTGTCTCTGATTGGGGATCCTATTTAGGTTGCCATTTTCCCTTTTGGTTTCGTGGGTTCTTGGCTATGTGTAGTTGCCTGTCAGTACTCGTTTTTGTATAGCTTCACGTTTGTTTTGTTACTTTGTTAGTTTGTTCTGTGTTCTTTCTTCATTAAAAGAAGAATGTATGCATACCACGCTGCGCCTTGGTCTCCTCAATACGACGGCCGTGACAGAAATAATCTGTCTATAAACAATTGTTGGAAAAATCTGTTAAAAAAAAAGAAAAGCTGTTTAAAGGCACAGTCAACTTAGTGTATGTAAACTTCTGACCCACTGGAATTGTAATACAGTGAATTATAAGTGAAATAATCTGTCTGTAAACAATTGTTGGAAAAATGACTTGTGTCATGCACAAAGTAGATGTCCTAAACGACTTGCCAAAACTATAGAATGTTAACAAGAAATTTGTGGAGTGGTTGAAAAACGAGTTTTAATGACTCCAACCTAACTGTATGTAACTTCAGACTTCTACTGTAGGTATTACAGAGTGGATCAGGGAGAGGTTAAAAATGTCAGTGAAGACACTTGCCAGCTGGTCAGCGCATGCTCTGAGTACGTGTCCTGGTAATCCATCTGTTCCTGTGGCCTTGTGAATGTTAACTTGTTTAAAGGTCTTACTCACATCGGCTACGGAAAGCGTGATCACACAGTCGTCCAGAACAGCTGGAGCTCTCACGCATGGTTCAGTGTTGCTTGCCTCGAATGCATTTAGCTTGTCTGATAGGTACGCCTCACTGGGCATCTCACGGCTGGTTTTCCCTTTGTAATCCATGATAGTTTGCAAACCCTGCCACATCCGTCGAGCGTCAGAGCCGGTGTAGTAGGATTCAAGTTCTGTATTGATGCTTTGCCTGTTTGATGGTTCTTCAGGATTTCTTACAAGCGTCCAGCAGCAGCTCTAGCCTTTAGCTCAGTGCGGATGTTGTCTGTAATACATTGTACAGTCACTTGTGTGACAACTTTGTCGAGGAACTTATTAATGAAGCCGGTGACTGATGTGGTAAAATCCTCAATGCCCTCGGATGAATCCCAGAACATATTCCAGTCTGTGCTAGTGAAACAGTCCTGTAGCTTAACATCCGCTTCATCGGACCACTTCCGTATTGAGCACATCACTGGTACTTCCTGTTTGAGTTTTTGCTTGTAATAAGCGGGAATCAGAAGGATAGAGTTATGGTCAGATTTGCCAAATGGAGGGCGTCTCTGTGTGTGGAGTAAAGGTGATCCAGAGTTTTTTCACCTCTAGTTGCACAGGTGACATGCTGGTAGAAATGAGGTAAAATATATTTAAGTTTTCCTGGATTAAAATCACTAGCCACTAGGAGCGAGGCCTCTGGATGAGCATTTTCTTGTTTGCTTATGGCCCTATACAGCTCGTTGAGTGTGCTCTTAGTGCCAGCATAGCCACGAAAAATATAGATAAAAACTATTTTGGTAAATAGTATGGCCTACAGCTTATCATGAAGTATTCTAACTCAGGCGAGCCGAACTTTGAGACTTTCTTAATATTAGAGATCGCGGACCAGTTGTTGTTAACAAAGAGACACACACCCCTTGAGCTTACCCGACACTGAAATTTTGTCCTGCTGATGCATAGAAAAAACAGCTAGATGTATATTATTCAGGTCCTTCTTCAGCCACAACTCCGAGAAGCATAGAATATTACAGTTCTTCAGGTCCCATTGATAGGATAGTCTCGAACGGTGCTCGTCCAGTTTGTTCTCCAGTGATTGTACATTCGCCAATAGAACAGAGGGTAGAAGCGGTTTATTTACTTTCCGCCGTAGTTTCATCAGGGTGCCTGCACGTCGGCCTCTTTATCACCGTCTCTTTCTTTTCCACGTGTCCGAAATCCACCTCCAAATCAAGGTTAGTTATCGCTGTTCTGATGTCCAAGAAGCTCTTTCCGGTCATAGGAAATGATATCACAAACATCATATAAAAATAAAGTTCAGATCAGCGCAAAAGAACACACAAAATTATACATTCCAGCGCCATTCCTCCCCATGTGCAAAGCCAAAGGAGGAAGCCCCTAAGTGACATTACATCCCAAGCCTTACGGTTGAACTAGTTACCCCAAAACTAACAACTGTCACGTGGATTTTGTGCCAATGTCACTGATGGTATTTCAGTACATACTAAGGTCTACCAGCACAAAGATCAGAATGTGGTTGGATGCATTCTAAGCAATGATAGATTTCCCATCCAGAGCCTCAAATCATTGTTGTAATACAATGTGTTGCTAATTCTCTGAACACTTGGAAAATATGCAGTATTTTGTTTTTTATGTGTTATTCCTTACATTGGTACCCCAGGTAATCTTAGGTTTCATTACATACAGTCGGGAGGAACTACTGAATATAAGATTAACGTCAACTCACCATCGTTCCAACCAGGAATATGACTTTCCCGAAACGGATCCAGTGTTTTGCCTTCCACCCAATACAATGGATCTGATCCCGGCCGGCGACCCTATGCGACGCCGTAAAAGGGGCAAACGTAGCAGTCTCCTGGTCAGGCTTCGGAGACGGGCACATCGCGCTCCACTCCCTAGCATACTACTCGCCAATGTCCAGTCTCTTGACAATAAGGTTGATGAAATCCGAGCACGGGTAACATTCCAGAGAGACATCAGMGATTGRAACGTTCTCTGCTTCACGGAAACATGGCTAACTCAAGAGACGCTAACGGAGTCGGTGCAGCCAGCTGGTTTCTTCASGCATCGCACCGACAGAAACATACATCTTTCTGGTAAGAAGAGGGGCGGGGGTGTATGCCTTATGATTAACGAGACGTGGTGTGATCATAACAACATACAGGAACTCAAGTCATTCTGTTCACCTGATCTAGAACTCCTCACAATCAAATGTCGACCGCATTATCTACCAAGGGAATTCTCTTCGATTATAATCACAGCCGTATATATTCCCCCCCAAGCAGACAAATCGATGGCCCTGAACGAACTTTATCTGACTCTTTGTAAACTGGAAACCACACACCCTGAGGCTGCATTCATCGTAGCTGGGGATTTTAACAAGGCATCTAAAAACAAAACTCCCTAAATTCTATCAGCATATCGATTTGCTACCAGGGCTGTAAAACCTTGGATCATTGTTATACTAACTTCCGCGACGCATATAAGCCCTCCCCGCCCTCCTTTCGGAAAAGCTGACCACGACTCCATTTTTGCTTCCAGCCTACAAACAGAAACTAAAACAACAAGCTCCCGCGCTCAGTCTGTTCAACGCTGTTCCGACCAATCTGATTCCACGCTTCAAGACTGCTTCGATCACGCGGATTGGAATATGTTCCGCATTGCGTCCAACAACAACATTGACGAATATGCTGATTCGGTGACGAGTTCATTAGAAAGTGCATTGACGATGTCGTACCCACAGCAACGATTAAAACATTCCCAAACCAGAAACCGTGGATTGACGGCAGCATTCGCGTGAAACTGAAAGCGCGAACCACTGCTTTTAACCAGGCAAGGTGACCGGAAACATGACCGAATACAAACAGTGGAGCTATTCTCTCCGCAAGGCAATCAACAAGCTAAGTCCCAGTACAGAGACAAATAGAGTCGCAATTCAACAGCTCAGACACAAGAGTATGTGGCAGGGTCTACAGTCATCACGGATTACAAAAAGAAACCAGCCCCATCGCGGACCAGGATGTCTTGCTCCCAGACAGGCAAATACTTTTTTGCTCGCTTTGAGGAAATACAGTGCCACTGACAGGCCCGCTACCAAAACCTTCGGGCTCTCCTTCAGCAGCCGAGGTGAGTAAAACATTTAAACGTGTTAACCCTCGCAAGGCTGCAGGCCCAGACGGCATTCCCACCGCGTCCTCAGAGCATCGCAGACCAGCTGGCTGGTGTGTTTACGGACATATTCAATCAATCCTTATCCCAGTCTGCTGTTCCCACATGCTTCAAGAGGGCCACCATTGTTCCTGTTCCCAAGAAGCTAAGGTAACTGCTAAACGACTACCGCCCCGTAGCACTCACTTCCGTCATCATGAAGTGCTTTGAGAGACTAGTCAAGGACCATATCACCTCCACCCTACCGGACACCTAGACCCACTCCAATTTGCTTACCGACCCAATAGGTCCTCAGACGACGCAATCGCACACACTGCACACTGCCTAACCCATTGACTGAACGCAGAGAAATACTATGTGAGAATGCTGTTCATCGACTACAGCTCAGCATTTAACACTATAGTACCCTCCAAACTCGTCATCAAGCTCGAGACCTGGGTCTCGACCCCGCCCTGTGCAACTGGGTCCTGGACTTCCTGACGGGCTGCCCCCAGGGGGTGAGGGTAGGTAAACAATCTCCACCCCGCTGATCTCACACTGGGCCCACAAGGGTGCGTTCTGAGTCTCTCCTGTACTCCTGTCACCCACGACTGCGTGGCCATGCACGCCTCCAACTCAATCATCAAGTTTGCGGATGACACTACAGTGGTAGCTTGATTACCAACAACGACGAGACGGCCTACAGGGAGGAGTTGAGGCCCTCGGAGTGTGGTGTCAGGAAAATAACCTCACACTCAACGTCAACAAAACAAAGGAGATGATTGTGGACTTCAGGAAACAGCAGAGAGAGCACCCCCTATCCACAGCGAGGGTCAGTAGTGGAGAAGGTGGAAAGTTTTAAGTTCCTCGGTGTACACATCAGGAAAACGAATTGGTCCACCCACACAGACAGCGTTGTGAAGAAGGCGCAGCAGGCGCCTCTCAACCTCAGGAGGCTGAAGAAATTCGGCTGTCACCAAAAGCACTCACAAACTTCTACAGATGCACAATCGAGAGCATCCTGTCGGGCTGTATTCCGCCTGGTACGGCAACTGCTCCGCCCACAACCGTAAGGCTCTCCAGAGGGTAGTGAGTCTGCAGAACGCATCACCGGGGGCAAACTATCTCCCTCCAGGACACCTACACCACCGATGTCACAGGAAGGCCATAAAGATATCAAGGACAACAACCACCCAACCACTGCCTGTTCACCCCGCTATCTCCAGAAGCGAGGTCATACAGGTGCATCAAAGCAGGACCGAGAGACTGAAAAACAGCTTCTATCTCAAGGCCATCAGACTGTTAAACAGCCACCACTAACATTTAGCGGCGCTGCCAACTAACTGACTCAACTTCAGCCACTTTAATAATGGGATTGATGGAAATTATTGTAAAAATGTACCACTAGCCACTTTAAACAATGCCACTTCATATATGTTTAATACCCTACATCTCATTCATAATTATATTATATACTGTTACTATATCATCTACTGCATTCTTGCCATTTTATGTACATGTATCACTACCACTTAAAACTATGCCACTTTATGTTTACATACCCTACATTACTCATCTCATATGTATAGACTGTACTCTATACCATCTACTGCATCTTGCCTATGCCGTTCTGTACCATCACTCATTCATATATCTTTATGTACATATTCTTTATCCCTTTACACTTGTGTGTATAAGGTAGTAGTTGTGGAATTGTTAGGTTAGATTACTTGTTGGTTATTACTGCATTGTCGGAACTAGAAGCACAAGCATTTCAGGAGGCTGAGGTTGAATACTCACCATACTCACCAAGATCCAAAATATATGGATTGGTTGTAAATTTCAAAGCTTCTACTGTGGAATTGCTGTAAATTCTGTTACATGGTATAGGAGGGGTCTTATGGATCTTGGTGAGTATAAATAAACTTGCTGTATATATAGTTGTTTATGATTACTTTGTTGCTGTTACAGAACAACACAATGATGTCAGATTACTTATTATTATAGTACCAGACCAGCTTAGTCAAGTTGGAGATCACATCCCATGACTCAGTCACGGGATTGGTCATGTGATCAGAGCAGAGGATCCTGGGAGGTGATCTGCTTCCAGTTTTGTGGTGGGCTCAATAGTATGCCCAGAAACAGGAAACAGATGTGGCCTCCTCTCCAACAGCTCTGTCAGGTCTCACTGAATATTGCACGTAAATTCAAGTAAATAGAAAATAAAATCTGTTTAATGTAACGGTACAAGGATTTTGGACAGAACAGAAAGCTCTCTAGTAACACAATGACCATACCATTTAAGGAACTGTATGTGAGAGTGGGGTAAGTCATGCCAAAGGGTTAGCTGATCCACACCTTGTTGCTAGGATACCATACACAAAATGAATCATGTAAGCAAATATTTGGGAATAGGTAATCTTTTCATGGAATCTGTGAAAGAAGAAACCACATGGAAAAATTGGTAGGTCCCCCAAAAATATTTTCACAAAGTCATATTGATGTATTGTGTTATAGGTTTCATGATGCTTGTATCTAAACCAAAGTAGATTATTTTAAGACATTTTTATACATCAGTTGGGGTCTCTATAAGCTACAATATGAGGTCCTAAACATGGCATGAAAGCTCATACTCAGCTGTGTATGCTACTATAATCAAAATGGTCGCTTTGGGGTAAATTGCACCATTTGTTTTATGCATAATACACATAGTATTGTCATGCATTATGATGCATTTGTATTGTTACAGAGCAGAAAATCATATCCCATGTATACAAACGTAAAACAAGCAAGGGTCTAGCCCTTTGAATTTCTTGAGAGAGCAGCCAAGGAAGTGAGAGAAAGGAAGAAGTCCATTCGAGCAGCAGCAAGGGATGAACAAATAGACCAAATTACACTTAAGAGGTACATAGGCAAAAAAGAAAATGAACATGTACCTGTGCAAAAGAGAAGCTATGATAGAGTAGCAGAGGCACACAAGGTTTTGTCTGACATGAGTCTGAGCTTGCTGAACAAATCAAGAATCTTGCAGACCAGTTTCATGGGCTTAGTAGCCTCAGATGCAGACAACTTGCCTACGAATTTCCACATTGAAACAACATCCCTGTCCCAGACATTTCCTGCCCCCTTTTGAAGACACCTCGCATTTGTGTGATTAGTCAAGTTCAAATTCTGAAAAATTCCTTCCTCAGTTCTGTTTGTATTTGTATTTATTATGGATCCCCATTACCTGCTGCCTTGACAGCAGGTACTCTTCCTGGGGTCCAGCAAAATTAAGGCTGTTATATAAAATTTTTAAACATTACAATACATTCACAACAGATTTCACAACACATTAAGTGTGTGCCCTCGGGCCACTACTCTATTACCACATATCTACAACCCAAAATCCATCTGTACGTGTGTGTATAGTGCGTATGTTATTGTGTGTGTGTATGCATGTGTCTGTGCCTGTGTTTGTGTCTCTTCACAGTCCCCGCTCTTCCATAAGGTGTATTTTTTATCTGTTTTGAAAATCTGATTCTATTGCTTGCATCAATTACTTGATGTGGAATAGAATTCCATGTATCATGGCTCTATGTGGTACTGTGCGCCTCCCATAGTCTGTTCTGGACTTGTGGACTGTGAAGAGACCTCTGGTGGCGTGTTTTGTGGAGTATGCATGGGTGTCCGAGCTGTGTGCCAGTAGTTCAAACAGACAACTCGGTGCATTCAACATGTCAATACCTCTCACATATGCAAGTATTGATGAAGTCAATCTCTCCTCCACTTTGAGCCAGGAGAGATTGACATCCAAGTTATTAATGTTAGCTGTCTATGTACATCTAAGGGCCAGCCTTGCTGCCCTGTTCTGAGCTGATTGCAATTTTCCCAAGTCCCTCTTTGTGGCACCTGACCACACAACTGAACAGTAGTCCAGGTGCGACAAAACTAGGACCTGTAGGACCAGCCTTGTTGAAAGTGTTGTTAAGGCAGAGCAGCACTTTATTATGGACAGACTTCTCCCCATCTTAGCTACTATTGACTGTATCAATATGTTTTGACCATGACAGTTTACAATCCATGGTTACTCCACACAGTTTAGTCACCTCAACTTGTTTAATTTCCACATTATTCATTGCAAGATTTAGTTGAGGTTTAGCGTTTAGTGAATGATTTGTCCCAAATACAATGCTTTTAGTTTTAGAAATATTTAGGATTAACTTATTCCTTGCCTCCCTTTCTGAAACTAACTGCAGCTCTTTGTTAAGTAATGCAGTCATTTCAGTCGCTGTAGTAGCTGACGTGTATAGTGTTGAGTAATCTGCATACATAGACACACTGGCTTTACTCAAAGCCAGTAGCATGTCGTTAGTAAAGGTTGAAAAAAGTAAGTGGCCTAGACAGCTGCCCTGAGGAATTCCTGATTCTACCTGGATAATGTTGGAGAGGCTGCCACGAGTGTGCAAAGCTGTCATCAAGACAAAGGGTGGGTACTTTGAAGAATCTCAAATATAAAATATATTTTGATTTGTTTAACACTTTTTTGGTTACTTCATGATTCCATATGTGTTAGTTCATAGTTTTGATGTATTCACTATTATTCTACAATGTAGAAAATAGTAAAAAGAAAGAGAAACCCTTGAATGAGTAGGTGTGTTCAAACTGAGTAGGTGTGACTGGTACTGTATATGTGTATATATGTAGATATCTTTGTTAGAAAGAATACTATATTTCTCACATCTAATTTGTTTGCCAGGTAATTTCTATATAAACTGGGCAGGTCTTCGTTCAAAATGAACTCTCCATTGGAATTCCAGGTAATTCAAGTATTGACGCTGTCACATAAACATGGTAAATCAGAAAAGACCTAGTAAAACACCAACGCCCCCCACTCCACAAACACACCAACATGCACATGCATGTACACACACACACGCCAACATATAATCATCCCCACATCACCATGACATGTTCTCGGTCTGAGAGGGGAACTGCTGGTTGATCAATGGAGACAGTCCAGGTCTCATTATCTAGAGTGGCTGGCACAATCAAACAGTGCCTGAAAGAGTCATTATCCCTGTTTGGGATAGGGGGCAGCGTTTTCACTTTTGCATGAAATGCGTGCCCAGAGTAAACTATCTGCTACTCTGTCCCAGATGCGAATATATGCATATTATTAGTAGCATTGGATAAAAAACACTCTGAAGTTTCCAAAACTGTTTGAATGACGTCTGTGAGTATAACAGAACTCATATGGCAGGCGAAAACCTGAGAAAAATCCAACCAGGAAGTGGGAAATCTGAGGTTTGTAGTTTTTCAAAGCTTGGCCTACCGAATACACAGTGTCTATGGGGTTAAGTTGCACTTCCTAAGGCTTCCACTAGATGTCAACTGTCTTTAGAAACTTGTTTCAAGCTTCTGCTATAAAGGAGGGGGAATGGAAGCTGAATGAGTCAGTGGTCTGGCAGAGTGTCTCAGGCTCGTGACGTGTGCTCCCGACAGAGTTAGCTCTCGTTCCAGTGCTTTGCTACAGACGATGGAATTCTCCGGTTGGAACATTATTGTTGATTTATGTTAAAAACATCCTAAAGATTGATTCCATACATCGTTTGATATGTTTCTACGACCTGTAACGGAACTTTTCGAGTTTTTGTCTGGACCTAGTGCTCATGAAGATGGATTACTGGGCTGAACACGCTAACAACTAGTGGCTATTTGGACATAAATTATGGACTTTATGGAATTTTATGGAACAAATCAGTCATTTATTGTCGAACTGGGATTCCTGGGAGTGCATTCTGATGAAGATCATCAAAGGTAAGTGAATATTTATCATGTTATTTCTAACTTCTGTTGACTCCAACATGGTGGAAATTTCTTTGGCTGGATTTGGCTGGATTGATCTCTGAGTGCCTTACTCAGATTATGCTTTTTCCGCAAAGTTTTTTTGAAATCTGACACAGCGGTTGCATTAAGGAGAAGTCTATCTTTAATTTTGTGAATAACACTTGTATCTTTTATCGATGTTTATTATGAGTATTTCTGGGATTTCTGTGGCTATCTGCAAGATCACCGGATGTTTTTCAATCAAAACATTACTGCACGTAACGCGCCAATGTAAACTGAGATTTTTGGATATAAATATGCACATTATCGAACAAAACATACATGTATTGTGTAACATGATGTCCTATGAGTGTCATCTGATGAAGATCATCAAAGGTTAGTGATTAATTTTATCTATATTTCTGCTTTTTGTGACTCCTATCTTTGGCTGGAAAATGGCTGTGTGTTTTTTTTACTTGGCTCTGAACTAACATAATCATATGTTGTGCTTTCGCTGTAAAGCCTTTTTGAAATCGTACACGATGGGTAGATTAACAAGATGTTTATCTTTCATTTGCTGTATTGGACTTGTTAATGTGTGAAAGTTACATATTTCAAAAAAATATTTTTGAATTTCCCGCGCTGCGTTTTCAGCGGAATGTTGTCGAGGGGTTCCGCTAGCGCAACGCCTGCGCTAGAAAGGTTAAAGGAGCTTAAGTCTCATTCTGCTGGCCAGTGAGCTCCGGAGGGCCAAGGGCATATGCTCCAGATGCCCCAGTCTATGCCAGAGATCAGACAGATTACAAATGGTCATTGACGAGTGCCAGGCTAGCTCCCTTGCACATGAATGACTCTCATACTCGAGCCTCCACATGGCTTGACCTTGAACATCACACTTCTACTTTTGAAACAGAGAGAACTAAACATCTTTATTTTGTTATCTAGTGTTTTATGTTGAAATAATGATAATGTCTTATCAAAAATGGTAACTAGATTTGGTGGATAAGACCAAGAAGCATGTTCTTGAGATGCAAAAATATTAGGAAATGTAGTGAGGTGCTTACTGGCGGCAGAGAAGTCAGGCACAGGAGAGCGAAAACTGATTTACAACGGTGTCGTTTAACTTTTAGGATAGGGGGCAGCATTTTCACGTTTGGATGAAAAGCATACCCAAATTCAACTGCCAGCTACTCATCCCCAGAAGATAAGATATGCATATTGTTAGTAGATTTGGATAGAAAACACTCTGAAGTTTCTAAAACTGTTTGAATCATGTCTGTGAGTATAACATAACTTATTTAGCAGGCGAAACCCCGAGAACAAACCATTCAGAATTTTATTTTTTGAGGTCACTCTCTTTTCAATGAGTTTTCATTGGGAAACCAGATTTCTAATTGACTTGCTTGCAGTTCCTACCGCTGGCAACAGTCTAGAGAAATTGGTTGAGGTTATTCCTTTGTGTATTGAAGAAGTATGGCCATTTTGAACGAGAGTCACTCGAAGTGTCCTGTTTGTTAGAAGCGCATGAACAGAAAGCATGCTACAGTTTGTTTTAATCCTGTATTGAACACAGATCATCCCGTCTTCAATTTTATCGAATATTTACGTTAAAAAATACCTAAAGTTGTATTACAAAAGTAGTTTGAAATGTTTTGGCAAAGTTTACAGGTAACTTTTGAGATATTTTGTAGTCATATTTCACGAGTTGGAACCAGTGTTTTTCTGGATGAAACGCGCCAAATAAATGGACATTTTGGATATATATCGACGGAATTAATCGAACAAAAGGACCATTTGTGATGTTTATGGGACATATTGGAGTGCCAACAACAGAAGCTCATTAATTATATTTTTATTTATGCGTTTTGTGTCGCGCCTGCAGGGTTGAAATATGCTTATCTCTCTTTGTTTACAATGGTGCTATCCTCAGATAATAGCATCGTATGCTTTCGCCGAGAAGCCTATTTGAATTCTGACATGTTGGCTGGATTCACAACCAGTGTAGCTTTAATTTGGTAACTTTCATGTGTGATTTAATGAAAGTTAGATTTTTATAGTAATTTTCATAGTAATTCACTTGAATTTGGCGCTCTGCATTTTCTCTGGCTTTTTGCCAAATGAGACAGTAGCGTCCCGCCTAAACTCTGATTTTTGGATACAAATATGAACTTTACCGAACAAAACATACATGTATTGTGTAACATGAAGTCCTATGAGTGTCATTTGATGAGGATCATCAAAGGTTAGTGATTCATTTTATCTCTATTTCTGCTTTTTGTTACTCCTCTCTTTGTCTGGAAAAATGGCTGTGCTTTTCTGTGGCTATGTACTGACCGAACATAATCGTTTGGTGTGCTTTCGCTGTAAATCCTTTTTGAAATCAGACATGTTGGCTGGATTCACAACATATGTAGCTTTAATTTGGTGTCTTTCATGTGTGATTTCATGAAAATTTGATTTTTATAGTAATATATTTGAATTTGGCACTCTGCATTTTTACTGGCTTTTGGCCAAGTGGGAAGATAGCGTCCCACATATCCTAGAGAAGTTAATATCCATAAACCCCCGTCAACAGAATAATACAATAAATGGGTCAAACAAAACCCGGTATACCAGCATACCGTGCACAAGCACTACAAGAAACAATTACGGACAAGGACATGGGGGGGAACAGAGCGTTAAATACACAACTGGAAATTGATGGAATTGGAACCAGGTGTGATGGAAGACAAGACAAAACCAATGGAAAATGAAAAGTGGATCAGCGATGGCTAGAAGGTCGGTGACTTCGACCACCGAACGCCGCCCGAACAAGGAGAGGGACCAACTTTGGCGGAAGTCGTGACAGGAAATCCACTCAAAGATGAACTCATTCAGCACAGGAAGAATAGTTTGGGTTGAATAGGGCCCCATTTTACATGAAAAAGTGTGAGTAATCAACATGCAGTTTAGTGTTATCATTGTTGAGTGTATGTCACGAGATGCATTCTTTTTTAAGGGGTGATTTAAGCATGTAGAGTCATGTCTGACTGCATGTACCTAAACATCATGAGACAGTCTTCATATATACACAGTCCTGACACATTGGCTCAGGACCATAGGGGGTTGACTAACACAGGGAAGTACCCACTCCAAAAACAGAGCAATCGTGATCATATTCAGAAGGGGGGACCATAGCATAGAATTGTTGGGATTTACCACAGACAGTATTTAATATTCTATATAGAGAGGCCACCTTGAAACTTTCGTATGTATTATACTTAACTATGATTTGAGTCACATGGAAAAATTCAACTTTGTTTCAGCTATCCAAAGTGAAGGTCCAAATTTATCCAAATGGCATATCCCCCCCACCACCAGACAACACCACCCCACTCACCACATACCCTCAATTTTACCTCTGATTTACAGCATGCCTAGAATTATTTTGCATTACTCCATTAAGTAATTTACAACGTAGGCTCATTCTGAAATAAGAAATATTATACACATATTTAGTTGTTTGATATACAATCATTAATTTTCTTTTTTTTTCTCTTGAATCTTCTAAATATACAGTAAGAGGATACTGCTTGCCTACATCTTTTAATTCAAATAATCGTCATACGCTTGTTATAAACATATGCGATTGAGATAAATGTTTGCAATGAATAAAGGACTATTGCAATGTTAAATATTGACTTTGAAGTTAGAGACGCTCCTGAAATCTGACACCTGACATCATCTGGCTGGCTCCTTTAGATGAGCGATTCCAGATGTAATTCCCCTTTACTGAAACTTTTCCCCCTCCTAAACTCCGAGCTCCCGTCGCACTTCCTCAAACTCCAGACTATATAACTACTCACACAGCGACCTACTTCATCGCAGGGAAACAACTGGTCAAAGGAATTCATCCGACACCTTCTCTCCAAATCTACAACCAAGGTAGAATTTGCCAACTCCCCATTTTTTCTATTTCTTAAATCGGCAAACTTTTGATGTTGCCTTTATGCCTACATTATTTTTTACACTGTCATTTTGTAGAACTATGTTCATTAGAACTTTCAGTTTCACTTGGGATTTTATGTTTCCATAAAACAATTTACCACATCGAAGGAGTTAATTAAAAATAACATTGGTAATCACTGCGTTTTGACAAATAGTAGGATTCGTTTGTTTTATAGCGAAAACATTGCAGAGCAGTGATGTGATTATAAGTGTACTTACTATATATGCTGTTTGCAACAAATGCACTTTGGTCATGGTGTAGCCAAACAGTTATCATATAAATGAAACTGTTCATCGAGTTAATTATGAAACCTTTATAGCCTACATTAATTTATAGCACCATGAAACAATGGGAATATTAGACATTGAGTAAACCATTAGTTGCTAGCATTATTACTGTGCAGCAAAGGTTTATACAGTAACATGAAGTTCCCTATGAATGATCTGAGGAATTTCCCATAGAACATAGAGGTACTGTCTTTTGTTATGTTACCACTTAATAATGAGGCGGAGCCAGAAAAATATGAATTGAAACTCAATGTACTTCAGCTCTCTTATGTATGTTATGTTGTCAGTATGAAAGTCAACATCCATTTCTGTATTTGTACTGTAATTAGTGTCCATCTTTGGTATTGCCTAGACCAGCCTTTCTTAAAGTATGGGTCGTGACCCGAAGTGGGTCGCTGACCTGTTAATGGTGGATCGCGACGTGTCAGAGTAAATTTATAATTATTTCATTAATTACTGGAATTGATTTGGCCAAGTGCATCTGCGTGTGCTTCGCGGTGTACTGGGTATTTTTTTCTGCAGTTTTCTTGAAGATCACTGGGTATTTTTTTCTGCAGTTTTCTTGAAGATCACTCCGCGACACACACGATGCAGCGCTGTCGTTCAGCTGCAGATTATGCGCTGTCAGCCACTGTCTTGTTATTCCCACTCGCCATCATTCACCGCTATCATCGAATGGAGTCATGCTAGCAAGAAGTTCTGACTGAGCTCAGTTGTCATGAAACGCACATACAGCGATGAGTTTCTCTCTCTTTCATACAAACTTATAACGAGGAGCGCCCACAATGTGTTTTGTGTGTGGAAGTGCTTAGTAATGAGTCTCTCATAACGAACAAATTAATAAAACGACACGTCCTGACCAAACATCCACAGCATGATGGTAAACCCAGGGAGTTCTTTCAGAACAGGGCAGAATGCTTCAGGAAACAGTGCTTCGACAGTGGAAAAGTAAGTCAGCTAGCATGGCATTGTTGTCATTTTATAACAGGTGATGATAAGCAGACATAAGGGAGTACTAACTAACTCTCATAGTAGTAGATGTGAATTTCTCTTTCAAACAATCCCCTGGACTTGTACACAGCTAATAGCTAACATTCACCAAAGCAAGCTAGCTACTGATAGTGCAACCCTAGTAACAGTACAGATGAAGATGAAAAATTATCAGGCCTACTGTACATCTTACTGTAGAAATTATTGTTGGAAACTAGTCTAGGTTGGAACTGTTGCTGTTAAAATACAATAATAATTTGTATTCTTAACTGGAATAAACGGATTGAAACGAGATGCTTTTTGAGGCAAACACACTCACAGTTCTGGGTTGTTCATCTACAACAGGAAGCAGTCTCCTGCCTGACTGAGAAAGCAGTAGATGTTCTGGTCCAGTTTGGCACCACATACCTATGCGAGTCAGGGTCCTCAACTGTGACATACTTAAAAATCAAGTACAGAAACAGTTTCAAGGCTGAGCATGACCTCAGTGTTACACTGTCAAGACATGCTCTCATTAGGACTGTGTGTGTGTGTGTGTTTTCTGGTCTACATCTGTGTGATGTGATCAATCAGTTTATTCCAGTTGAGAATAAAAAATATTTATTGTATTTTAACAGCAACAGTTCCAATCCAGACTTTCTTTCAACAATGATTTCTACAGTAAGATGTACAGTAGGCCTGATCATTTTTCATCTGTACTGTTGCTTAGGGTTGCACTCTCAAAAACTGAGCCTGTGTGTGTGTTCTGTTATTCATCTGTGATGTGATCAATCAGTTTATTCCAGTTAGAATTCAAATTATTTATTGTATTTTAGCAGCAACAGTTCCAACCTAGACAGATATGTAAGAGTGTTTTTAATGGAGGAAAATAAACATCAATATATATTTATATGGATATTTAATTCCATTGTTATTTGTTTTTGTCTATATTGCGTTTGTTTTAGGCATAATTGCAATGAAATGTACCAATATTTATGTATAGTTGCATATTTTCCTAAGCTTGGGTACCAGGAAAACACAGAATTTCTCATTTGGGTCCCAGGCTGAAAAAGTTTAAGAACCCCTGGTCTAGACTCTTAGGTGCTGCCGCAATATGTAAATGTAGAAATATAATGCAATGATCTAATTTTCTTTATCAATGTAATATGTATTATACATCAATGACTAAAGCAGCCCTTTTGTCTTTTCCCAGAATGCTGCTGTGTGGTTGTGTACTGTTGCTCTTGGGCTCAGTCCTAGCCCATCCCCTGAATGAGATGTCACTGGACGCACAGTGGGACTCCTGGAAGACCACCCACCTGAGAGAGTACAACGGCCTGGTGAGTGTCTGTCTTTCTGGCTGCCTGGCTAACTACTCACATTTATGCAGTGCTTTTTGTTTAAATTCTGCCCATTCCTCCTCCTAAAGTTAGCAATTACAGAACGATTACCTCAACCTTGGATAGCAAATATTTATGATGTTTCTTATTTGCTTTGATGGTGAAAAATGCTTTTGAATATCAAAACTATTCATCATTATGCAATTTGTTACAATATAGTGTTTCACTTATACGTATAAGAACAATGTTATCTTTAAGTCAATAGTTTACAAACTATTGTGGAAAACTTCTGTATGTGTTGTTCGCACTTGAAATGTTTTGTTATGATACCTGGCAAGCAAGAAAAGCAGGAAACATGAGAACCAATCCTCCGTTCAGAATTTCAACTTCCTTGTTTTTACAGTAAAGAGTTATCAGCCAAGCTGTTAGGAACACAAGTATTTCAGTGCTATAAGATAACTTGACCTTATAAGACTATGTTTGGGCCTCACTGCTTCAGGATGTGTGTGTCCCACAATTTGCGGTCAGCACATTCCTCAGCAGTCAGCAGAAAACACAGAACAGCACTTTTTCCCCTACTACATCCAGCTTTGAAGCATCATTCCTCACACACTGTAATGAGTGATCGAAGGCTCTGTAAAGAGTTGACAATAAATATTTTCCTAACTACCTTTCACCTCCACCATTTTGTGTCTATATGAACCAGTTCAGTTGCACTGTGGAGACTGTGAGCACAGGGACCAAAGAACACATGAAAGGCCAGCTGTATGATTGACAGTCGTGTTTTGTTGATGTTTTCATGGAAGGGGGAGGAGGTGATCCGTAGAACCATCTGGGAGAAGAACATGCGTCTGATCGAAGCCCACAATGAGGAGGCCGCTCTGGGCATTCACTCGTACGAGCTGGGCATGAACCACCTGGGAGACATGGTGAGTTAGTGAGCCACATCCTCTATGGGCGTTTTTTGTTGTTGTTGCATACATGGAGAAAAAGCACACCAAAAAGGGAGGGTCTGAAAAGGGTCTAAGTAACTCCATGTGGAAACATACTTCTGGAATGATATGTCAGCGGGAAACTATTTTGTGTTTGCTGTCCTCGGTTATACTTTCTAATCAGTGTCTCCCTACTGTCCACGACTTATCATTTTGGGTAAGTGTTTCAAATAGGAGAATGTCCCACAGGTTTTATTTATGGTTTTATTTCACAAACAAGATCAAGCACAGGACAGAGTAGTGACTTTTATCTGATGCAGACAGAGCACAGTCATCTGTGTTTTTACTCATGCAATGGCCTACTGATTAAAAGGGAGGGTGTTAGGTTAGTGACCATTAAATCTACCCCTAGCTGTGACATGCATGTCAGGTTGGGTCATGAGTGATGACTGTGTTAGCGGGAGACTTGAACTCCTTGAACGGGCTATAGATTAAAATGGTAGGGAAAAGCAACCTGATATATAGCTGCTTGGCTTTTACTGCTTGGCTTCTATGCCACTCATTAATGCTTTGTCCATTTATTATCCATCGGAGTACCCAGAGATCCGTTCATCTGAATGTCAGTTTAACTTCTATATTGAGATACGCTGTAAATAAAATAAGGATGTATAGTACTTCCAGTTTTACAGAGACTAGCAGTAACCTAACATGTTTCAGCACTCGTACTCGTGTCAGGGCATGGTGGGTTTAGAATTATGTCAAATGTGTCTGTTTAAAAAAATATATATATGTATTTCATGATCTCCAATGGGATTAATAAGCCATTGATCTATCTATGTGATAACTGCTGGACTATAAACATGGAAACACATATCCCTACTTATAGTGGGTAAATGGGTCATAGTCTATTGCTATGCATGCATAATTCCCTCATCCTCATTCCTCTCCTCTCCCCAGACATCAGAGGAGATAGTTGCGAAGCTTACTGGCCTTCAGGTGCCCATGAACAGGAACCGTAGCAACACCTGGATCCCTGGCAACAATGTGGTGAAGCTCCCCAGGTCCATCGACTACCGCAAGAAGGGCATGGTGACCCCAGTCAAGAACCAGGTTAGAGGATGCGAACAACAAAGAGCTGTCACTCAAGTCCAGTGTTTCCCCTAGATGTATTTCTTATTTCCTAGATTTGTTGCACCAAAATGTTCAATCAAGCTTAATTGAGGCCAAAATAATGGTTTTAGGTCGAGAGCAACAGTCTAGGCGGGGTGCCATCTGAAAATGTTTAGGGGAAACACTGGGTTATAAGGAACTGATTTCATATTCCTCTTTGCTTTCAGTCAGTTAAGTCAGGCCTCTTTGTTTTCTTGAGGTAGAAAATGATCACAGTTACAGTACAGTCACGTAACCTGTCTAGAACAATAAAAACCCATGGTTTGTCTAATTGACTTAGACAAGTAAAGAATGTGTTTGATCATGAAAGGTAATTACTCATTATGATCTAATTGGACACTAAGGCATTATTTATTATTTATGTAAACATGGAATTTAGTTAAGTGGTACATTAAGTACCCAGGCTGAAATGTGGAGTACATCTTTGCTACCAGGGAACACTAGGAGATTAGCCCTAGATTTATACCATTCATCTAATGAACATTAGGTCACTTTACATGAGCACTAATAGTCTGTGGTATCACCAAAGAGCTGTCAGGTTCAGGGGGGATGTGATAGATAGTGAGGCGTAAGTGCAGTATGTCTACCCTCTAGTGGTGAATAAGATAACTACAGAAGTTCTGAGGCCAGACGAAAAGGGCCTTTGACTCTCTGTCAAAGTGTACCACCTTATGGACAAATTGGAGAAGGCAGCTCTGACAGCTCTGTAAATGTTTTATGTCCTCTCTTTCTCAGCTCTCCTGTGGCTCCTGCTGGGCCTTCAGCTCTGCTGGGGCCCTGGAGGGCCAGCTGGCAAAGACCACAGGCAAACTGATAGACCTCAGCCCCCAGAACCTGGTGGACTGTGTCACTGAGAACAATGGCTGTGGTGGAGGCTACATGACCAACGCCTTCGAATACGTTGAGGAAAACGGAGGCATCGACACAGAGGAGGCTTACCCTTACCTTGGCCAGGTAGGGGCATGGTTTCGCTGACATTGAAACAGAATGTGACTGTCGTTTTAGTTGTTCGCCAAACAGCTGTTTTAGTTTGTTGAAATTACATTTTCAGTCAGCGTTTTCTTACAACACGTCAGGTGAGTTGGAATGTGCTGGATGACATTTGCAGTTTCTGATTGAGCTATCACATCACATGCTCTTTAACCAAAACAAGCTAATAATCACATGCGGTTAACCAAAAAGTGCTAAAATGTATTTTTTGGGCCAATTCCGGGAAGTGGTGACGTCCATGGTCTTATGTATTCTCCAATGGCCTAACTACAAACAACACAAATACTCGGCTCACTTCCATATTTTTTTGTAATTTGCTTGCATGTAAAAAACATAACACTCATGCAATTCTTTCTTTACCACTTCTGTAGTTGTCCACATTTTCCTATGATATATAGAACACACCACTACCAAGGTGATATGAAAGTAATTTGTCATTTGCTAGCAATGTACAGTAGTAACATAGCACCAAGACCAGCTATAGTGTAAAGTCAGTAGGCCTGATCACCAACAACAATGAGACAGCCTACAGGGAGGATGTAGGTATTCTTACGGCGTGGTGCCATTTAAACAACCTCTCCCTCAACGTTAGCAAAACAAAGGAGCTGATTGTGGACTTCAAGAGAAACCAGGCTGGACACGCCACCATCCCCATCAACAGGGCCACCGTGGCGACGGTCATCTCAGAGAACCTGAAATGGTCTAACCACACGAACACCGTAGTGAAGAAAGCAGCGACTCTTCAACCTCAGGATACTGAAGAACTTCACAGTGTTCTACAGAAGCACCATCGAGAGCATACTGTCGGGCTGCATCACAGCATGGTACGGCAACTCCACCACCCCGGACCACAAGGCTGTTCAGAGGGTGATACGTGCAGCCAAACACACCATTGGGTGCACATTGCCTGCCCTACAGGACACCTACAACACCAGGTGTCTCAGGAAGGCCAAGAAGATCAGGGACCCCAGCCATCCAAGCCACGCCCTATTCTCCCCGCTTCAATCACTCAGACGCGGACAGTACAGAAGCATCATGGCAAAAACTGAAAGACTGGCCAATAGCATCAGGCTGCTGAATAGCCACCACTACTAGTCAGCTACCTGCTCCCTCACCCCTGTTACTCCCCCCATGGAGATCCCCCCACACCCTCAACTCTCACTTACCTTACCTGCTACTCCCCCCATGGACATCCCCCCCACATCCTCAACTCTCACTTACCTTACCTGCTACTCCCCCATGGAGATCCCCCCCACACCTCAACCTCTCACTTACCTTACCTGCTACTCCCCTATGACATTCTTTCTCCTGCTGCTCCCACCCTAACGGATTTTACTCTGCCCCACCACCAACGACATTCATCACTTGCAGTTGTTAATATGTATATTATAATTTTGGGTTTTCATTTCACCAATGATCATGATGCTGCTCCACTGTGTCATTCTACCCCCCCCCCCCAACAGTCTTTACACTGCCTCCACCCCCAATGAGCTATTTATTTCATAACTGCCACGGTTGTTATTATGTAATTAGTGCTTTCTAATGTTTTTATAACCATTTTCATTATTTTTATTTCACTAGTCCTGCATGATGAGACTCAACAGCCTAAGATTTTCACTTTACCTTGCAACCACACCTGCAACCCTGTACATGTGACTATTAAACAATCAGAATCTGAATCATAAATAACAATCCATGTCTACTCTGTCTACAGGATGAGCAGTGTGCCTACAACCGTCTGGCGTGGGGCTCAGTGTCGCGGGTTAAGGAGATCCCTGAGGGAGACGAGCAGGCACTGACCAAGGCTGAGGCCAAAGTGGGGCCGGTGGCTGTGGGCATCGATGCCACCCTCTCCAGCTTCCAGTAACCAGAGAGGTGAGTGACATCTGCCTCCAACCATGGATAGAATAATCACAATTGTAGTGGTTTAACACACGACACATGCCAGTAGACTTCTAAAGCGCTTCTCTTAAAGCTTGTTGAAGCTCATTCCTTTACATTGTCATTTACTCAGGTGTGTACTACGATCCCAACTGCAACAAGGATGACATCAACCACGCCGTGCTTGCAGTGGGCTATGGACAAACTGCCAAGGGTGAGAAATTCTGGATCGTCAGAAACAGGTGGGTCACAATGCACTGGGCTTATTCAATGGCATCAGGTAACGTTTCACATGTTGACTTGAAATTTATTTTTTCTAAATCACGTCTTCTCTCTCCCCCCTCTCTAACAGCTGGAGCGAGAGCTGGGGCAAACAGGGCTACATCATGATGGCACGTAACCGTGGGAATGCGTGTGGCATTGCCAACCTGGCCAGTTACCCCATCATGTGAACACCAAGCGGCAGAGGGCACCATGGAGGCAGGGAAGCCAAACCACATATCAATGACTACACCCAATACAGAAAATAACACTATSTTTCTGGAATAGCACATTCATATAGTCTGGAGGTTTGGGTATCCCAGAGTTTTTTTGCAACCTACTCAAGTCTTAGTGTTATATCTTCAAACTGCCAGACTCAATTGTAGTCTGATCTACAGTGGAACAACTYTGATTGTGATGAGGAATGTGTGTAGTGCACAGCATTTACATAGGTTGTATTCAGTGTGTCAGGTCAGGTAACATTGCTGTGCAATGGGAGTTTTGTCTCACTTTCCTGTCAATACAAAAATGGCTTAAACTTAGTAAATGTAAGTGTATGTTGATCAAGATTGCTCCTGGTGGGTTTTTTGATGATGTTGACTTTTATTTTATTGTTCAGCACTTTTACACCAAATTCTGATGATTGAATTGTAACATTGTTTTCTATTAAATGGAATAAAAGTTGATTCATTTGAAATGTGAGTGTGTGTGCCTGTAAATTCCCCCATTGAAGGGAAGAGAAGTGAAAGAAAGAAAGAAAGAAAGACAAACTGAAAAAGGAAGATTAAGGTTCCTGAGGTTTTTAGCTATATTAAGTATCTCAAATCAAATACCACTCAGTGTACCCTTTTGCAGTGCTGTATGTATACATACACAACAATATGAAATAATCATACATGTATTTGTGTTGACTGTTAAATCTGATGATGATGAATACAGTATAGATTAGAAGCCTTCTTGAGGTCTTGAGATAGAGAGACAATGACAATAAACAGGTGAAAATGTCACATACCAGTTTCATACCAGTAACACCTCTTCCTGCCTCAGACTCACCCRCTCAAACAACAGACTTCCTGTGATCTAGTCTTAAAATCAGATGAAAGCTCCTGAATAGTTATTGTAGCGTTGATTAAATGTAATGTTTATAAATACACTGATTGCAATGTTTAAAAAAGAGATTGGCAGACTGTTAAGAGCAATGGGCCAGTAACCAAAAGGTTGCTGGTTTGAATCCCTAAGCCAACTAGGTGAAACATCTGTAGATGTGCCCTCAAGCAAGTCACTTAACCCTAATTGTTTATATATTTTAACAAATATTTAAGAACAGTGGGCTGGCTACTAGTCAGTATGATATCTGCCTATATATTTTTATATTTTCCCCCTATCCTTCATAGAAGTCATATACATTCTAATTAAGGGGTCTATAGCATTGTTTTTAAATGCAATGAGAAATAGTATTTTAGCATGGTCAACATAGACATTTATAGATGACACAAAAGAAATGGTCAATGAGGAAGTTCTACCACATGACTTTCACAAATAAATATCAAGCAAGAAAACAGATCCCACTGAAATCAATTGACGCGCCTTGCTCCCTCTGAAGTCATCATCAGGTGCAACCGAGTTTTACAAGGTAAAACGTTTCTCTGTTTTCAGAGCCAGATAGGCTATTTCAAGTTCATAATGTAATTAGCTAGACTCGTTTAATTAGGAATGTTGTTTTAACTTGACCTTATTTAAGCATTTTCATAAAGCATTCGTTTTACTTTCGTTTTTAATATGTCAGTGCAACATTATTTGCTTATAACCATTCATGTATTTATGTTTTCTTCCTTCTGTGAAATTGTCGAATTCCTCTTTTCATTACAACCTTTTTTGTAACTTGGACAACATCAACATTAATGAGTTGTACAGTTTCATAAACTAGATGATTTCTACTGATAGCCTAGTGGCAAACCTACTGAGATACTTATTTAACTAAATAATAAGCCTACCCAACGACACAATTTGCTTAATTTTTATGAAATGATATAATTTGACCAGTTTTTGGGCTTTCTTTTTCGCAGTAGAGATGGGTTAACAACACCGGTACGTCCGATAGCCTAATCTTGAACACCGAAGCTTCCTATTGAATTTTTCATTTTTCATTTTTCTATATGCAACGTTTTTGTAGAATCTGAGTGATGGAGTTATTTATTTGATCAGCGTTAAAGACTCTTGATCAACAGTTTGTTTGCGCAACAGTTTCAATACCCGTTGATGGTTGGTCTTGTGACAAGCTGACTCATTGTGTATAGGCTACAGTAGTTCCTGTCGCAGTAAACTTATTTGCGCAACTTAAACTTAATTGAGTCACACACTATTACTTCCTTATTTGGATACACAATGAAACAGTACAATATAATTGCCTCCTGGTTGAATAATACTTGTCTATTTTCTGTGCAGGCATGATGTTGTGGAACTTGCTGCTCGCTGTACTATGTGGCACAGCAGTTGCCCTGTTTGACCCAATGCTGGAACAGCACTGGCAGATGTGGAAGAAGACACATGGCAAGAACTACCAGACTGAGGTGAGATGAACCAGCATCGTTACAATATGTTTTGGCTAGGATAAGGCCAAGCTGCTACAATAGTGGCATTTAGACAGGTTCTGTTTGCTGTATAGGTTGAAAGTACCACGACCTTTCCCACATACATTTAAAACATTATTTTTTTTACCTTTATTTAACTTGTCAAGTCAGTTAAGAGCAAATATTTATTTTCAATGACAGCCCAGGAACAGTGGGTTAACTGCCTTGGTCAGGGGCAGAATGACAGATTTTTACCTTGTCAGCTCGGGGATTCCATCTAGCAACCTTTCGGTTACTAGTCCAACGCTCTAACCACTAGGCTACCTGCCACCCCATTTCTTACATCTAACTAGCTAGCACTGAATGCATTGTGATTTAACCTGTGTGGTTTACATATTTGAAAGTGTATTGTTTTACAAGTCATTGACTGAGATTGTTCTACCCCTGTGTGTGTGGATACTGTGTAGATTGAGGAGCTGGGCCGAAGGGAGGTCTGGGAGAGGAATCTTCAGCTGATCAGCCTCCACAACCTGGAGGCGTCCATGGACATGCACACCTATGACCTGGGCATGAATCACATGGGGGACATGGTGAGGGCCTCAGGTCACTGACAATGCCAAGGGCCAGTTTGGAACTCTGATATCTGAAATTGTAGGTAAATGTAGTACCTACCTTGGCCTGAATCCATAAATGTTTGATAGTGCGTGTATGGAATATGATTCCAAAAAAGGCATGCTTTCAGTAAGTATTGCAGTCAGACCTGGTTTACATGAAGGAAGAGTCAAACATTTAGATTTTGACCTACATGACTATTTATTTTGTTGAGTTCCTTTGTCATTTTTTTCCGGTGTTCGATTTTCTTGGTCAATAGGTGTTGAAATGTTGCTAAACTGGTTTCCTGAAGACAAGACATTGCGTGCATTCATTCCTAATCTTAGTGATTAATGAGCATGACTGCAAATATACTTCCTTATTCCTCTAGTATGTATAACAAGTGGATGTACCCTTTCATGAGTACGCATCTGATTTGTTTTCTGTAAATACGCAAGTAAAAGTATCATCACATTGCACTATGTGCCTTTAAATGTATTTGTTATCCTGTTTCAACGTGCATCTTCCTCTAGTTGATGTAGCCTTGAGTTCATGGGATGGATTTATTATGCTGATTACAGTAAGTGCTCTTTAAATGCTCAGTGTTGCCTCTCTTGTCAACCATTTTCAGACCCAGGAAGAGATTGCCCAGTCTTTTGCCTCATTGCGTGTTCCTGCTGACCTCAAGAGGGAGCCCTCTGCATTTGTAGGATCCTCCGCTGCCCCCATACCTGATACCTTTGACTGGAGAGAGAAGGGCTACGTCACTGAAGTCAAAATGCAGGTAATGAGGAACAGCTGCGGTTTGTGCGAACAGATGCGGTCAGTGCGGTTTGTGTCTGCTCCTTTATGTACTGACATGTATGTGTAACTGATAGATGCACACACACACACACTGCATGTTAATGTTTTTAAATATACAGTACCAGTCAAAAGTTTGGACACACCTACTCATTCAAGGTTTTCTTTATTTTTACTATTTTCTCATTTGTAAAATAGTATTGAAGACATCAAAACTATGAAATAACACATATCTAATCATGTAGTAACCAAAAAAGTGTTACTTTTTAGATTCTTCAAGGTAGCCACCCTTTGCCTTGATGACAGCTTTCCACACTCTTGGCATTCTATCAACCAGCTTCACCTGGAATGCTTTTCCAACAGTCTTGAAGGAGTTCCCACATTTGCTGAGCACTTGTTGGCTGCTTTTCCTTCAATGCAGTCCAATTCATCCCAAACCTCAATTGGGTTGAGGTTGGGTGATTGTGGAGGTCAGGTCATCTGATGCAGCACTCCATCACTCTACTTCTTGGTCAAATAGCCCTTATACAGCCTGGAGGTGTGTTGGGTCATTGTCCTGTTGAAAACAAATGATAGTCCCACTAAGCGCAAACCAGATGGGATGGCGTATCGCTGCAGAATGCTGTGGTAGCCATACTGGTTAAGTGTGCTTTGAATTCTAAATAAATCACTGACAGTGTCACAAAGACATGGCGTTTTGGAACCAAAAATATCAAATTTGGACTCATCAGACCAAAGGACAGATTTCCACTGGTCTAATGTCCATTGCTCGTGTTTCTTGGCCCAAGCAAGTCTCTTCTTCTTGTTGGTGTCGTTTAGTAGTGGTTTCTTTGCAGAAATTCGATTATGAAGGCCTGATTCACACAGTCTGTTGAGATGTGTCTCTTACTTGAACTCTGTGAAGCATTTATTTGGGCTGAAATTTCTGAGGCTGGTAACTAATACGCTTATCATCTGCAGCAGAGGTATCTCTGGGTCTTCCTTTCCTGTGGCGGTACTCATGAGAGCCAGTTTCATCACAGCGTTTGATGGTTTTTTCTGTATATCACTACTATTGTACCTTGTCACAACACAACTGATTGGCTCAAACGCATTAAGAAGGAAATAAATTCCACCTGCTAATTGAAATGCATTCCAGGTAACAACCTCATGAAGCTGGTTGAGAGAATGCCAAGAGTGTGCAAAGCTGTCATCAAGGCGAAGGGTGGCTACTTTGAAGAATCTCAAATATAAAATATATTTAGATTTGTTTAACACTTTTTGGGTTACTATATGATTCCATATGTGTTATTTCATAGTTTTGATGTCTTCACTATTATTCTACAATATAGAAAATAGTACAAATAAAGAAAAACCCTGGAATGAGGAGCTGTGTCCAAACTGGCAAATTGTAAAGTCTTTCGTCTGTGTTGAACAGTAGTAAGACTAGCTGTCGTCATTGGCGTCGGCTAATGGGGATCCTAATAAATATATCAAATAACATTTGTGTACATGTGTACTGTTGTATGTATATCATAAATTATATGTATTATCTTTTTTAACTACTGGTAAATATCCTTGGGATGAATTAAAGATGTTGTTACAGGATAATAACTGATATCAGGATGTCAGAGCTGTCTCTTTTCAGGTCTTACTTCCTCTGTTTGTTTACTGTAGGCCTCTTCCTTGTTCTCAGTTGTTGAATGAGTTCCTTTTTTGTGAGGTAGTCGTTGGCCTAAGTGCTAGGGTGTGCAAGTTTAAAACCCCTGAATGACAAGCACTGCACGTTTACATAACATGAACATTTCAGTTACACTTTATTGTTCCAGTAAAAGGTTTCTGTATTACATAGTAAAATAATTACTTTTGGGGTACTGTGAGAACTGAATCAAGCACCACTAGGCACTATTTGACACCAAGTTGTGAATTATATTGCACTTTTTCCTTTTAATTATATTGCACGTTTCAGCAAACATTGCTACCACATAATTTATTGTAGATTTAATAATAATGAAACAGTACTGTAAAATAAGGTATTACTAATAGGACGCTCAAATGAACTTTATCCAGGTATTAGATGGGGATTGCTTCTGTCTCGTCCATAGGGCTCCTGTGGATCCTGCTGGGCATTCAGCTCTGTCGGAGCCCTGGAGGGCCAGCTGATGAAGACCACAGGTAAACTGATAGACATCAGCTCCCAGAACCTGGTGGACTGCTCCTCCAAATACGGCAACAAGGGCTGCAATGGTGGCTTCATGAGCCAGGCCTTCCAGTATGTCATCGACAACCAGGGCATTGACTCTGACCAATCCTACCCCTACAAGGGAGTGGTGAGTATAAACTAGTATTAACAGTATTAATAGTGTGTAGCTGGGGTCAGCTGCCCTTGGTAAGTAGCTGCAGTAACTAGCTGGTTGTAGCTTATTTCCCACGCCACATTAGCCTTGTGCAGTAGTATCTGACCCCTTTGTTATCTTGTCTCCCCTGTTAGCAACAACAGTGTAGCTACAACCCTGCTCAGCGTGCTGCAAACTGTTCCAGGTACAGCTTTCTGCCTGAGGGGGATGAGGGGGTACTGAAAGAAGCTCTGGCCACCATCGGACCCATCTCTGTTGCCATTGACGCCACCCGACCTCGTTTTACCTTCTACCGCAGTGGTACGGAAAAACTTCATTTCAACTTCTTGGGTCATTTTTTTTACATTTTAAGGACAGTATGGTCTTGACATTGGTCATGTATATCTAAATCTGAAACAATGTGGCTTTTATTGTGTAATTGTCCACTTTATGGTCAACTGCTGGGCTTTGACTTGTGGAGAAATGCATATATATTGAGGATTGACTTGTCATTGTCCAACCCATGTATCATTGTAGGAGTTTACAATGATCCAACTTGCACAAAGAAGATAAACCATGCTGTCCTTGCTGTGGGGTACGGTACTTTGGACGGGCAGGATTACTGGCTGGTGAAGAACAGGTAAGGGGATTTAGAACTTCACTCAGCGTTTCCATCTTCAAAGCTCCATCTGCTCTTCTGTTGTTCTGTATCTAGATATTTAGTCAAACAGGGCTACTGTTCAGAGCTGAGATGAAAAGATCCTCCAAGTGGACTTAGTATCTAACTTGATTCCCCTTTTCAAACCTCCATCTGCTCCTTTGTTTTATTACAAAAAACAGGACCATGGTGAAGGGTAAAAAGGGAAGTGGAAAGAGAAAGTAAAACTCAAATTGGGCTTTAGACAAATTAACCTTGGTAGTTTGGGAGTTAATGCTATTGTTTATTGTGGAGTTATTCAACCGGGGGTCTGCGGCCCCTTAGCGGTACTGCAGGGGGTCCGCCAAAATAATCATTTTAATATCATTTCCCCCCCAATGTTTTTATGAATATCTCTAGCAACAACAGAATAAACAACATACCTACTGTAGAAAAGAGGAGAATATCTTATTTCTACACTGAACAAAAATAAAAACGAAACATGCAACAATTTAAAAGGTTTTACTGAGTTACAATTCATATAAGGAAATCAGTCAATTTAAATAAATTCCTTAGGCCCTGATCTATGAATTTCACATGACTAGGAATGCAGATATGCATCTGTTGGTCACAGATACCTTAAAAAAAGGTAGGGGCATGGAAACCAGTCTGTATCTGGTGTGACCACAATTTCTCTTGTATTTTTGTTCAATTTAATAATGTCAACTTTATCTCTTAACTCCTAATATTGACCAAATTACTCTGATTGGAGCCAATTACACTCACTGGAGTATCGAACATAGGCTTTGAAAAAGCTCCCGCGAATAGGCTACCAGTACGGCAAGTGCCGCTGGCTGATGGTTAGCTGACTAAACTCAACTCCACGGTGAAGGAGGTTTCTGATTAACACCACCAACGGAGTTGAGCAGAGAACAGGCTTTGGGGAATTTAAGCACTGACTACATCTATTTGCCCAAGGTCAATACTTCAAAAATTGTAATTATGAAACGCTTACCTTGTACCTAGCTATGTTTGTCCTCTGTAGTTGTGTGTCTTTCTTTGTTTGATGAAATCCATATTTTATTCTATAAATGTTAATCAAATACAACCACTGACTGTTTTCTCGAAGATGGCAACTTAGCGTGAATGTGCATGTGCCAGTTGAATCTCAGATGAAGTAGGCCTAGGTCTACAAATGCTCATTTCCAATCCAATTGCACAATCTAGGCCACATCATCGGGGATTCAATTGGCACATGCACATTCAAGCTGAGTTGCCATCTTCGAGAAACAGAAACGAGCAAACAGTCGGTGGTTGTATTTGATTAACATTCATTGAAAAAGGAAGTCCCACAACTACAGAGGACGAACATAGGTACAAGGTAAGCGTTTCATAATTTACTTATTTTTAAGTATTGACCTTGAGCGAATCGATGTAGTCGGAGCTGAATTTCACAAAGCCTGGTCTCTGCTCAACTCCGTTGGTGGAGTTTATCAGAAACTTCCTTTACCATGGAGTTGAGTTTAGTCAGCTAGCTGCTGGTAAACTTTCTTGACTTGGACATACATGGCTGGCTAACCTTTGTTTAACCAGCTAAATAGCTGCTCTTAGCGAAAATGTGTTTAGAGTTACCTTTCTAGCTAATAGGCAATGTTAGAGTTTACATTTCCTCTTACAATTCTAATCTGGGGAGGTCAAAATACTGAAAAACGATCTACCAAATCTATTCCATTATGATTCACCTGATGATAAGACAAGACAGGTGATTTATTTTGTTACTAACGTATGATGGGGTCCCTGGGTCGCCGGTTTGCCTGGGAGGGGGTCCCTGGGTCTCCGGTTTGCCTGGGAGGGGGTGCCTGGGTCGCCGGTTTGCCTGGGAGTGGGTTCCTGGGTCGCCGGTTTGCCTGGGAGGGGGTCCCTGGGTCGCCGGTTTGCCTGGGAGGGGGTGCCTTGGCAAGAAAAGCTAGACCCCTAGTTTATTGAGTATTGATGTTCATTGGAAATATGTTTCAATCTTCCTCACCCTCTGTCTAGCTGGAGCTTATCGTGGGGAGACCAGGGATATATACGGATGTCACGCAACAAGGACAACCAGTGTGGCATCGCCTTGTATGGGTGCTACCCTGTCATGTAACTCCTGCCAATCAAAGTGGCCTAACTGGAAAAGCTGAGCCCTTTTATTAATTTAATGTAATTCATTTTTACTTCCTCCATTGTTTTAGTGTTGTTTCTACCATTTCACTTTCTATCACTTTCTGTCTATATAGACAGTACTTCTTAAGAAGTGTTTTAACAAATCATGTATAAGTAAAATGTGATTATCTACATTATCACTGTAGCCAGCATCCAGGGGGTGTACTGTACATCAAGCTGCCTCACGCTACAGACACAGGAGATAGGCTCCTGCTCCTATGAGCTGTTCTGGCTCGCACACGCCAAGGGTCGTGCAAGGCTACATACTTACTTAAATCAAAGTATATTTTGTCATCAAATAAATATAACTTTTAAAGAACTGATTTGAATTGAATTAATACTTCTACCTCCAAACTGTAGTGACTGTAAATTGCAATGTGTGTTTATTTCCATTTCCTCAGTCACAGCGTATGTAGACCTACATCCTGTGTGTTGCCATGCAGCGTGAATGAAGTCAGCAGACCAACAAACTAAATTGGGTTACAAATGAGTCATTTTAATTTTTTGGTGCAACATCACAACAAACAATTTCACATGAGGTATTCAAAGGGATTCTCTTTAGTTGTTGTTACAAAATGTCCCACCATGATTGACATGTAAAGTGTTGTGTTTTAAGCCTTTGGTTGGTTAGCCACATTCATTAGTTAGTCTAACACATGGACGAGAATGGCACGATACGAATGGTGGGTGAGTCCTAGTTCAGGAACCCAGACACAAACCCATGTCAAATACAATATTTCCCTCAATTTGGCCTCGTTAAAGCTTTTGAATGGAGTCYTTTATTCCTGCTTCCAACAGTGGGATCAAACAGTATTTCAAATACACTAACATATTGGAAAAGGGGTAATGGTTTTACAAATGTGAAAAAATAGCTTTAGTCTCCTCTTGACCTTTTGTTTTTGGTTGAACTCTTGATTCTTGGGCTTTCATAACTGTTACAGTAAGTCACATGYTTCTAGTTTGGTACAAGGAATAGGCAACGTTGATTACAGCAAGATCCTCCTTGCTTGGATTGTCACCTACTTTTTTGGTCTTGAAAATGATTATATACAGATTATTGGTAAATATGACTTCTGTAGTGCAGTGGACTACGCATTGGCTGGATGGGGCTTGGTTGCTCCTGTAACAGATTGATTCCAGCACATTTGGTTTTSAAAAAGCATGAGAGACAGATGGACAGACAGATAGACAGACACCCTGAAAGGATGGAATCTTTGGTTAAGAAACTTCTTTGCCACACAACATCTCACACAGTTGAGGTAGATGGGTAAGTATTCATGTACACAGGGGGACAAATGGAACACGGGTTACGGAGTCAAAATACTTCCTCTACAGTCACAACTTCATGTCAATCTCTCAGTTCAAACCACAAATGCTGAACCTAAAAATACTGTAACTGAACACATCTCACTGGACTTCACTATCTTTGGATTTCTGGTGTATTAATTAAGATGGAATGATAACCCCACTTATAGTACAAAAACAATATCAGAGGGTATCCATGCATATTCAGCTATACTTTAGTGTATAATGTACCTGTGTTTTTAAGCCCCAGAAGAGCTTGAAAACATCCTCGCCTAAGACGCCCTTTAATCTAGAGAGACATTTCTTTACACTCCGCTAGGGGGTGCAACAGGCGTAAACTGATGACAGACCACCTGCAATACTCTATCAACTCTCCGTACAAAGGGGAGTTCTCTCCTCAGTTAAGACAGAGCAGACAATGACTGAGAAGTCTCTCCCATTTGAAGGCAGACTCTATTCTAAAATATGGGCAGTGTAAAAAAAAAAAAAAGGTGTCATGGGGACCTATCCTATTGTCTTTGATAGAACACCATATGACAAGCTAGAAAAAAAGGAACATCAAAACTGGTAGGGGTTTTCATGTTCCCTGCACCAGACTGGCCCCCTCCCTTGGTCCCAGCATGCTTACAATTGTTGCTCATTAAACTTTAATTCTACTCTATTGTGCCCTTCCACCCCCTCTCCCAAAACATTGCACCCTGTTCAGGGGTGATTCAGCCACTTCTCTGATCTCCCCGCCCCCTTTGAATGCCCCTAAGCCCACGGGTCTGGCCAGGAGCGGACCCTTAAACCAGATACGCAGAGAGGAGATGGATAAAAAAGGCTCCCTTTGAAGTCTGCAAAAGTCGATGGCCTCTTTCATGACCGCCCYTCTTTCAAGTGCACGCTGTGAGGGGGCCCCGACAACACGCCCCTCCCAAGGTTAAAGACAGGAGAYGCGCACGRTAGCTGGTGGACAAGCTATCCCTCCCCASTACCRGKCAAAGCAAAAKCGAGAAKARGCTAGAYGAGCCTGTGGAACTGAGAAGACTGGCAGAAGGGATGAGTCTGGAGGATGGTGAAATCAAATTGAGCAGGACATAGACAGGAGTGTGTGCAKTGCAGCAAGGGGAGTCACTGCTATGCAAACCCCAGGAAGATGCACAGCATGCATGTTTCCATGGGGTCTCAAAGGATTCACACTTAAGAGCCTGAAATGCTCCGTAAGTGCAACCCTGGACACTCCAGACACTCTGCTGAATGATGTTTGAACACAATTTTACAAGCAACCTGTGAACCTATGAGATGTCACATTACCACAACATTCAAACAAGCTTAGCCTCGGCATAAGACCTGACCACAGAGACATTTGCCAATAGTAAAGAAATCCCCATTATTCTATCAAAAAAAACAAAGGCCTTAAAGAGAGAGATACGTAACATCACTGGGAGTCGGGGGGAGAGGAAAGGGGTTTAGGCCATACATTCAGGGAGGACAATCTTAATCTTTGGTATTARGATGGGATTCTACAACTAAAAGTGCCCATCAGAAAAAAAAGTCAGTTTCACACAGACATACAAAGCATTATTAAAGAAATACTTACAGTATATAGATAGCATAAATAAATAACCAAATAAATAGAGAGAAAACAAAAGAAAAACAATAAATACASAAATGCAGTAATAAATACATTGATCAGTTCAGCAATGGCATTTTAAATTCTTGCTCCAATGAAACTGGTTATAAAGAGGCATGTTAAAACCGTTCCTTGAGGAACTAAAATGACCTTGGTGTACGTAGTAGGACTGGAACAACAACTCATACTTCCATTGGATTTCTATAAATAGAGCAATGTGCTTGAAATCTGTACAAAAGGGCTGAAAGAATCACATTCCTCCATTTTCTAGGCATCTGTAAAAAAAAGATTTGCAATGGAGCCGAGGTTTGTTCAGTTAAGTGTTTTGAAACATGAGTGGAAAAAATACTACACCATTACTATACATTGTGTTACAAGTACTTCTTTCCTTTGCGTCCGTCGTGTTCAAAGTGTTTTGGTTGAGTCAAAATGGCTACAGAGCTTTTGTTTGGTAGGTCAGGCAATGTCCTAAAGCTGGAGGGTTTCATCAAAAAGTCTCTGACTTGGCATCCCTTGAAATTCTGCCCTTGTTTACAGATTCTGTCCCGATTTAAAGTGAGACACACCAAGGTTGCTCCTTGAAAACTGTGATTCAGTCAAGCTGGAACCGTTGTCAAGAACTGTAAAAGACAAGTCAAGGTTCTCGTGACAGGTAATGATTGAAAACGGAGAATCGTAGAGAGAGAAATAACCTCCTGATCATCCAAAGAGTTCTGCAGTCCAGCGAACCGTGTTAAATGGGAACACATGCCTCATTCTTTAGAAAGCGTGATGGAGCTATGATTTTGTCACAATCCCCATGTTATTCTCTGTGACCTTTGTCTTGACTCAGAGAAACAAAGGACATAAGATGGAGATCTGTCAATGTAATGGGTGGTGAAAATTTGAATTAGGGGTGTTATGCAATGCAGCGATGCCTCTTGATTTCTGTTTCTAGTAAGGGAGATGAAATTAGCCCTAAGGGCAAACAAAAGTATGGCTCCTCCTGATTATTAATAGCCTCATAACCATATTATTCCTTGTGTCATTTTTATTTTTATTTTTTACTTTTCATCTTTAACTCTGGATTGTTGGAAAAGGACCCGTAAGTAAGCATTTCACTGTTAGTCTACACCTGTTGTTAACAAAGCATGTGGCAAATGAAATTAGATTTGATTTCATAACCTACCATATTAAAATTGAATGTGATGAAATTATAGAAATCAAGGATGCTCACTGTTACCCTCTTAAAATTTGAATAAACTATTCACCCACGACCATTCCAATTATAGGAACTTGTCTCATACAAGTTCTCATATTATTCTGGGTATCACCCCTTCAATATCAAGGAGTGATCAACTTTGGTCTGAAATGCTCTGTGATAATTCTTCATAAAAAAGTAAACTACGCCAACTCCATCACTCCCTCTGATAATGAGGAGTACATTATTACGCCTGATCTCTACCTAGACCAGTCTATGTGCCCTCTGCTGCCACGACGCCCACCCAGCCCACCTCTATCCCATCAGGCCGTGCTGCAGGACACGGCGGAGGAGGACACGCTGGAGCCCGAGGAGCCTGTGGAGGAGGGGCGGCCCTCTTCRGCCCACTTGTTGACGTTGCGGCGCCGGGCGTTCATGAAGAAGTTGCTGACGGTGGAGAGCTCCAGGCCCAGCTGCTGGGAGATGGTGACCTGGAGGTCCTTGGCTGGCCGGTGGTTCTCCCGGAAGATGGCCAATAGGGTACGRCTCTGGAGGTCRGTGAACACCAGCCTGGTGCGCTTGGGGCCCTGGTTGCGCTCCAGTTTACTCTGCTCCTGCTCCTTCCGCTTGCAAGCTGTAGGCAGAAGAAGTAGAAAAATGGGTTAGCTAAAACAGACTGGCTAGCTAACTAGGACAAATGGATTAGCTGAGAGAAAGGGGATTTCTTGAAGGAAAACAGATTAGCTAAGCAAGTTTGATTCGCTAAAAGAGATGAATCAGCAACTTGTTTCACTGCACAGTTGGTAAAGTAAACCTAATCCACCAGAAATCTAGACATTAGGCTGTCACACTATTACATGCAAGTAGGCCACTCAACTTGGATAAATGCTGACTAGACAACTAGACTAGGCCTAAAAATATTTATTGTCATGGACATTACCACCCATCAGCAAAGAAAAAACATAAAGTAGGCTACAGATAAATAACAAATTAACAAGTTCTTCTAGGCCCGCATTTCATTTTTTACTGAATAGGTCTACATTGACATTTTAGTAATTTAGCAGACACTCTTATCCAGATTAGTTAGTGCATTCATCTTCAGATAGCTAGGTGAGACAACCACATATCTCACTCATAGTAAGTATATTGTTCCTCAATATAGTAGCTATCAGCAAAGTCAGTGCTAGTAGCGGGGGAAAGTAAAGTGCGAGTGTTAGTTCACGAAAAGCAAATGCAGTGTACACGTCACTGAGGTTAGGCTGCTCTGTTTTCTGTTGGCATGTGCGGACCTGTGACAAGTCAGTGCGCCTGTGTGACACCTGACCTGTGTGTGGTGGGAAAATGAGGCTAACACAGAGCAAGTACATGAGCAAGTGGGGAGTTTTCAGAATTAGCCTACACTAGAATAGAGCATGAAATAAAATGTAAATGTTACCTCCTGCATAACAACATTGGCTACTTCAATCGGCCTACCTGCAGTTCTGGCTTATGTTGTTGTTATTATTGACTATCAAAGTTTTGTTTAATAATTAGTGTTACAGTTTTACCTAAACATTTTCACACATTTACTGGTAAGACTCGGCTACAATTTCGCTTCGCTTTCATTTCGAATTTCAGTTTGACTAAATTCCAAGTTGTTGTTTTCCGTTTACACTTATCCAGGACAGAGGACGGAGATGTAGCAATGGGGGCAGAGGCTGTCATTCTACAGGAATAACAGACGTTTTCCAAGGCAAAAAAGAGAGGCCAACTTGAGGTCGGTAAAATTTGCCATGCCAACCAAATAGGATCCAAATGTAGACTATAAGTAGCCTGCAAGCAATTTTTGCAGTAAAGTCCCTAAAGGCTTTTTGCATTAGGATGGTAAATGACTAATGTGCAAGTCTGTGCATCATTCACAGGAGAGTGAAAAGTGTTAATGCTCCATAGGCTATTCACAATTGCAGTCCTGGACCATAGTATACAGCAGCAGTTGAGTCCTGGTACCATAGTATACAGCAGCCAGTGCAGTCCTGGACCATAGTATACAGCAGCCAGTGCAGTCCTGGACCATAGTATACAGCAGCCAGTGCAGTCCCGGACCATAGTATACAGCAGCCAGTGCAGTCCTGGACCATAGTATACAGCAGCCAGTTGCAGTCCTGGACCATAGTATACAGCAGCCAGTGCAGTCCTGGACCATAGTATACAGCACCAGTGCAGTCCTGACCATAGTATACAGCAGCCAGTGCAGTCCTGGACCATAGTATACAGCAGCCAGTGCAGTCCTGGACCATAGTATACAGCAGCCAGTGCAGTCCTCGTAAGGAAAAATAACATAATGTCTCTGAGAGAAAATTCAGTCATTTGAAATGACCCACTTAAAATGGTATATTGTTCAATGTTTACATGTAGCCTAATTAGAGTGTTGAGAGAAAACGGTATAGGCTATGGGCTGTGTCTGCAGTGCATCCATATGAGGATTAGACAATACAAGGTGTATGGGCTACTCTGCCCACAACTAAACATTTGACCACATATACAAGGAGGCCTACAATAGATACTGTATGTACTGGAAACACTACACCCACTGTTGTCTTCATAAATTAAGACAGCCCCCCCCCCTTCATTCTTCCTCCTTTTCCCTCCTCTTCCCCGCTGACTTGTCTTAGTGGACACTCCAACATCATTCGTTTCTCATAAAAGTCATTTACATGAGGCGGAGAGAGTGAGTGATAATCACTGTAGGGAGAAGTCATTTATTTTCTATTAAATAGGTTACGTCAGAGAGGCTTGAAACAAGCAGAGTCTGCACTGCTCCGAGTGTTCAGAAGCCCTAAGTGGACTAAAACATATTTGGGTGACTCTTGTAATTACCTAAATGCACACTTTTAAGACGTCTCAATCAGCAGTGTGTGGTTGTATTGCTTTTTTGCTGATGGTGAAGGGCTTTTTAAAGCGTAAGCAGTGACACACCACACACACACACACACACACAGCGAGGCTGCCCCCAGTCTCAAAAAAAGGCGCTGAGATGTTCAATAGATAGATTGGCTTACTGTATATCTCCCCATTGAAAATCATCTCACACACTGAGGGTTGATAGGCCTAATATTTGCTGTAAACCCACAGTAGTGCAAATGATAACCGGCAATTCAAAGACAATTTATACATATTTTATCATTAGGACATTTATTAGCAGTGCCATAATAACGACGACATTTCAAATTCACTAGCCTATAGCTGAGGTCTAGTTTAGCAAATGTGGATGTTGTGCCTTAATACACTGTGCTGTAATTCCCACTGTATATTTACTCTGAATCATTATCTGAAGGAAATGTTAGACTCGGAGATGTCTAACCTCTTGTCAATTTGAGATTACAGGGCCTGTTAGCTTTCAGGCATCTACAGCTCATTTACATTTCTGAGAATTATCGAACCATGTCTCATTAAAATCTGAACGGACTGAAAATTCAGAAACATGTCAATATTACCACAACTAAAATAAATAGGTTTTCCCAACTGCTACATGTTTTACTGGCATTATACATTCCTACCATGTCAATACGAAGACTGCAGCTATAGAACCCATACTGTCCTGTGCTCAGAAACACATTGTAATGAAAGCAATGACATGAAAGTTGTGGTTAGTTTGCTTGTACTGTGGAATTATGGGTTGTTGGAGGAGTCAGGGTGTCCTACACCTCCTTTTTTCCTCTGCCCCTCCATCCTATCCTTTTCTCCCTCCCTCACTGGCGATCATAACGCAGACCATTAAGTAAATGCTTCCTTATGCTGTAATCATGTGTAAAAGGCTTGCAATTACCATGCTATAAATCCCTGGCACTGGGGCTACTCCTGGAGACATAAATATTCCCCTATAGGCTTCTTATGATCGTGGGAACAGCCCCTGATCATGATGTATGCCCTTGTCTCGTGTTGCTGAAACGTGATCGAAAGCCCTTTCCCTACCCCCCGGCGTCTGAACCTCCACCCCCTCCTAGCCGACCCCCTCCCTGTCCCCCCTCCAGCCCCAGCCCACCCCCTGCTGATTTCTTGGGCCAGGGGCTGATAGAAATTATTGATTAAATCTGTGCAGCTCAGACTCCTCGACCCATAGAGGCTAGTTAACCCCTTCAGCGCCAGAATGGGGAGCTGCAACAACCCAATAAAAACAACATTGTTTGTTTGGGAGACTGGGCTGTTAAAACCATACTGGAATGTTACTCATTTTTGATATGCAAATGTTTCCCTTGTGACCTTTGAGCTAGGATAACTGAACTGAATATAGTAGCGTACATACAGTGGATTGGCTTCATGGCTTTCATTACTGGGGGATGGCGCAGCCACTGGACCTGAGACATAAACCGCATTGACCTTTCTTATTCATTTAGACCTTCAGTCAAGGGCTTCAGCCATCATCTTTAAAGTTAGGTTCCCTGATCCCTCGCGACTTAAAGTGTTCAAGCACCACTGCGTGGTCTTTAGCTGCACCCTGCCTTCTTCTCTGACTAAAGCCTGATTGCCTCCTCCACAGCCAGAGGTTGGCCTGAAGATGCATCTAATATACAGTGCAGTAATCCAGAGAGCATAACCTCTAAACAGGAGAAAGTAAAATGACCTTCTCCATGTAAGCGCTTCAGAATGTCTCCACATAAAGAGAAATATTAAAAGACGATGACATTACATAATCAGGTCCACCATTTATCCTAAAGCTTTGCATAATAAAACATTATGTCGAGGGAAGATAACTGGCATGATAACAATAAACATGGAGAGCTGGCTGAGACACTGAGATGCTGAAGGAGCTGGTGGGTATTTAAAGGGAGTGCTGCATTAAGGTGGATCATCTTAAAACTTGAGGCGTGAAGCAAAGAACACTTGAGCTATCTTCAGACTAGGGAGCACAGGGCACTGTGCATTCTAATTCCTGTCTCGATCTGCCGATGCGGTCGAGGTATGTGTGGGCATGGCGTGCTGCTCTTTCCCATGGAAATCAATAGAGACTTGTAATTAAACAAAAGGGGGTTGGCTGGGAAGGGAAAAACAACCCCCTCAGAAAGTAGGTTATGTAGAAAAGTGCAGAGCTGTCCAAATTGTGCCTTTGCTAATAACTAAATATGCAAGTTCAGACTGTGTGGGGGAGAAACATTGTCAAATGTTAGTACGCTTGCAATACATCCCCCATGTAAGCTCCTTAATTTTTTATGACTAGGATTGATCTGCTCCTTGAATTTTGAGCAGTGAGTCGTGCAAAAAAAATCTATGACCGTTGAGGTAAAATAACAAGAATACCGCAAGATAATCCAAATTGTTGGGTCATCTATCATAAAAAGGTGGTGTTTCCACAAAATGAAAAAAAGTATATTGTTTACAGATGGCACAACACCTCAGTGGCAGGGGGAAAACATGTCCTCCTTGCACAATAACACTGCTTCAAGTAAAGATTGGATGCATTGAAGATATACTGTAGACAACAAAGCTGTCACATAACAGAAACTCTGCAAATCTAAACAAGATAATTCATCACTTTTAACTGGGTTGAGTATGATTAGTGTAAAATTTTGTCAAACTGAGGATGTACACATGTGTTCAGAGAGCTACACAATCAAAGATCAATAATTGTAAGAGGATTGCAAGAGTGCACAATCATTACTTATGAGCCCTATTGTGCTTTTGGGCTTAATCAGTTAGGCTGCTGACAGATAGTGAAAAGCTGTGATCAACTGTGCTTGCTTACACAGCTCACAGACCCCTGCCGACATATGCACACTCCTCTCAGCCCATATCATATTACTGTGTTCACTTGGATCTCTTTCTGTGCTTCGTGTATCAGATGGGTTCTCAGTCTCTATGGAGTGACAACACTGTAACACAGCGCTGTATATTGTGTTATCTTCTTCAGTGCATATCCGCAAAGAATATCAAATGCCAACCAAATCATGTCCTGCCTTTTAAAAATACATGTTTTTTTTCATAATGTTGTTTTATCTTGTACTCCCATTTCACAAATATTCATTTTATTTTTCTAAGATATGGGGATTTCATATGAAGTGTGGGTGAAAGCACAGGTGTATGTTTACACAACAGAAACAACATTTCCTAACTATCTCCCCAACTCTTAACTTCAGGCATGCACAAACAAATAGTATATTATGGCGGTTTTATGGCAGGTTTCACCAACAATAATCCTTGTAATTATGATCTCCATGGTTCATTTAAGAAGGGAAAATGTCCATTCTGAAGGTTTAACTAGATCACAATACATTGTCTACCCTGCTCCTTGAATGCTTTGTAACATGTATTTTGTGAGAGGCCTAAAATGTGAAAGGCATGACCGTACAAACTATGGACCTATCATTCAAATCTATCCTTTAGGAACATAGGAAAGGCACAACTAGTTTTTCATTCCTCTGAGCAGCATACAGATCGTGTTGGATTTTTGGAGAAAAACATGGAGAGGTGGAGAGAAATGGAAAACGATCTTACCCTCCAGCCGCAGTGAGGCCATCCTTTGAAACTCTGGCTCCTGCAGCCAGCGGGACATCCTCTTGAAGGTCTCGCGGCCAGACTTGAGCTTGCCCCAGGGCTTGGGGTTTCTCAGGAGGTCAGACAGAGTGCCCTGTGACCTACACAGCACCCTCTCTGCAAAGATGGCCTGGGGGATGCTGTACCTCTTCAGCTCAGTGATGATCCTCTGGGCCACGTCCCTGGTGTCGATCTCCTCTCCAGCCCCTCCACCTCCACCACCCTGGGAGCTGGGCAGCATGCCCTCAKTGCTGGGCYAAGAGGACGAGGAGTGGGGGAGCTCCCCGGCCTTTGAGGACTGTTGGCTGGGGTGGTGGTGTTGYTAGTGCTGGCTGTAGATGTGAGGATMGTGGCTGGGKGCGTGTTGGTGAGCCTCCATCTTGTTCAGCTGATGGCTGACCGACGAGTCGCCGCCCAGCCCTGGAGGGGACATCTCCCTGCCYAAGTCRGCCGTCCTGCAGAAGATGTTGCCCCCATGGACCTCGTAACCACTTGGAAGCATCTGGCCACCATTGCCGTTGGGGCTGTTTCCCAGMSTCCCGTAYCCYTGCATGGGTGTCCCCAAGCCAGAGCCTGTAGAAGGTGGCGAAAGGCTCTGTGTCATCCCCAGATCTTTGCCGTAAGGGTTGTAGAAGTTGCCACCCAYGCCTCTGTCCTCACGCATGAGAGTAAAGCTCCCGATGACATTGCTGACCGGCAGGCAGGGATGGTGGTGGTGATGGTGGTGGTGAAATTTGTCATCGAAYGGCTGCAGGGGGGTTAGTGTGGTGTACGTGCTGCCACAGCTAGATGGAGCATCTCCTCCATAGCCCAGSGCTGACATGGAGTGGTCGAAACCTGGAGGTCGGTGCTCAGGCTCCAGGGACATGGAGTGCCCCCCAAGGGAGGGCCTGGGGAAAGCAGCTGAAAGGTCCCGTGAATGCAGCATCGCTCTGCCATCCTGATTGTGGAGCTCAGAGTGGATTTGGACAGACATCTCCCCTAGGCTTCCATCCATTTTGAATTTAGTGAATTTCCCTTTTTTTCTATCTTGATGGTGTTGTTTCAGTAGCCTAGTTGTTGTTTAACAGTAGACTAGCAGTCTGGATGGTCCTTCTCCTGTTGCACAATACTATGGATTTATTGATTTCTGAATGGATTGATTTATGTGCTTCTATACTGTCCAATTAATTATCTGATAACAACTTAAGTAGTCTCTTTAAACTCCTTCAAACTCCAGGAAATCAAGTGTGAAGCAGCTTCAGTAAGATGAACTATCACATTATTTGGATTTGTGCTACAACACTCTTCTCATCCTTTCTTTGGGGCTCAACTGTGTTCCTCCGCAGAATCGTCGCTCTTTTGCCTGCGGGAGATCAAATGTTTACTCGTCTGTATTTTAGTTATAGCCTGCTCATGCAATAGTGACGTCTAGGCTATTGTAGACTATAACCACAGTCACAAGCATTTCAAACATTAAGTGTAATTGTTTCATTCCTACGAGAGCCGATCAATGCATGTGTAACACAAAAAAATGACATCGCGATGTCGTCACAGGCAAATCCACTCTTACAAATCACATTATTGCCTCTCAAGCAAAGTTCTAAATACTCGATGAGCGCGCACACGATTCTTTGGACATTAACGTGCGTCATGTTTGCATATTTCTCAACACAATTCGGACAACGAATGGTGGTCATATGTTCTATTTAGGAAATGTCTGAGCATTTAAGTTGTTTTGAGATATAACGACACCAAAAACGAACAGATATGTGGCCTCTTAATTGTATTATTCTTACCTTATTCTGTTATATGAGCGCATCCGCGTCTGTTGTCGGTCCTCTGCATCTCTCCGATTGTGTCGCTTGTCTCTTGTCTTCCAGCCTGTCCGCGCAGATTCACACAATTGGTCAGATGCACCGAGGGATGCTACATACAATAAAACAAGAGGCCAAACAATTGGCGGTTAGGTATACGTCCTTTCCCTGTCCTTTGGTCTTTTTTTTAAGTCAAACGTCCATATGTAGCCTTGCTCTTCTCTACCTAGCAGCTCTCCTCTTTTTCTTTCATTATCTCGTGAGATTTTCCTCCTCCTCTTCCCTCAGCCTGCTACTTCATCGATTTCATCCCCACCAACTCTTTCGCTTCTCTTCCTCCCCCCGCTCACACTCGCTCCTTTCAGTAGGCTACGTCACAGTCTTAAAAATCTGACAGATGTGCAATGAAATTCCAACTCCAATTAACCCTTTCTCTTCGGCCAACGTCTCCAGGGAGGGGGCAGGGTTTTACCAACTAGGTGAAGACGAACCCTTTCTCACAACCCCAAAGTTAAGCCTTTTTATCTAATAGCATGCAGAGTTTATGAATTATGCCAACACCCTGTCCATGGCTCAGCTATTTAATTCACCTGATCCTGGACTGCAACGGTTAGGCTACTGTAGCTCACTGAGATAACCTACTGTGTTGTGCTTTTGTGTCCATCCATGCTACACAAACCTATTATTATCTTTAGCCTGATGCCGGACTGCAGATTTAACTGTAAACAATAGTATTTTGTCCATATTTTCCTTTTTTATTATTATTATTACTAGTAGTAGTAGTGGTGGTTGTATTCTTGTTATTGTGTGATTATTATAATATTACCCTGTTACTATTATTATTAGGAACAGTGGTCTATTAATAATAACAAATGTTATTAGTCATGAATATGCAATTATAAGAATCGCATTACAGTCTTATTGACTATTGAAAAACTATTTATATTGACTACATGGTGTAGACTCTCACCACCCATTTTGGAATACTTAAATCGGTATCTCTCCATAGGGCTCATTTGAATTATATTATAATGTCCTCCTGCTTTAAAGCTTCTTTTTTTATCTTATTTTGGAGATTTGTGGGAAATGTAAATCCAACCTCTTACACATAAACGTTGTCAAGTGACACGCTTGTAACTGATTCATTTAGGGAACCTCTTAATCAGCACTCAAACCACGGCTGAGCAGGCCCATTGACACCAGACTGCGCACTTCAATCTGTAGTTCTAAACAAAATCAATGAGGCCATTCGTTTAAATGCGACCTTTTTACATAAGATACTCGACCTATAGCAGATATTGCTCTGGCTTTTCATTTAACACAGCACATATTTGGTGAGTCACTTGTTGTGGTGTGTGTGTGTGTGTGTGTTGTGTGTGTGTGTGTGTGTGTGTGTGTGTGTGTGTGTGTGTGTGTGTGTGTGTGTGTGTGTGTGTGTGTGTGTGTGTGTGTGTGTGTGTGTGTGTGTGTGCGTGCGTGCGTGCGTGCGTGCGTGCGTGCGTGCGTGCGTGTGTGTGTCAGATAGAGAGATTTGGGAGTTGAGAGAAGGAGATGTGGTTGATACTAGGCATACTAATCATATCTAACTGTCAGTTTAATTTTCAGAGATGAGCAATTCTGGCGTTCGAAAAAATTCCGTGAGCGGTGGGACCGATGCCTTCCTGGAGCAGATGCTGCCCTATCGATCCGCGCCGAAAAAGCCTGGATGGTGAGATACATGTATGGATAGCAAGTAGCTGGAGGTAAAATGGTCAGCAGCTACAGAGCGAAAATAAAAAGGTCTTTTAGGAGGTCGAGGTGAAAGTTCACCTTCTGTGGCTGGAAAACTCGAGAAGGCATGCTGACACCCGAGCTTCAGCACTCAGACGCTGGCCTGGAGTATGTGGTCCTCAAATTCGCGTCAAATCCGTATTAACAATATATGTAATTGACAGAAAGACAAACAGTAGGCTACTGTTTTTATTTTTGTCAAATCAGTACATTGATTAAGATTATACAAAAACAACACCAGGCTATTCTCGACGAAATCAAAAAGAGACTGTCCGGGTTATTTATCTCTGCCAAAAAGCAAATCAATAGCCTATATATCGTCATATGGACATTGTTTTGTTTTTGACCTATGCTGCTATCGTGCTAAAACGCAACCCTGCTGTCATCTTTAATGATTTTGTAAAGGCTACTGCTCACATAAAATGCTTAATTCATAGATTTTTCTCAAAATCTATCCACTTCCCTTACCTACATTTTATTAGCATAATAATTACATAGCCTATAGGTTTCACAGACGGAGCTCTTGCTTTGAAGGCCTACCAAACTGGATGCCACTTTCACCTCAAATAGCACACAATAATACAACATTTAGCCATTTATCTAAGACAATATATTATGTTATAGGCCGATTGTAGGCTACACAGGCCTATTGCCGGCTACATATGGCTATTGCCATTATAATACCAACAATGACAAGCATCATGATGACAAGAATAAACGTGAGGATTAAAAAGATGTCACTGTATTATATTTGTTGAACATTAAAATATCAAATATCGTACCTGACGCAAAGATCTGATTAGTTTAATCAGGCTATGTTGAGGCACAGATACATATTAAAAAAACAAATGCTTACTCTTATCATAAGCCTATACATTGTCATTGTATCAGAGATTTCAAGTTGACCTTTTTCAGCCCCACTAAAGGAGAACAGTTCCTCAATGGACGCATGAAATCTGCGAGGAAGGAAAAGTAGGCCACAACTCCCTTGGTCATCTACATCTGTAAATTCATTTTCAATCTTAGCACTAGCATCAAATCGCTCTAGACCTTCATACAAATCCGTTTTTGCTTTGCATTTTTTTTATTTTTTAGAAAGGACTATGTGATGCATAGCCTACAGGAAAACACATAGTCCTACCCGTGAAGAGTTTCCGTTATCTTTAGGATTTATTTCTATTTCCTAATGTAGGCTAGTCAACATATCTGGCAAATGTTTTCAAATAATTGTTTGAAGCATAGGCCTATATGCTTCTATATTACACAATAGCCTACTGAGTTTGATATGAGTCTTGGGGATTGTAGCATTATGATCTTATTTGAGGGTGCTTTCATCTTGAGAACCCTCATGCATTATTAAATCCGGCATGATTTCACTTGAAAACAGAGGAATTTTTCTGCGCAAATGATGGAACACATGAAACCTGAAAGCGAAACCGTGTCCAGTGCCTTGGTTGTTTTCCTTCTAGCCCATAAGGGACAGGGCTTTGAGACCATGTCTGTTTCCTCTGCTTTAACCATTAAGCAAAGACTCCTTACCAGACTAACTTTTCCTCGAATCCGTTGAAGATTAGGATAGAAAAGTAAGCTATAGGCCAAGTGCATGAAGATGAAATATCACACACACATGTACACACACGTACGGCTTACATTTCCATATTTACTTTTAAGCTAACCTCAAGTTTCGTACACGCACAGTGAAGATGTTATGTGTGAAAATATTAAGGCTGAACATGTGATCTGTAGGCATATTGTCTCAGAGTTATCAGATTCCCTTTTTTTATTGAGAAAACATCATTTACAATATGTATGTACTGAATAGACTAGTTGAGTCGAGTACCTAATAGGCAAACCATAAAACAAGAATAAAACACAAGGCCTTGCACTATACTTCTGCCGATCACTAAACATTCGGTTAGGCCTATTCTGCAAGAGAAACATAAAAAGGAACACATTCGAGGTTATTACATTTATTAACGTTTTACTCTGTATTATGAACTGTATTTATTTCCTCATTATTTATGCATGCCCTACTTTGTGTTTATTCGTAAATGTAACCAAACCATACAAACGTTACGTGCTCTCCTGTAACAGCTTGTGATTGTTCAACAAAACCTTGCATCCAGAAGTTACTTTCCAATTTCGTTGTGTCAGTATAGGCTTATGTAGGCCTATCTCACCATATGCATAGGACACACTAACTTTTATTTTAATGAGTTAACAAACCATACGCTAATAAACTGAAAGATCTTGACATTTTTGCATTGTAAAAGCTATTCCAAACGTTCATTGTTCAGTCCATTGGATATATATTTTGATAGGCACAAAAAATATTTGTCCTTTTGTCTATTCTCTTACTAAAATATCATTTTCATTACACCAATCCCAGTTACACGAACTTCAGCATTTCCACTTTATATAAGGTCATTAACATGTCTGTTACTTGAAATAGGCCAGAGCATGTCAAAAGTTGAAATAGTTTCAATAGTTGTCTTTAAATCAAGAGAATGTCGCCAGTTTGTTGGTCTGAGTAGGCATTGTGCGGTGACGTAGAGGTGTATGGATGGCATTTGAGGTTGAGTTTGGGATTTGCGTAACATATTGTAAGCTATCTGTTCCTTTAACATTATGTTTATTCCAACTATATCATAAATTATCTTATATTTTGTCACACATGGTGGTGCATTTGGCCTATAAATGGTAGACTATAGGCCTATTGGAAAAGTATAAACGGCTAATGCCATAAATAGGCAAAAGTTAGGCTATAGAGGTGATAGGCCAACTTGGAAATTGGAAATATCTATATATTTATTTGTATTGGTGTGCAATTTGTTTGTCAGTTTCAAGAGAAAATGTAAATAAAGATAGCTGACTAAAAAGGTATTAATAAATAGCCTTCATTGTAACCATGGTGCTGAGTGTTTTTTAAACCGCAGAATAATTTGAAAGCAATTATCTAATCAAATTATTCATCAAATGATTAGGCCTACCTCATGCAACATTTTTAAAAGTAATACTAAGAAAAGACTAATTTGTCTCTAAAGTATATATATTTTCTTGGTCTTTTTCTCCCCGAAACTGTATGATGTTTCATTTTATTGTTTTTATTTCATTATGCCTATATATTAATTCTTAAAACGAAAACACACCCATCAGCCAATCAATAAATCAATTACTACCATGACGCTTGATGCAAGAGAATAATCAATAATTGAATTCATTTGACTTGATTAGATTTCTAACATCAGAAAATAAAATTCTAGGCTATTGATCTATTCATCAATGGAAAGTCTGCATCATATTCGTGTAACTTACAACATAAGACAATAGAGGTGTTTTTAGTGAGTCAATACTTGAGTGAGTCAATAAATCCGATAGACATATAACTTGATAATCAATTGTGTATGTACTTTTAGTTGTGGATAACGCATACTTTAGAATTCAATCAAACGCATTGTGTTTGAAACGTCGTTAACCGTGCATTATGCCTATGTTTGCTGAGGTCGTGTCAATAAAACCCATACTTCCCTAATAAATGTGTCATCTTGGAAAGCAAACTCATATTTGCGATCCAATTTTGATCCAATATTTTGATGAGATCCAAAAGACATATCAACTGCGTTGAATGACAGGTTGACGTCAACAGAAGCTCAACATGTAGCCCAGGGGTTCACTTAGGTGCCAAAAGAGCGCGAATATAGGATACTTACCCATTTAGAAATTAATATTTTTGTGTCCTAATATTTTTTTTTTATTCTAAAAGTATAGCAGCATATCTTACATGAACTTTATTCAGTCATTAGCCTACCAATGCCATTAATGATATCCTAAATGTCAGGGTCAGAACTACTTTGTGCACTTATGCTTTTATGGCTTACACAATTTTCTAGTCATTTGACTTTAGTTTTGAATTATTTGACCGTTTAATATTAAACTTGGACGGCCTATAGGCAATAGAATATGTTGCACGTAGGTTATTTGTAACCTGTCAAACAATTAAAAAACATTTAGATTCAAACGCCCAATAAGATAAACAATTAGCCTAAATTACTGTACTTCTTCACACTGGTCTCAATTCAATTAAAACAATATATTATAATACATCGCAGATAGTTTTTGCCCTAGCCTAGGCTAACAATTGAAGAGTATCGACTTTTCGATGCATCGAGTTTTCAGATTAAGACACACGTGTGCAGCCAGGTGCAGCTGTTGGCTAAAATGATGGCATAAATGTTATCAACATGAGGGTCTTCGATAAAACAACATTTTAGAGTTGTTTTAGCTTAGTTCAGTGTAGGCTAAGTGTTCAGTGTGTGTGTGTATGTGTGTGCTCGTGCGTGTGTGCATATTTGTTGATGTTTAGCCTAATCAATATAGGCATCTTGCATATTTACAAATGTAGACCTAAAAATCACATGGCTGTTATAATTAGAATAATTACAGGAATCGTTCTTTATGTTAATGACATTATCGTATTGCTAATGTTTGCTTCCCGAAAGAGGGAAAAACGTTTTAATATGCAACATTCTGCTCGACGGGTTAGAAGGGTCGATATAGTTGCCCTTTGTTTTACTCCATAGGCTCTGGTACACATCTTACATTAACTTTGTAGGAGTTCTGTAAAGTTTGAACGTTAGAATTAGGCTACTCAACAACGGACTTTCCTTGTGCAGTTTTTGCAGATGGCAACATAGGCCTACAGGAACATTTGAGTGCAGTAGCATTAAACACAGCCAAATTGGTCTTGTGTAACTAAAACCCCAAAGTTGTATAAAGAAAATTGTCTCTTGTCAAAGGTAATGTGATATAAATATTGCCTTTAGGTCATGGTTACAATCTCACCTTATTCCTCCTGGTCAATAAAATATTTAGAGGCATCTTTTTGTTGCATAACTTTAAAGCCACAGTCTGGGATTTGGGAAGCTGTTCACCAGTCATTTAATGAGCTTAAAGGCCCATTGCAGCCGTTTTCGTATCAATCTCAAAAAAATTCTGAGTAACAATGAAGTACCTTACTGTAATATATTGAAATGGGCAACGCTTTTTAGCAAAAAACTATTTCTCAAGCAAGAATTTAGCTAGGACTGTCTGGTAGTGGTCTGAGTGGGGAGGGGAAAACTGAAAACTAGCTGTTATTGGCAGAGAGGTTTGGAACTGTCTTTCTTATTTGTCTATTATCTATTATTATTTGTCTGTAAACCAATTTATGATGTCAGCATGGAAAGCCCATAATCCCACTCTGTCACAGTTCTTGTGTCTTGAGCGCTGTTTGAATTTGAGAGGGGTTACATTTCCCTAGCCCCATCCCTCAGCTATATACCAAAACAAGTGTCAGGGACCCCATTTTGTTTCTTTTTCAAATCCCAGAATATAGTTTTAAAGAATCCATGCATGGTACCTACTGAAATTATTCAAAAAATACCTATTTATGATTCTTCTACAACAAATCTAATAGAATATCCGAAAATATTCTGATTGCTTTATTGCAACCTATTGCGGCTAATGCCTTTTGGTTGTCTTGGGATACCTACGACTATGTTGATGCGATATCTTTTGGATCTTGCATATTCTATTTTATTTTCTATTCTACCTATAGTTAAACAGATTTGATTCCAAAGCAAACTCACATGAACACCCCCTCTCCCCCTCTTTCTTCCTGACCCCCCTCCTTCTCTCGCTTCTCCTCTCTCTCTCTATCCCTCTCTCTTCTCTCTCTATCCCTCTCGCTTCTCTCTCTGTCCCTCTCTCTCATGCTCTCTCTCTCTGACTGCCTCTCTCTCTCTCAATTCAATTCTCTCTCTGTCTCTCTCTCATGCTCTCTCTCTCCCCCCGCACACACACACACACACAAACAAACCCTGCCGTTCTATCATCTCCCTCCTTGCATGCCCTCCACACCTTTCAGTCCCGCTTGGAATAAAAACCCATTTCTCAGAAATATCCATAACCATCTTATGAATTCCCTAATCATAACTGCTTAACAATGTATGACCATTTGCCACTGTGCATTAGAGATACCACTTATGAAACATTTACAWATAGATTAACATCATACYTACTGTTCTATTTTCTATCATSATAATGCTTGCCTTGGCCTGTCAGCATGAGAGTGTGTGTCTCTTACAGCCAAGAGTGTATGAGTCTTTGCGGGTTAGCGCAGTGTTGTCCAGTCGGTGCTGTTTAGGGTTTCAAGCCGTCAGCATCTCTCTCGTCTGTTTGCCTGTCAGGTCAGCACCTGCATCCATTTTCCCCTCCTCTCCCATCCTCCGTTCCGCAGCCGCAGCCTGCTCCGGAGCTCTCCTCTCCTCAAATTATCCCCTGCTTTCTGTTCCTTGTCCTGTTTTTTAATCCGTTCTGCATCCTCTGCCTGAGCTCTGTCTCCCTGCTTGCGGCAGGGCTCTTCTGTGTCCCAGCTGCATATGTGCGTCTCTCTCCTGCCTACCGGTTCTCTCCCTTCTCTCTTTAATCAGCATGTTAATAAGAAAGGTAACTAATCAATACATTCAATGGCCTGGCCTGGCGATTGATACTATCTCAAACACCCCCCTCACTCTCCCCAGCCAAACACACACACACAAACACACAGAGTTCAAGCACTCTTGCTACAGGGGCTCTCTGTGGTAATTGTAATAAATTATCATTTTCCAAATGTTTGGGGCAAATTTGTCACATCAATCTAATTACACAGAGTGAAAGGCTGACTTTTCTTTCTCACTCTTTCTTTTTTCTCTTCCCTGTCAGTGAACTTCACATTTGGATGTCCATACTGTAGCTCTTAACTGCCCATATTCTTCCTTTTTTGTAGGCTAGTACTGTAGTGTTGTTTCAGTTATTCGGGCAGGGAGGCCTACAGAATCCTCAGGGCAGAAAAAGGTTGGTCTCAGAAGGCATACAAATGTTTAAGAGAAAATATACTCATCCAGCTCAGGGCTTTTAAAAAAGAGGAAAGAACATCCTGCCTTCTACCAAAGCAAATGCATAACCACATTCCCACCCCCCAATATTATTAATAGAAAGATAAACTTCCAAACCGTCCTCAGGATATGGACTCAAACACAGAAATAAAACATGTCTCTGCAACTACTGAGGCTCACATGAGAGACATGGCAGAAGATAAAGGGAAAGGATTCATGCAGGGAGGAGGCAATGCTACATTGGCAACTCTACAATACAAGGTGGCCTTTTATGGCTGACAGTATGGGCTTATCCCCCTGACCTTAACCCAATGTGGTTTTGCCTTCTGGTAACTTCACTGCCGAGACCAGAATGGTGTAGATCCTTTTACATCTGTCTGTGAGTTGAAATGTTTCCCTTTTTTCCCCTCCGTATCATTTTACCCTCTTACGATGTGCAATCAATAAGAAAAAAGGCTGCAATGGTACCTATTGTATGAATTATTACTGACAATGTGTTGTGAATCTATTGTAAATATTTTATTATCATTGAGTCAAGATAATAACTATATTATTAGTTGGGGTAACATATATTTATACCGGACAATGTATTTTAGAGCTTAGAGTTTTAAATGATTAAATTACCTGTCATAAGGGTCTCGTCTTATACATTTTTGGACCATTTTAGAAGAGAATTTAGGTATTGTAAATTGCCACTTCAGATTGTTGTGTTATGTGGGTGGAGGGTGATTCTTATTACATTGGTTTAGAAACACCACAAAGTAAATTGAAGCCTAATAATGTCCCCATAATGTTTATACATTTTGAGTGCATTTCTAATAAACAGTGGCCACTGTTAAGTCTGGATAGAAATGCACTTACATTGTATTTGAAACATGCATGTTTGAAACCTTAAAAGGCTGAAGAGAACATGACTAAATGTTCAGTAAATAGCTACCTTCTGGTTGCTTGTACATTTGCGGAATTATTCTTATATCAACAGTTTCCAGGTAAATGGCTGATCAACAGAATCCAGGCAATGGGTAGGTATCAAACCTGCCTCAGCCATGTTTATGCAATATCCTTGTTTACAAACAACCTGCGCATTCATGTACACATTCATGTCTGATTCAGAAAACTGGAAGCATCTACTTGAGAGGGGGGAGTCCATGTTGTATTGATGTACCCTAACCCATTCTGCAAAGGTATTAGACCAGGGTGGAAAACCTATGCTGCATAAACACTGCAATGCGTATTCAATTGATTTGAGCCTAATGTACAGAAAGCTGTGAATATCACTGGGAGATTTCACATCTAAGGCATTAAACGCCTTATAACACATATTCATGCTTTGCAGGATACCTCTATAGCCCATATAGCCTATATCCTGTTTCATTGCATTATCTGCATGTCCGAAGCCTCCCACAGGGGCTCAGAATGACCACTGGCCCCAGTGACCCTCAGCTCTGCTGTCACCCTTCATCATCTTGTGCTCCATCTTGGATGGTGTGGTCACCTAGCAACGGAGGCCAGGGTTCACGGCTCATGGACCAGAGGCTATTGGGAAATTAATCGATACTCCTCGGCCAAACTCGGCTCATCCCCTTCCCCCCCTTATTATGGGCAAATGAGACGAGGCAGTTCTCACTTTTCTACACCTCTATTTGTGAGGATATCCTGTTACAGGACAATAAATGGCTCTGCTTGCCAGCAGCCTTCAACGAGGATGCTTATCTATGTATCTGTCCCTTCATTCAAGGGACAAATAAAGCAAATTTAAAAATAAAAAAAATTCTGTTCGATACATGAAATCGTATTAAACAACTCTCTGATATGAACACATCAATAAAGCAGAATTAATAAATGCTAATAGGATATTGGATTCGGAAATAAAGGTGAAGCTTTAGGCATATAGCTAGTGCTATCTAGCAATCCAGATCTGTTTAGCAGGATCCCTGTTTATCATGAAGGTCCCCAACCTTTATAATCAGGCAAGGGTCAGTCACCTTTGATCCCCTCCGACCATACTGGGAGGATGGGCAAAATTCGATCACCTTAAACAGTTTAAGACAGAAGGGCAGAGAAGGAGAGGATGATGAAAGGTTGGGGGGAGGGCAGAGGAGTAGGAGGAGGAGGATAGGGAGGAGGGGTAACAAACCAGTGCTAATCTGTTCCCTGATCAGAGCCATCAAACTGAATGGGGAGAGTAAAGTAGATCTGGTAGTCCATCTGTGCTGATTTACCTCCATTGTCTTCCACACTAAAAAGAGGAACACCATTTTTTCCATCCCTGTACAAATGATTTCACGATTCAGAGATTTCACCCTAAAATCACTGCAGCCGATGTTGAACATTTTAATATGGTTCTGATCATATCTATGTCTTACATGTGGAATACATGTGTGACAAACAGAAACTATCTTCATAGGACAGAGTATTCACAGTCATTAGGTGCAGATGGAGCACAGTAATAGTTGTAATACTGAAAGCACCAAAGCATTTTATTAGACTGCAGATGCACACACCGAGGCAGCTGTGGCAGTAGCCATCTTTTGGAGGTTCTCCACAGATTAGGCAAACAGCTTTCGTAACTTTTGTTGGTCATCCCGATAAGAGGATGCCTAATACACACAGATGGCTGTCCAGCGCGTGGCCGGAGGTGGGCCGTGAAATGACCCCCCAGCTGGACACTGTGGACAGGTCACTGATCTCCAATCCCTTCCTTTTGAGCCAGCTGCCAGTGGGCCATGCTAATGGTGAACCCCTCCCCCTCAGAGGCCAGGCCACAGGGAGTGTCCAGCTGCACCCCACTCCCCGGCCTTTCACTGGACACCATAGAGCCTGAGGGGGTGGGGGCCCACAGGAGAGGCAGATGAGAGCAACAGCCACAAGGATGAAGCATGGGCATGACAAGAGAAGAGAAAATAACCTTTTAACCATAAAACTGAGTCGCCGCCTCTGGAAACTGGTGAGACAGTATGTGTTTGTGTGAGAGTGCGGCTCCCATTGTCCCTGTTCAATGTCCAGTTGAGGATAGAATGGTGGATGATACAGAATGGATGGAGGAGCTCTGGAGAAGGCATTGGCTAAGCGACACATTCCATTTGGATGTGTCTGCTGCTAATGTGATGCTCTTACGACCAGTGCTGTTTCCAGTTCGATGACTTGGCATGGGCCCATCCTGTACAGGGGGTGGTAGCTCTACTGAGCTGGAGTCTGGCTGCCTACTGAGAGAAAGCTTTTGGGTCTGGTTGCCTGGAGTAATGTCGATAAATCAATAGGACACACGTCACTGCAGGCCTGAGAAGCCACATGAAACTGTCATTGATCGGAATAAGGTGTAGCGGAGGAGAGGAGGCTTGAGGGGCTGAACTGAGGTGTTGGGATGGGAGGTACGAGGAGTCGAGAACCCGACCCCCACAATGAAGGCCTGGGTCAAAGGTCAAGGCAGTGGCCAGTAGCCCCTGAACAACTCTGCAGAGCCACGTGTTCATCAACACCACTATGTCACAGCTTACAAAACAGGAACAGCCTCTCCTACCCTGCTCCCTCCCTCCATCTCAGCAATACACTGCAAGGGTGCACTCTGACCCACTACTTGACTACCTGGCACTGTACAATACAAATGTAGCCTATAATGTTACATTGTAGTTGTTTTCACTGAAATAGATCATGTAATAGTGTCAGGAAATACATAATCATTTAGGAATTTGCATGTGATTTAATTTGATTACATTTTTGTTAGCGGAAAGCTGCATGAACTTAAACCAAACTAGATTGAAGGAAAATCTTTAAAAAGGCACTCAATATACAGTACATGGTTTTCCATAACCACTGTTTCCTACGACTCAATGTCCATGACCGCAGCATTGTACACCAGATCCACTGTAGCAAGTCCCCACAACCAATTCCRTTCTCCTCCTGCATTTTCAGCAGTAGRTTCGATTGCCYATCAATACAACAACACATGATCAACACAGGCCAGATCATGATATCCATCCCCCCCACTTAGGGCGGACCAGTGGAGCACCAGGAGCCAATGAGTCCCTTGTTTAAAGTGTGATAAGTTCAATGCACACTGCAGACAGACAAGAGTATGTCTGGTGTCAAGTTCTCTTGACATTCTGTCTGGCTCTGGTGCAGCGTTGTGATCTTCAGTGCTGACCAAGAGGAAAGCGTAGGCAATCCCTCAACCACTCCCTCTCTCTCTCATCCAATTTCTCTCTACTCTCTGGCCTTGCCCCTACATTTGCTCATGGTGAGCTAATGGCCAGCACATTGATCATGCTTGCTCGACCTCCAAATTGAGGTCAACAACGGAAGAAGCCCTCTCCAATGTCAGGAAACAACTGCTGATTTCAACATTATTAGCTTTTCTGAAATAATTTAATGTATTTTCTTTTTTTTCTATTGCCACATGAAACCCCTATTGTTAAATATCTGTCCCATTACATTTTTTTTTATTTAGGCCTACTCAAAGTTATTACACATTGTATAATTTATTTAAAAGTGGAATATATATAAATTCCAACATCGTTGCATTAATTTCCTGGACACTTTCATTATCACCATAGGTATATGAAATAGGCAGGTGTAAATAAATACATGGCAGCCTCTGTCCTTGCTCTGCGAGTTTCCATGGAAACGGCTGATAGAGTATCTTATCGATCGCGGTGTCCAGTCTGAATTGTGTAGCCCCCTGAACCGACTTTTTTTCTGCAGTGATGGGCGTGGATCAATATCCTGATATTGTATGCTTTTCTTGCCTTCCGTCCTCCATAATAGCAAAAGATAGAACAAATAATTGGACAATGTCAGAGATACTATTTCTAGAAAAGTCTAATGATCAACTGAAATGCTTTAATGCACATTAAAACGAGCATTGAAATGTATTTTATCCAAAAATGTGTATGGCGCGCGCGTTTTTTCGGGGGCAGAATAATGTTCGTGCAGACCTCAACATTCTGTCACAGCCCCTCCATAATCACCCATTTCCTTTAGTCTCAATATTTACGCATAGCCTACAGTCAGTGCATTCACCCAAATGTGTAGCCATTTACCCAAATCGTCTCTCTATAGTCGAATGAGTATATTTAACCAACTGCTAAATAAAAGTCTATTCATCTCTTGTAAACGTAATGGTGTGAGAGGACCCGCAGCGGACCTGGGGGAGCTCGTTTAAATCTCGCCTGAGGGATCCCCCCAGCTAGGGGTCATGGTTGAAGTCATGGAGCATCGGATTTAAAGGTGGGCGCTCCTCAAGGTGTCTCTGTCGCCTCGAGGCACGGTCATCACAATTCCTAGATAGGTGGAAATGGAAGTGCAGAGTGGACAAAGGCTTTTGAACACTTCTAGAAATGTTAGCCAAGGAGCTTGGTGATGGTCAACCACCTTCAATAAAACACCTTGCCCTTACCAATACACTATAGGCTTGTACTGTTTCACAATTCATCTTGTCTCCAAACCAACATTTTTTCATGACCTATTGATATGGGGGGCAAATTATTATTGTAGTGTCAGTTTCATTCAGTGTGAGGCTACTAATAAACAGACAGATATGGTATTAGGCTTTGAAAAATATTGTAAAATAATATGGCCTATTCTACTTCCAGCATGTCATGTAGTCAGTCAAAGAGTGTTATGGATGTCCATGTTTACAATAAAAAGGGAACATAAAATGCATAGAAGCGGACTGAAGGTGGTTTGTAAGTGGACTGGTGTCGTGCTGCTTATTTTTTCTAGTCCAGCACCAACCTGATATATATACAGTCTCTCCCCACACAGAGATGTCAATATGTTTGGTCTTCACTGTGTGGAATGCGCCCTCAGGCTCCCATATGAAATTAGCTGACCATTCCCATGTTGGTTCCTTTCATGCCCCCTCTTAATGCTGTGTATACTATTGTATTAATAATTCAGCCACAATTTAGTTGTAGTTGTGCCACATGTTACGGGGTCAATTGTAATGGTTAGATTGGACTGTATGCCCCATATATTGTCTAGACAGAACTTTTGTGGCCAAGCCATATCTTAGAAAAAAGGAGCTAAGTAGAACCATTTAGGGTTCTTCGGTTTGTCCCCATAGGGGAACCTTTTTTGGTCCTAGGTAGAACCCTTTGCAGAGGGTTCTACTTATAACCCTCTATGTAGGGTTCTTCACAGAACCCTCTGTTTTTATTATTTTTATTTCACCTTTATTTAACCAGGTAGGCCAGTTGAGAACAAGTTCTCATTTACAACTGCAACCTGGCCAAGATAAAGCAAAGCAGTGCGACAAAAACAACACCACAGAGTTACACATGGGATGAACAAACGTACAGTCAATAACACAATAGAAACATCTGTATACAGTGTGTGCAAATGAAGTAAGGAGGTAAGGCAATAAATAGGCCATAATTACAATTGAGCAATTAACACTGGAGTGATAGATGTGCAGATGAGGATGTGCAAGTAGAAATACTGGTGAGCAAAAGAACAGAAAAACAAAAACAAATATGGGATGAGATGAGATAGGTAGTTGGTTGGATGGGCTATTTACAGATGGTCTGTGTACAGCTGCAGCGATCGGTAAGCTGCTCTGACACCTGATGCTTAAAGTTAGTGAGGGAGATATAAGTCTCCAACTTCAGTGATTTTTGCAATTCGTTCATTGGCAGCAGAGAACTGGAAGGAAAGGCGGCCAAAAGAGGTGTTGGCTTTGGGGATGACCAGTAAAATATACCTGCTGGAGCGCGTGCTATGGGTGGGTGTTGCTATGGTGACCAGTGAGCTGAGATAAGGCGGAGCTTTACTGAGCAAAGACTTATAGATGACCTGGAGCCAGTGGGTTTAGGGATGAATATGTAGCGAGGACCAGCCAACGAGAGCATACAGGTCGCAGTGTTGGGTAGTATATGGGGCTTTGGTGACAAAACGGATGGTACTGTGTTAAACTGCATCCAATTTGCTGAGTAGAGTGTTGGAGGCTATTTTGTAAATGACATCGAAGTCAAGGATCAGTAGGATAGTCAGTTTTACAAGGGTATATTTGGCAGCATGAGTGAAGGAGGCTTTGTTGCAAAATAGGAAGCCGATTCTAGATTTAATTTTGGATTGGAGATGCTTAATATGAGTCTCGAAGGAGAGTTTACAGTCTAACCAGACACCTAGGTATTTGTAGTTGACAACATATTCTAAGTCAGAACCATCCAGAGTAGTGATGCTAGTCGGGCGGCGGGTGGATGCAGTGATCGGTTGAAGAGCATGCATTTAGTTTTACTAGCGTTTAAGAGCAGTTTGAGGCCACAGAAGGAGTGTTGTATGACATTGAAGCTTGTTTGGAGGTTTGATAACACAGTGTCCAAAGAAGGGCCAGATGTATACAGAATGGTGTCGTGTGCGTAGAGGTGGATCAAAGAATCACCCGCAGCAAGAGCGACATCATTGATGTATACAGAGAAAAGAGTCGCCCAAGAATTGAACCCTGTGGCACCCCCATAGACTGCCAGAGGTCCGGACAACAGGGCCTCCGATTTGACACACTGAACTCTATCTGAGAAGTAGTTAGTGAACCAGGCGAGGCAGTCATTAGAGAAACCAAGGCTGTTGATTCTGCCGATAAGAATACGGTGATTGAGAAAGTCGAAAGCCTTGGCCAGGTCGATGAAGACGGCTGCACAGTACTGTCTTTTATCGATGGAGGTTATGATATCGTTTAGGACCTTGAGCGTGGCTAAGGTGCACCCATGACCAGCTCGGAAACCGAATTGCATAGCGGAGAAGGTACGGTGGGATTCGAAATGGTTGGTGATCTGTTTGTTCACTTGGCTTTCGAAGACTTTAGAAAGGCAGGGCAGGATGGATATAGGTCTGTAACAGTTTGGGTCTAGAGTGTCTCCCCCTTTGAAGAGGAGGATGACCGCGGCCGCTTTCCAATCTTTAGGAATCTCAGTCGATACGAAAGAGAGGTTGATAGGGGTTGCAACAATGGCGGTGGATAATTTTAGGAAGAGTAGGTCCAGATTGTCTAGCCCAGCTGATTTGTTGGGTTGGAAACAGCAGAGGTGTATTTAGAGTGCAAGTTGGTCAGGATGATATCTATGAGGGTGCCCATGTTTACGGATTTAGGGTTGTACCTGGTAGGTTCCTTGATAATTTGTGTGAGATTGAGGGAATCTAGCTTAGATTGTAGGATGGACGGGGTGGTAAGCATATCCCAGTTTAGGTCACCTAACAGTACGAATGTGGGCAATCAATTCACATATGGTGTCTAGTGCACAGCTGGGAGCTGAGGTGGGTCTATAACAAGCGGCAACAGTGATGGATTTATTTCTGGAGAGATGGATTTTTAAAAGTAGAAACTCAAACTGTTTGGGCATAGATCTGGATAGTATGACAGAACACTGCAGGCTATCTCTACAGTAGATTGCAACTCCGCCCCCTTTAGCAGTTCTATCTTGACGGAAAATGTTGTAATTGGGGATGGAAATTTCAGAAATTTGGTGGCATTCCTAAGCCAGGATTCAGACACGGCCAGGAGTGTGCTAAAGCAGTGAATAAAGCAAACTTATGGAGGCTTCTGATGTTAACATGCATGAACCCAAGGCTTTTACGGTTACAGAAGTCAACAAATGAGAGCGCCTGGGGACACACAGGGCCTGGGTTAACCTCTACATCACCAGAGAAACAGAGGAGGAGTAGGATGAGGGTACAGCTAAAAGCTATAAGAACTGGTCGTCTAGTGCGAGAATAAAGGGAGCAGATTTCTGGGCGTGGTAGGATAGATTCAGGGCATAATGTACAGACAAGAGTATGGTAGGGTGCGAGTACAGTGGAGGTTAACCTAGGCATTGAGTGGCGCCAGTTAAGCTAGGTGCGGTCTCCGCATTTGTGGGTGGTGGGACAAAGGAGCTATCTGAGGCATGTTGAGCGGGACTAGGGGCTCCGCAGTAAAATAAAACAATGAGAGCCACCCTAAACAAAAGTATACAAGACATATTGACATTAGAGAGAGGCATAAAGCAAACACAGGTGTTGATTGGGAGAGTTAAGACAACAACGGGTAAGACAACAACGGGTAAACAGCTAAGACAACAACAACAACGGGTAAAAGGCAATGAATAGGCAGAGAGGGTCAGTTAGCTACACACAGGGCCTGAGTTCGAGGCTGGGGCCGACAGATTAACAAAATGAAGTAAAGTGTTAATGAACAGACCAGCAGGCATCAACTGTCTAGCCGAGTGATCATAGGGTCCAATTAGCAGCAATAGATGAAACAGGGAGCCGTTCGGTAGCCGTTACTACACTAGGCGAGCGGGAGAGACGGCGTTCAGAAAGTTAGCGGGCCGTGGCTAGCAGATGGGTCTTCAAAATTGAAAAAATAGATTGAAATATATTGAAATGTAATACAATTTATTTTTTAATGAATACAGTATTTACACAGGACTAAAACAAACATGTCTTACTGCTACGCCATCTTGGTTAGTTCTAGGTAGAACCCTCTATGAACGGTTCCACCTTTCTCGTTCAAATGTTTTTTATTGAACACACACAAGAATGGTGTATAGGTATAAAAGACAGGTATACAATTCTTATCTAAACCTACAAGAGCAGACAGAAACAAAAAAGACCCAGAGTCGGTTCCACCTTTCTTATTAGCCTTTCAAATGTAACTCTTTATGACAATACCTTACATATATCATACGGCTTTTCATTGAGGGACTAGATATACCCTAACACGGTGGTGTTATGAAACTAATGGTTTACATGCCACATCACTAAATTACTAACATTTTAGTAATTTTGCAGACGCTATAATCCAGAAAGACTCACAGTAGCGAGTGCATACATTTTCATACTTAAAAAAAACATTCCATGCTGGTCCCCCATAGGTATTGAACCCACAACGCTGTTTTTTCAAGCACCATGCTCTACCAACTGAGCCACACAGGACCATTGTGCTGGCTTGCAAAGTGATGTCTAATTCCTATTGGAATCCAGCCAGAGTGAGAATATCCAACAATTTGAACTTTTAATCACCGGCAACCTGCATTCAGAATGACTGCCAAGGTAGGGAAGATTGATAAAAGAGACTAATTAAATCATCTCAACTGGAACAGCCATCTCAGTAATGGGTGCATTACGTCCAACCACTATCAGATTTGATTAGTTTAGAAAAATGTATCTTGTTTATCTTTGTGTAGCATAAGATCAATCAATCAATCAATGTACATGCAAAAACATAGATACTGAAACAAACAATTCTAAAAATCAACCTGCAATAGAGCATGCTGGAAAATATGATAATGATGGGAATGGTTTTGGGTATTTTACTCTACACAGAGTAAAAATGACACAATCACTTGTGGTTATTAACACCAACACTCAGGATATTTAAAACTGAAATATCTTATTCACATAAGTATTCAGACCCTTTGCCATGAGACTCGAAATTGAGCTCAAGTGCATCCTGTTTCCATTTATCATCCTTGAGATGTTTCTACAACTTGATTGGAATCCACCTGTGGTAAATTCAATTGATTGGACATGATTTGGAAAGGCACACACCTGTCTATATACGGTCCCACAGTTGACAGTGCATGTCAGAGCAAAAACCAAGCCATGAGGCCGAAGGAATTGTCTGTAGAGCTCCGAAACAGGATTGTGTCGAGGCACAGATCTGGGCAGGGGTACCAAAAAATGTCTGCAGCATTGAAGATCCCCAAGAACACAGTGGCCTCTATCATTCTTAAATGGAAGAAGTTTGGAACCGCCAAGACTCTGAGCAATCGAGGGAGAAGGGCCTTGGTCAGGGCCCAAGAACCCAATCATCACTCTGACAGAAATCTAGAGTTCCTCTGTGGAGATGGGAGAACCTTCCAGAAGGACAACCACCTCTGCAGCACTCCACCTATCAGGCCTTTATGGTAGAATAGCCAGGCGGAAGCCACTCAGTAAAAGGCACATGACAGCCCTCTTGGAGTTTGCCAAAAGGCACCTAAAGGACTCTGACAATGAGAAATAAGATTCTCTGGTCTGATGAAACCAAGATTGAACTCTTTGGCCTGAATGCCAAGCGTCACGTCTGGAGGAAACCTGGCACCATCCCTGCATGGTGGTGGAAGCATCATGCTGTGGGGATGTTTTTCAGCGGCAGGGACTGGGAGACTAGTCAGGATCGAGACAAAGATAAACGGAGCAAAGTACAGAGAGATCCTTGATGAAAACCTGCTCCGGAGTGCTCAGGACCTCAAACTGGGGCAAAGGTTCACCTTCCAACAGGAGAACAACCCTAAGCACACAGCCAAGACAATGCAGGAAGGGCTTCGGGACAAGTCTCTGAATGTTCTTGAGTGGCCCAGCCAGACTCCCCATCTAACCTGACAGAGCTTGAGAGGATCTGTATAGAAGAATGGGAGAAAATCCCCAAACACAGGTGTGCGTCATACCCAAGAAGACTCGAGGCTGTAATCGCTGCCAAAGGTGCTTCAACAAAGTACTGAGTAAAGGGTCTGAAAATGTATATAAATGTGATATTTCATTTTTGATCATTTTTTTAACTTAGCAAACATTTCTAAAAACTTGTTTTTGCTTTGTCATTATGGGGTATTGTGTGTAGATTGATGAGAAGAAAAAACAATTTAATCCATTTTAGAATAAGGCTGTAACGTAACAAAATGTGGAAAAAGTCAAGGGGTCTGAATACTTTCCGAAGGCACTGTAGCTACAGTTTAAAACATTCTCATACCTATCCTTTTAATAAACTCTAAAGCGTTAAAGTTTAAACATTGAGATAAACACTAATGCTTAGGCACTATTTAAAATATACAGTATATCGTATATTTTTAAATACAATGAAAAGATATTCAGATTCAGAAGGGTTCTAGGAAGAACCCTTCTTGCCTTTCAAAGAATCCTTTTTCCAAAAACGTTTTTTAGGACGAGAAAGGTTCTAGGTTGAATCTTTTCCTTACAAAGAACCCTCATCTTCCAAAAAGGGTTCTTCAGATGAAAATGGTTCTTGGTTGAACCCTATCCCTCTGCAAATAACCCTTTTCAAAACCTTTCTTCTAAGAGTGTATGAGCTTCACGCTAAAGTGGCTTGTCAAATTCATTGTAGACCATACTGTGCTTCGTGGCACGGTTCTGACACCAAGTAGCTGAGCCCGAGGTCCATGCTCCACAAAGGAGCAAAAGGCTGAGTGTGTGTCATATGAACATACTTAACTTGGGATGTATCCACTATCCACAGGACTTGTGGGTCCAGACTGGTCTCAGGGGTTCTTCCTATGCCAGGAATAGGGGTTATATAATATATATATAATATATAGGGGTTGTGTCCTCCTCCCAGAGTGCTAAGAACCTTGGCGTGATCCTGGACAACACCCTGTCGTTCTCAACTAACATCAAGGCGGTGACCCGTTCCTGTAGGTTCATGCTCTACAACATTCGCAGAGTACGACCCTGCCTCACGCAGGAAGCGGCGCAGGTCCTAATCCAGGCACTTGTCATCTCCCGTCTGGATTACTGCAACTCGCTGTTGGCTGGGCTCCCTTGCCTGTTGCCATTAAACCCCTACAACTCATCCAGAACGCCGCCAGCCCGTCTGGTGTCTAACTTTCCCAAGTTTCTCACGTCACCCCGCTCCTCCGCTCTCTCCACTGGCTTCCAGTTGAAGCTCGCATCCGTTACAAAGACCATGGTGCTTGCCTACGGAGCTGTGAGGGAACGGCACCTCCGTACCTTCAGGCTCTGATCAGGCCCTACACCCAAACAAGGGCACTGCGTTCATCACCCTCTGGCCTGCTCGCCTCCTACTCTGAGGAAGTACAGTTCCGCTCAGCCCAGTCAAACTGTTCGTGCTCTGGCACCCCAATGGTGGAACAAACTCCCTCACGACGCAAGTCAGCGGAGTCAATCACCACCTTCCGGAGACACCTGAAACCCCACCTCTTTAAGAATACTAGGATAGGATAAGTAATCCTTCTAACCCCCCCCCCCTTAAAAGATTTAGATGCACTATTGTAAAGTGTTGTTCCACTGGATATCATAAGGTGAATGCACCAATTTGTAAGTCGCTCTGGATAGAGCGTCTGCAAATGACTTAAAGTAATGTAAAATATGCCATCTCCATTCCTGTGTTGGAGACTTGTTTTATCTGGGCGGCTACCTCAGCCCGGGTGGTTACTGTTAGCTCCACAACACTAAACAGGAAACTTTGGAAATCACTGTAGTGTTTGTGCGTGCTGGATGGGAGGAGGGAGCAAGAGGAGGAAAGTGTCTGCCCTGGCATCCCGCTGAGATGAAAACCCTTCAGCCTGGAGAGGAGGAAACACTACCAGGGCAGAAGTCAGCCTCCCCGGGCCCCGGCATGTGGGAGAGAAGGAGAATCAAGGAGTCAAACTTTTCTTTCCCTCCAGCAGATTGTGTGTGATAGCTGTCAAAGTGAGAACCTGGTGCTAAACTTCAGCTGCTCAGCTTCATTTGTACATGTAAACGGAACTTCCTGAACATACTATAATTTACTATAGAATACTACAATACTTACTATAGAATTCTGTATTAAACTGTAGTATACTGTACAATACTATACTACACACTAGTATCCCTCGATCATGTATAGTGCTTAGTATAGAATTTGTGGTATACTGTGGAATACTATAGTAAACACTACAGTATTATCCACAAATAAACACTGTAATAAATACTACAGAAATGTCAGCAAAAACACTACAGTCCGCAAAAACATTTTTTTAAACTATAGTAAATACTACAATATTTCATTTGCATATACCCTGCCCATTCCCCTCGCCCATAACCCAATTTGCGCCACCCATATATTGTGTTCCCTAGAGCAGAATCTCTGAACTATCCTTTCAGAAGCCAGTCCTACCTACTTACAGGTTATGGACAATTTCTCCAATAGGTTTCCTCAAGGAGATAGCCTCCACTTCTATATCACAGATAATAAAAACATATATTTTTTTACTATAATGACCCCCAAAACACTACAGTAAATACTACAGTATACTGTACGACATCCCGCCAAAACACTATAGAAAATACTACTGTATGCTACAGTCTGCAAAAGCACTACAGTTATTATTTAAGCAGTAAGGCCTGAGGGCATGCGGTATATGGCCAATATACCACGGCTAAGGGCAGTTCCTATGCACGACGCAATGCGGAGTGCCCAGACACAGCCCTTAGCCGTAGTATATTGGCCATATATCACAAACCCCCGAGGTGCCTTATTGCTATTATAAACTGGTTACCAATGTAATTAAGGCAGTTTTGTCATACCTGTGGTATAAGGGCTGATATACTACGGCTGTCAGCCAATCAGCATGCAGGGCTCGAACCACCCAGTTTATAACATAGTATATACTACTCTTTTTTTCACTAGAGTATTTATACTATAGTAAACTGTAAATACTACAGTATACTACAATAAATACAAAAAAAGTCTGCAAAAACATTCCTACCATAGTATATTGTCTAAAGACTATTGTCTTTTTTCATGTGGGATGTACTGTAGGTTCAGTTTTCTACAGTAATGCATTAAAGAAGACGTAGCCTACACCTTCAAGGGCTTTACTGTGTGTTAGATCTGTGCTGGCCCTGTTGTCGTGGCTCTATAAAACTGTTATAAGGGATGTCGCCCAAGTCATCTGACCATCAGCATGCGTTCTCCTGCCTAGCCTTGGGTACTGTAGGTACGGCAGTCAGTAGTTATTCATCATCCGTAATGTTAACGATTACAGCATGTCGATAGCAAACCCAGGAGTTAAATGAGTTTGTGCATTCAGCTACGCCTGTGCTTGCAGTTCAAGGTCATTCCCTTGATCCTGCCAGAGGGATGATTCTCGGCTATGTTAGAAGCACACACATCTCGCCCAAGGTCAAGTGTGCCACTATTTAGAACAAATAGATACATGAAACACTCAATCAAGTGAGTGTGTAAAATATGGGCTCAGACCTTGGCCAGGGTGAAGTCACCAGCCACTCATATATTTTGTTCGTTGCTTGTATTTCAAGTTGAAGTTGGTCTCATCAGTTAGCCTTTTACGTTTCCAAGTTGGGTTGAATGTAATTGAATGGAAAAGTTTGCATAGATTTTGTCACGTTTAAGGACATGCTAGAGTGCAATGTGCAGAACGATCTCAAAGGCTCCAGGTGACATACTGTATAGAGCATTTTTCATGCACCTGGTGACCAAATGTATATCCGACTTCCTTAAAGCTTTTCAACAAAACGTACCATGACCAGGACTGCTTTTTCATAAGGATAAAAGCATTGTGTTTGACCAAGTTGGACAGGCAGTTCACGTGGCGAGAGGATACACTTGATTTGGAGTCAGTTAGCAGCTCATGCCTATCGTAATGGACAATGGTGAAGGCAAGTGTCTCTCCCTCCCTCCCCTTTCTCTCCTGGCGTGTTCCCCCCAGAGACACGAGCCTGGCCGGGCGCTCTGATGACCAAGCGTGACATTTAAACCCCTGCCCTCCGGTGGCTTTGGGGGAGGGTGAGGTCCATCTGAGCACAGAGAAAAGGGGTACAAGGCAGAAGCTCTCCCTTCAATCTGCCCTGCTCCTCCCTCCCACTCCCTCAGAAATCCTCAGTGTCAGAACTCAGCCATTGTAAGTGTCCTGAACTGAAGAAAGGGCCTTTGGTAAACAATTCAGCTGTCTACTCGGATCACAATGGAAGCACATCTTTGAGCATCTGTTTCAAGTAGGTAACACTACTGCTCAACACTGACCATGTACACAGATTCAATCTCATAATCTGTTCTCCCTGGAAACACCTGCTCACATGGAATCTTATTTAACTTATTTTATGCAAATCAAATAGGAATAGGCTATCACTCTGCAGACAGTGGTTTTATGGCATCACAAAACAGATCATTTTAGAGAGTTTCATTTGTGATTAAAATGTAATGCAGTTGGAAGTGAATACTGTAGAGAAAGAAATAAACCTGTTCATTGGTGCAAGTACATGGAAGTATTTGTCAATAGTCACATAGGCCTACAGATACTGCATCCTTTATCATCTAGGCCTGAGTCTCATAATGTTCTGCAGCAGCCTATCACCCCCTTGTGGTCATTTTCAAAACTACCAAACTGCAAATTACAGTATAGTATGTTTTTTAAATACTTTTGTAATACATATTATTTATACTAGTTTAGAGCTATTCAGTGTGTTTTTCTCTAATTTAGTTCACGGCTCCCCTATTGTTTATTTTTGCAGACTTTAATCAATATATATCAGGCTTACCCTCAAATACTTGTTATTGTTCATAGTCATGCTCAGATACAATGCCATCTATATTCAGAGGAGACTCCCCCAGTTTCCTTTTACCTTACAGCAAAGAGATCCCATCAGCCACGATGCTCTGTTGAAGAACTGCTAATCAGCTAGGAAACATTTGCTGCCCTTCTGGCAAGGTCAAAGGGGTCACGGTCCCTGGCTGAATGTCCAGTCCTCTCCCCCGCTCGCCTCTAAACCCCAACCGCCTCTGGGGCCCACAGGCCCTGCAGGCATAATCCCAGCACCCCCTACATGCAGCCTGAGTCTTTCTAATCTAAGGCCCAGGGATGGGCCAGTCCATCCGTCTATCAGTCCCTCTGTCTGTTTGTCTGACAGGGCTTCCCTCCTCATCACACGAACCGCATCGGCCGGTTCATATTGACTTTGACTCAGAGACCCGGGCCTTGGCTCCACATAGGGGGAGAGACGGCCTCTGAAACCAGCCTCATGTTTGACCAGCTGATTGATCTGTTAACACTTGCCATTCGACGTGTGTCCCTGAATTTAATTTCAGAATTCATTTCTTGAGAGGTGTGTAGTACAGGCATAATGTTTGAGGGATAGGGAGTGGAGGTAAGTAGCATTGCAATTCAGATGTTGTCTGCTGATGTTGGCGTGTCGTTTTTGATTAATTTGTGCACTTTACCTCATTGGAGTAGGCTGAAGAGCTTCAATCATACTGTATTTTCTCTGATGTATCACACACCTGATATACACTGCAATTCAGCTTTTAGACACTAATGTGTACAAGAGCAAATAAACCTTAGTATAAACTACACATGTTAAAACTGTAGCTACATTTTAAGTCCCATCAATGCCGTCAAGTAGCCAGTTGCCAATAATTATTAAGCAGTGGAGGCTGGTGAAGGGATAGTAATGGCTGGAATGGAGTGGCTGGAATGAAACACGTTTCCATGTGTTCACTCCATTCCAGCCATTACTATGAGCCGTCCTCCCTTCACCAGCTTCCACTGTTACCAAACTATAGGAGTTAGATTAATCTTAAATGATAAAAGCCACCTGTTCAATGTGCACTATTAGATGAAGTATTGGTTAGAATAATCAACCTGGATACACAGGTACTGTAACTACAATATAGTATAACATGACTAGAGAGAGAGACTTTCTTACTGTCATTTTATGACAGTGGGCTGTCGATATAATAAAAACAGTTGAAAAATGCTTTTCACAGCTCATACAGTTTGTCAATTCGCTGCTGTGTGGGTATTGTCAAAGGCGCAGAGGGCATTGCACTAGATTTTGCAGTCCATTCCACTTTCCACTTGAATGTTATCTCCAGTGCCCATAAAAAACAAGAGACAATGAAATGAGGTTATTCTCCAGTGTCGAAGACAAGCCCTGTTTGGATGTAGGAGCTGATTTGATGGACTCTCCTTCTCCCGCCAGCCGGTGTGGTGGAGGAAGAGGGCCTGTTTGGATATGCATCACAAAGGCTTCCTGCAGTATTGATCTGCAGTGGGTTAAGGCAGTCTATCAGCAAATGTCCCTCTCTGGGAAAAACAACAGCTGATTAAAAACACACAGCAGCCTGGCAGGAGGCTGCTGATGGCCGGTTATCTCAGCCCAAAGGTCAGTGTGTACAGATATAATCCACTTTCACTTAACAGCTTAATTTAAGTCACACCTCATGCAAATGCTGCCATTTGGCAGTCCCTTTATTTAAGGTTGGCTATTATTTAATAAGATTATACAGTATTGTATAGATTTTTTGCGCTCATGCTAACAGTATCAGATCTTGCAGACAGGAAGCTGAAGCTCTTTGATCTTGAATTGTAGCAAGAACTTGTTTCCTTTTTGCAACCACGACACTAAAACAGGTGCACCCAGGTTTGCTGCTGATGGAAGCAGTTATATCTGAGGTTCAGCACTAGTGTGTAGAACTATCTGCTCTGAACCATACACACCGAAATAACAAACCTTTTTCAAAACTGAGAAAAGGCACTTTAATTTATTAGAAACATACATTTAATCAAATAACTTACAACTGGAGGGTACTGTATATTGATACATTATATAACAATATAAAAAATAAACACAATTTTGCACAGTGTAAAGTTCATTGTAATCATTAAAAAAAATGATTTAAAAAAACAGTATTGTCACAATAAAAATGCCATCCTTTGAAATAAATAAAACTGTGAGTTTCGCACTTCACAGACCCCAATATACAATTGTAGAAAATACATTTCCCCCAGTCTCCATATCACACACTAGCATGAAACTCAACAATGGAAACAAAAGTATAAACATAAACAACAAGGTGGACTAGAAAGATCCATCCAACAGAATGCAGCTGTACTATGGTGGTGTTGGCGGTGGGCACTACACCTTTCCTTTAAAACAACTAAAAAAGCTTAGAGATTTTGCCCATGCAAATTAGAAAATCGGTTCTTGTCTTGAAAGGTATCTTATAGGTAAAGTGGAAAGGTCAGAGGTCAGTAGCGTTCCTTGGGTTCGCTGAACTTGCGTTTCTTCGGCACAGAGGCCTGGACATCCTGACTGCAGGGGAACTCGAACTGGGATATCTGTTAATCAGAGAGTGACAGACAGTTTACTAACTAATGCAAGGCTCTAAAATGAATAATGATTGCCAAACAATATTCTGTATACATCTAGATGGGATGGACTGAATGAGTCATATTGACTTGTTAAAAAACATGTAGGTCTGGGAACTTTTATCTTTAAAAGACAATTTGCACATTATTATCACTCCTTCTGTGAGTAAGACTGGGGGATGAAATCTATGATGCTCGAGGGGGCGTGTCTCCCACCATTTTGTCTTCGATGGGAGAGGGCTTCTTCTTGCTGATGCTGTGCACCTCAGTCTCAGCCTTTCTCTCCTGCACACACACAGACCAAAGACAGTAAATCACAGACTGCAGGGAAGTGCTTGTGAAGCTAGTACCATAGATACAGTTTAAGTTTACGTACATCTTAGCCAAACACATTTAAACCCAGTTTTTCACAATTCCTGACATTTAATCCTAGTAAAAATTCACTGTTTTAGGTCAGTTAGGATCACCACTTTATTTTAATAATGTGAAATGTCAGAATAATAGTAGAGAAATTATTTATTTCAGCTTTTATTTCTTTCATCACATACCCAGTGGGTCAGAAGTTTACACACACTCAATTAGTATTTGGTAGCATTGCCTTTAAATTGTTAAACTTGGGTCAAACGTTTCGGGTAGCCTTCCATAAGCTTCCCACAATAAGTTGGGTGAATTTTGGCCCATTCCTCCTGACAGACCTGGTGTAACTGAGTCAGATTTGTAGGCCTCCTTGCTCACACACGCTTTTTCAGTTCTGACCTCAAATGTTCTATAGGATTTGAGGTCAGGGCTTTGTGATGGCCACTCCAATACCTTGACTTTGTTGTCCTTAAGCCATTTTGCCACAACTTTGGAAGTTCTATTTTTGTTTCATCAGACCAAAGGACATTTCTCCAAAAAGTACGATCTTTGTCCCCATGTGCAGTTGCAAACCGTAGTCTGGCTGTTATATGGCAGTTTTGGAGCAGTGGCTTCTTCCTTGCTGAGCGGCCTTTCAGGTTATGTCGATATAGGACTCGTTTTACTGTGGATATCAATACTTTTGTACCTGTTTCGTCCAGCATCTTCACAAGGTCCTTTGCTGTTMTTCTGGGATTGATTTGCACTTTACGCACCAAAGTACGTTAATCTCTAGAAGACAGAATGCATCTCCTTCCTGAGCGGTATGACGGCTGCGTGGCACCATGGTGTTTATACTTGCGTACTATTGTTTGTACAGATGAACGTGGTACCTTCAGGCGTTTGGAAATTGCTCCCAAGGATGAACCAGACTTGTGGAGGTCAACAATTTTTTTTCTGAGGCCTTGGCTGATTTCTTTTGATTTTCCCATGATGTCAAGCAAAGAGGTACTGAGTTTGAAGGTAGGCCTTGAAATACATCCACAGGTACACCTCCAATTGACTCAAATTATGTCAATTAGCCTATCAGAAGCTTCTAAAGCCATGACATCATTTTATGGAATTTCCCAAGCTGTTTAAAGGCACAGTCAACTAAGTGTATGTAAACTTCTGACCCACTGGAATTGTAATACAGTGAATTATAAGTGAAATAATCTGTCTGTAAACAATTGTTGGAAAAATTACTTGTGTCATGCACAAAGTAGATGTCTTAACCGACTTGCCAAAACTATGGCTTGTTAACAAGAAATTTGTGGAGTGGTTGAAAAACGAGTTTTAATGACTCCAACCTAAGTGTATTTAAACTTCCGACTTCAACTGTACATCCTTCGTGGTCATTTTTACATTACGCTATACAAAAATGTCTTCCATTTAAACAGGACCAGTAGGAGTTAGATAGGGTTGTATGTTTTGGGGGGCACTGACCAGGGTGGACCTGGTGACGCGTCCGCTCCTGGTCCTCTTAATGACCACTTCCAGGTCAGATGTCCTCTTTCCCAAAGTGTCCATCTGAGACAGACAGGTCAATCAAACSACAGACCGTTACCTTCACAACTGGAGCAGCCCCTATATTACTTTATATTCCTACAGTACTATCCCACCAATGCATTTGTATTGTTCTGTATTTGCAMTTGSTTGATACAAGGCCTATCTTAGTCGTYACTATGCAGAATGRACATTTTGCTGTTATTTTACCTGAGAGTTCTCTGTGCTCTCCTCACACACCTCCATCTTCTCCTGGCAGTTCACCTGGACCTCTTTGAGCATCAAACACGATGAAAACACAATAAAACAAAACATGGATTTCAGACTGCATTTGACTTCTTAAAAGAGAAAATAGCACTACTGTTATCATGTTCAGCGAAACTTCTTTATACTAAGATTTGAGAGAGGAGGTCCTACCGGAATTGTCCAAGTAAAGGTCGTTGTCCGGATTTTCCATTACTTTTATCATGTGAGTCTAAAAGTAGAAACCCCATAAAAAATGTTATAGACTATAGATGCATCCCATGGGATAGACAGCAACGCCCCCTACTGGGTTAAAACAATAGCGCCATGCCATCGGTGCCCAGTCAAATTAGCCTAGAGGCCTCAGGTCTCACCTGCTGACTGCTGATCTTGGTCACTGTCCCTTCCTCCATCTTCAGCTCCCACTTGTCCCTCACGCAGATGGGCTGCTCGTCATCAACCTACAGAGACAAGGGGACAGCTGTTAATCAACGTGTCACCCGCTAGTCTGGTTGACATTACTGACTCTAGTTATTTCCCCCCTTTCCTTCATACCTGCTCCAGCCTTTCTCTCTCTGTGGTCACGTCCACCTTCAGGGTGTGGAAGGGAGTGACCACCTCGCCCATAGTCAGGTTGACAGGCTCCTTCTCAAACTGCATGCTATCGCTGTCCCCCTCCATGAAGCCTGGGGGCTGGTAGTCCTGGGGAGTGACTGAGATATACATGCAAACACACACACAAACTCTTTATGTGTTCTTTTGAAAACATATACTTGTTATACCCTATGAAAGATGCACTTCAATTTGACTTCCGTACTCCGTCCGGGTTTTGTAGGCTAATGGGCTTAAAATGTTTATTGTCAAATTCATAAAAACGTGGTCATTTAAGATATATATTAAAGTGTTTTTGTATATATTTATATACCATATGCCGGTTTTCAACGTATTTGACGCTCAAAAAGCACGAAGCGGAAAAGTTACAACCATTTCATTTGAACTACACATATGAACTACAAATCAAAAGGCAATAGCTGGCAACTTTCAGTGAAAAACACTCCCAGCTAATCTAATATAAAACACATCAAAAAGCCTGTAACTAACAGGTTGTTACCTTCCTGTAAGTCCTCAGCTCAAGCAGGCATGCTCCAGCATGCTAACATCGCTGCAGGAGATGTAGTTCAAATGAGACTTTTCTATCTTTCGTGATGTGTCTGTCTTACTTTTTCAGCGTCAAATATGTTGATAAAAAGCATCGGGTATGAGCAAATCAATACACAATTAAAAACTGGGTGGTTCGAGCCCTGAATGTTGATTGGCTGAAAGCCATGGTATACCATGGGTATGACAAAACATTTATATTTACTGCTCTAATTATGTTTGTAACCAGTTTATAATAGCATTAAGGTACCACGGGGGTTGTGCTAGGACACAGCCCTTAGCTGTGGTATATTGGCCATATACCACACCCCCTCGGGCCTTATTGCTTAAATATACACTCAGTATACAAAACACCTGCTCTTTCCATGACATAGACTGACCAGGTGAAAGCTATGATGCCTTACTTTTGATTTTGAAGCCTTGAGACAATTGAGACATGGATTGTGTATGTGTGCCATTCAGAGGGTGAATAGAAAATACAAAAGATTGAAGTGCCTTCGAATGGGGTATGGTAGTAGGTGCCAGGCGCACCGGTTTGTGTCAAGAACTGCAACGCTGTTTCCGTGTGTATAAAGAATGGTCCACCACCCAAAGGACATCCAGCCAACTTGACACAATTGTGGGAAGCATTGGAGTCAACTTGGGCCAGCATCCCCGTGGAATGCTTTCGACACCTTGTAGAGTCCATGCCCCGATGATTTGAGGCTGTTGAGGTCAATGGGGTGTTCCTAATGTTTGGTATACTCAGTGTAATTAAATGAATTTGATCATATAATCTTGGAGCGCATTTAAAAGACCCGGGACATTACCCCGGAAGTATGTCACTTGCGCAGCGTATTGCGTCACATCATCCCTTTTCTTTTAGTCTGCTCGACATCATTGTGTGGTCTTTACCGTCGTCGTAGTAAGAGAGTTTCATGTTGAGACAGACATTGTCTGGCAGAGGACCCAGGTTCTGCATCAGTGTGTAGAGTTTACGCACCAGGAGGATGCTGGACTTTTTTGTGTTGCTGCAAGCCATCTTTCCCAGATTCTTGCTGTTTTTGCTAAAACAAGAATAAATGTAAACATTTTTTAGACAATTAAAAGTTTCTTTCTTCAATGTTTCTCAATGAAATTCTGCCATGTTATCATTATGTTATACACATTAGGGTTGAATATTTTCCCGGTATTTTACAAATGTTCCATCCCGAGAATAAATCACTTTTGTGAAGCCGGTATTTCCTGCCGGATGTGTCATTCAAAAGCATTACAAAGCATATAAATAGACCTATGTCTGGATTTTATTAGAGCTTTGATCGAAAATTCATGCCTGATGCAACCTAAACCTGATTAAATACATTTTATGAGCCCTACATTAAAGACATTTAATGAGCCCAAGCCCAAATGATTGTACCGTTATCCAATACAGCTACTGAACATTACATAAGACAGAAAAACATAATAGCACATAGATGTAGCTAGCTATATGCTCTCTTTGGTAAATAAATGAAACAAGCTCCAGTAATCTTTTTGAGTGGGAACTGTATTACTGTACTGCATTGTTTATACTGTATTATATGGACTGGAATTAGGCACCTTGTTGAAACCATGATAAAGCAGGGAGAGAACATGCGATTCTGGTGCAGCACATGCGGTCTACAAAGTTACAAGTATAGGCTAGTGAATTTGATTTACATTTGTCATAATATTTCCCCTAATGTTTTATTTATTTCCCCTAATATTTCCCCTATTTCCCCTAGCCTACCTCCTCTTTCTCTATCTAGTGTTGCTTCATTCCTTCCTTGCTTTCAACAGTTAAATGAAATAAGTGTTGTTGTCCTTATCTTCATCATTCTAATGACATGCTTGAATAATATAGGACTAGAATGAGATGCAAAAGCCTTTCATTTCTCTTCACGAGGATTGGATGGTTATAGGTCTGCATAAATAACTGCTATAGCCTACCCCCATCGCGAGTTCCCTCTTCTTTCAAACTACACAAGAGTTCTATTAGCTGCTGTATTTAACATTCGGCAAACAAGAGCTTGTGTCCCTCTTCGAATAGTCTATTGGTATAAGAAATACAAAAAACTAAATTTCCAGTAAGCTATTCTAGTCTAGATTTTCCTGCATGGGACTCCAAGAGCTAAGGAGCATTTTTTTTTTACAGAGTCCAGCAGAGCACAGGTGCTTGCGTATTGCGCAAGAGACAGAGGATATAAGTTAGAAGCTTATTATGCATTACCCATCATTCATTACATAAATATAAGAATAATACTGCATTGGATTTATTTCCTGAAAGAGGTAGGTTAGCACATCTAGAGTGCATTCGAAAACTATTCAGACCCCTTGAGTTTAACATAATTTTTTTTTACATTACAGCCTTATTCTAAAATTGATTTTTTTTAACGTTCCTCATCAATCTACACACAATACCCCATAATGACAAAGCAAAAACAGTTTTATTGAAAATTTGGCAAATTTATTAGAAAACAAAACAGAAATACCTTATTTACATAAGTATTCAGACCCTTTGCCATGAAACTTGAAATTGAGCTCAGGTGCATCCTGTTTCCATTGATCATCCTTGAGATGTTTCTACAACTTGATTGGAGTCCACCTGTGGTAAATTCAAGTGATTGGACATGATTTGGAAATGCACACACCTGCCAATATAAGGTCCCACAGTTGATGTCAGAGCAAAAACCAAGCCATGAGGTTGAAGGAATTGTCCGTAGAGTTCCGAGACAGGATTGTGTCTGTTCCGAGACAGGATTGTAACACAGATCTGGGGAAGGGTACCAAAAAACTTCAACAGCATTAAAGGTCCCCAAGAAGACAATATCATTCTTAAATGGAAGAAGTTTGGAACCACCAAGACTCTTCCTAGAGCTGGCCGCCCGGCCAGGAAACTAACTAAGAAGGGCCTTGGTCAGGGAGGTGACCAAGAACCCGATGGTAACTCTGACAGAGCTCCAAAGTTACTCTGTGGAGATGGGAGAGCCTTCCAGAAGGACAACCATCTCTGCAGCACTCCACCTATCAGGCCTTTGTGGTAGAGTGGCCAGATGGAAGCCATTCCTCAGTAAAAGTCACATGACAGCCCGCTTGAAGTTTGCCAAAAGGCCCCTAAAGTCTCTCAGACCATGACAAACAAGATTCTCTGGTCTGATGAAACCAAGATTGAACTCTTTGGCCTGAATGCCAACCGTAACGTCTGCAGGAAACCTGGCACCATCCCTACGGTGAAGCATGGTGGTGGCAGCATCATGCTGTGGGGATGTTTTTCAGCGGCAGGGACTGGAAGACTAGTCAGGATCAAGGGAAAGATGAACGGAACAAAGTACAGAGAGATCCTTGAAGAAATCCTGCTCCAGAGTGCTCAGGACCTCAGACTGGGGCGAAAGTTCAAATCAAATCAAATCCTATTAGTCACATGTGCCGAATACAACAGGTAGACCTTACAGTGAAATGCTTACTTACGAGCCCCTAACCAACAATGCAGTTTGAAAAAGATACGGATAAGAATAAGAAATAAAAGTAACAAGTAATTAAAGAGCAGCAGTAAAATAACAATAGCGAGGCTATATACAGGGGGGTACCGGTACAGAGTCAATGTGCGGGGGCACCGGCTAGTTTTTTTCCCCCCACCCCAATTTCGTGGTGTCCAATTGGTAGTAGTTACAGTCTTGTCTCATCGCTGCAACTCCCGTACGGACTAGGGAGAGGCAAAGGTCGAGAGCCATGCGTCCTCCGAAACACAACCCAACCAAGCCGCACTGCTTCTTGACACAATGCCCATCCAACCCGGAAGCCAGCCGCACCAATGTGTCGGGAGGAAACACCGTACACCTGGCGACCGTGTCAGCGTGCACTGCGTCCGGACCACCACAGGAGTCGCTAGTGCGCGATGAGACAAGGATATCCCTGCCGGCCAAACCCTCCCCTAACCTGGACGACACTGGGACAATTGTGCGCCGCCCCATGGGTCTCCCGGTCGTGGTCGGCTGCGACAGAGCCTGGACTCGAACCTGCGATGCAGCGCCTTAGACAACTGCGCCACTCGGGAGGCCTGGGCACCGGTTAGTTGAGGTAATATGTACATGCAGGTGGAGTTATTAAAGTAACTATGGATAGATGATAACAATAGAGAGTAGCAGCGGAGTAAAAGAGGGGGAGGCAATGCAAAAAGTCTGGGTAGCCATTTGATTAGATGTTCAGGAGTCTTATGGCTTGGGGGTAGAAGCTGTTTAGAAGCCTCTTGGCGCTCCGGTACCGCTTGCTGCGCAGTAGCAGAGAGAACAGTCTATGACTAGGGTGGCTGGAGTCTTTGACAATTTTTAGGGTCTTCCTCTGACACCGCCTGGTATAGAGGTCCTGGATGGCAGGGAGCTTGGCCCCAGTGATGTACTGGGCCGTTCGCACTACCCTCTGTAGTGCCTTGCGGTTGGAGGCCGAGCAGTTGCCATACCAGGCAGTGATGCAACCAGTCAGGATGCTCTCGATGGTACAGCTGTAGAACCTTTTGAGGATCTAAGGACCCATGCCAAATCTTTTCAGTCTCCTGAGGGGGAATAGGTTTTGTCGTGCCCTCTTCATGACTATCTTGGTGTGCTTGGACCATGTTAGTTTGTTGGTGATGTGGACACAAAGGAACTTGAAGCTCTCAACCTGCTCCACGCAGCCCCGTCGTCCATAAGCACACAGCCAAGACAACGGAGGATTGGCTTCAGGACAAGTCTCTGAATGTCCTTGAGTGGCCCAGCCAAAGACTGGACTTGAACCCGATTGAACATCTCTGGAGAGACCTGAAAATAGCTGTGCAGCAACGCTCTCCATCCAACTTAACAGAACTTGACAAGATCTGCAGAGAATGGGAGAAACTCCCCAAATACAGGTGTGCCAAGCTTGTAGTGTCATACCCAAGAAGACTCGAGACTGTAATCGCAAAGTACTGAGCAAAGGGTCTGAATACTTACAGTTGAAGTCGGAGGTTTACATACAGTTAGGTTAGTCATTAAAAAACTTGTTTTTCAACCACTCCACAAATTTCTTGTTAACAAACTATAGTTTTGGCAAGTCGGATAGGACATCTACTTTGTGCATGACACAAGTAATTTTTCCAACAATTGTTTACAGACAGATTATTTCACTTATAATTCACTGTATCACAATTTCAATGGGTCAGAAGTTTACATACACTAAGTTGACTGTGCCTTTAAACAGCTTGGAAAATTCCAGAAAATGATGTCATGGCTTTAGAAGCTTCTGATAAGCTAATTGACATAATTTGAGTCAATTGGAGGTGTACCTGTGGATGTATTTCAAGGCCTACCTTCACACCCAGTGCCTCTTTGCTTGACATCATGGGAAAATCAAAAGAAATCAGCCAAGACCTCAGAAAAAAAATTGTAGACCTCAACAGGTCTGGTTCATCCTTGAGAGCAATTTCCAAACGCCTGAAGGTACCACGTTCATCTGTACAAACAATAGTATGCAAGTATAAACACCATGGGACCACGCAGCCGTCATACCGCTCAGGAAGGAGACACGTTCTGTCTCCTAGAGATGAACGTACTTTGGTGCAAATAGTGCAAATCAATCCCAGAACAACAGCAAAGGACCTTGTGAAGATGCTGGAGGAAACAGGTACAAAAGTATCGATATCCACAGTAAAAACGAGTCCTATATCGACATAACCTGAAAGGCCGCTCAGCAAGGAAGAAGCCACTGCTCCAAAACCACCATAAAAAAGCTAGACTACGGTTTGCAACTGTACATGGGGACAAAGATCATACTTTTTGGAGAAATGTCCTCTGGTCTGATGAAACAAAAATAGAACTGTTTGGCCATAATGACCATCGTTATATTTGGAGGGAAAAGGGGGAGGCTTGCAAGCCGAAGAACACCACCACCGTGAAGCACGGGGGTGGCAGCATCATGTTGTGGGGGTGCTTTACTGCAGGAGTGGAAGGTGCACTTCACAAAATAGTGAAGGCATCATGAGGCAGGAAAATTATGTGGATATATTGAAGCAACATCTCAAGACATCAGTCAGGAAGTTAAAGCTTGGTCGCAAATGGGTCTTCCAAATGGACAATGACCCCAAGCATACTTTCAAAGTTGTGGCAAAATGGCTTAAGGACAAAAAAGTCAAGGTATTGGAGTGGCCATCACAAAGCCCTGACCTCAAATCCTATAGAACATTTGTTGGCAGAACTGAAAAAGCGTGTGGGAGCAAGGAGGCCTACAAACCTGACTCAGTTACACCAGCTCTGTCAGGAGGAATGGGCCAAAATTCACCCAACTTATTGTGGGGATCTTGTGGAATGCTACCTGAGACGTTTGACCCAAATTAAACAATTTAAAGGCAGTGCTACCAAATAATAATTGAGTGTATGTAAACTTCTGACCCACTGGGAATGTGATGAAGGAAATAAAAGCTGAAATAAATCATTCTCTCTACTATTATTCTGACATTTCACATTCTTAAAATGAAGTGGTGATCCTAACTGACCTAACATGGAATTTTTACTAGGATTAAATGTCAGGACTTGTGAAAAACTGAGTTTAAATGTATTTGGCAAAGGTGTATGTAAACTTCCGACTTCAACTGTATGTAAATGTGATATTTCAGTTTTTAATTTTTTTAACATTTGCAACAAAAAAAGGTAAACCTGTTTGCTTTGTCATTATGGGGTATTGTGTGTAGATTGATGAGGGGGGAAAACGAGTCTGTAACGTAACAAAATGTGGAAAAAGTGAAGGGTTCTTGTAACACCTGCTTCCAACTCACACACGTAGATCCCCTGAATGCAGCTCACTTTCTAGCTCACACCCCATCACTGTGAGGTATTGTTTGTTTTGTGACACACTTCTATTCAGAGCTCTGTTTTTCCTGTAATTTAATAATTTTTTATTATACCTTTATTTAACTAGGCAAGTCAGTTAAGAACAAATTCTTATTTTCAATGACAGCCTAGGAACAGTGGGTTAACTGCCTTGTTCAGGAGCAGAACAACAGATTTTTACCTTGTCAGCTCGGGGTTTCGATTTTGCAACCTTTCGGTTACTAGTCCAACGCTCTAACCACTAGGCTACCTGCTGCCGTAATTTAATCCTCCCGTGTATGCTAGTTTTTTCCTGCCTCACTAACGACGCCTTTTGCCTATTCCCTGCCTGTACTTTAGCCTATCGGATTTCCTGTTATCAACCTATTGCCTGATCTCCCGGATGACGTTACTAGCCTTTTCCCTGCCAGTACAGTTGCCTTTTTTGGACCCCCTGTGTATGACCTTATGCCTGCCCCTGGACCCAGCTACCTGCCTCCTCCTGTGGGTCCTTTACAAATAAACACCTGCTGCGCACTGCGCTTGAAACCAGCTCTCTGTCTCCCGTCATGTTCATAACAGTTCTAAATACTTTCCAAATGCACTGTATATATAGGCCTATATATATCAATCTTGAACACGATTATCTATTTTGGATGCAATTTGAATGGAATTGATGGAGAGAGAAAGACAGCGAGAAAGTGATCACTCATGCACTGATTTAAAGAAACGATATAGGAGTGTTTTAAACTCTGCAATCCAAAAAATATATAATCTTTACAATAAAAAAATAAGGTGATCCCCGAAAGCCAGATGGTGATGTGCAAATTAGATGCGCATTCGGTCTTTATATTACTGTAGCGTAGGCTGTGCTGCAGCAAATGTAGGTCTACCTATCACAATAAAAAAAGTTACCAAGGGAAGGTCTACATACTGAGATGGGCTGTCGGTTCCCACCCTGAAAGTTGATGATTCATTATGCAGTGACCAGAGGCAAGGCCTTACAGAATCCAAATTTAGACATTGTATATAATTTAACAGTTCCATTTCACGTCATGCTGTTCATATAAATAATTTATTATAATTTACCGGTTTCTCAGTTATTTATCCCGGGAAAGGGGAGTGGTTTTGGGCAGTATATCTCAGTAACCGGGTTCCTGCCATTCAACCCTAATACACATTCACAAAGCTATACCTTTCAAAGTCAATTTTGGGTCCCTTTTCAGTGTATTGGACTTTGAACTGGTAGCATTCAGTAATCTTCTGCAAATTGTAAAGAAAGACCAGTGTCACAATGAGAAAAGGCTTGATTCAAGAGGTTACATATACTGTAGCGCTTGTTCTAGTCCAGAGAATCAAAGCATTACTATGATCGATACCTATGGGGTTAAAAAGTTGTCTATTACCTTTGGATTATCTGGGTCTGTGTATATCTATAGAAAGTGGAAGGAGGATACAAACTTTAGCAACTATTTAGCAACTAATTAAAATGCTTTATATGCTGAAGAAAATATTTGATGAGATATACTCACAGACATAACGACCGCCCTCAACTGTTGGAATACAAGACATTCATTATATGTAATTAATTAACATTAATAACATGTAGATAATGAATAAACAACTAAATGCTAGTATCTCACTTACGTATTTCCTCTGAAGGGCATCAAAGCATCCCTGCATCCTGGGAGGTGTATAAAATAGTCTTAATTAATCAACACTGAATAAATAATCTAACCAGGATAAAGGGAAAGGATTTGGCCACAGAGAAAACACTGTACTGGAATTTCCCACTGAGGCTTGGTGGTGTATACTAACCACTGTACAATCTGACTGGCACCAGGGCAGGTGCGCTCCTCCCTGAGGATCATAACTTTCTGCTCTGTGGCATAGAGACAAAAAAGTGTAAGTCTACTTCTTGAAGATGTTGGCTAGCTACAGTATCAACATTTAAATAACAATTGAGTACATTTAAAAAGAACATAAAATGTGTTTGACCTTCAACACATTTTCTCCCATAAGCTTTTTCTGGGAAAAGACCCCTGAGATAAGTGATGCTGGAGACTGCAATGGCCAGCAGTTTCTTCACAACAATCAAGGACTGCTGCTCTGTTGAAACTACATTTGGCAGCAACTGGGTGCCCTATAAAATATAACAAAGACAGGCGCTTACACCAAGGCCATTTGAAGATGTCTGAATAAATAGAGGCATGTAGATATCCACAGAACATGCTAACGTTATTAGAACATGCCATTTGCTAGCTATAAAACAGCAATTCAATAGGACCAAGGTCTGGCTATGGATAGCCAGAGGTTTTACCTGAGCAGCCCGCAAACGTTGTTCACATGCCATGGTAGTAATACTAGTTGATAACAAGTTGTCAAATCTACAAAATAAAGATTCATTAGAAGCCAGATAGCTAGCTATCAAGGTAAAGCTATGTTGAAATATGTAGCTAGCTAGCTAAGTACTAGTTTACACAGATAGATACAGAAATATTTTATACTAATCTGGCTAGCTACTTTAGCTAACTAGCTATCTACATTACATTTGCTAGCTAACGTAGCTAGCAGCAGTACACACAGCCACTGATGTCACTGACTTTACTCTACAACCTATTGTGATTAGTATGAAATTGCATAACTCACATAGCTAGCTATTACTACCTAGATAGAGCGCAGTCACTCAATCTGTTTTTTGGTTAAAAAAATAACAACCAAAAACAAGCTAGCTAGCTAGCCAGATCGAACTTACTAAGAAACTGTTGGACCTTGGGCCAAACTCGCGCCAGACACAGTTACCCGCCAAAAAGGACAGCTAAAGTAGCCAATCAGAGGGCAGCCTTAGATAACGTAAATTTTCTTGCCACCACAACATACATTGCGTGAATAGAGATATCAAAGGTAGTGATATGTCCTGGCGGAGGTAAACATCAGTTTTAAATGAAGGTGTTTATGTTGCGGCACTGTAGGGAATTCGCTCTGTTGTTGGTGTAGTTTGATGCAACGCTGCGCACAGATTGAATATCCGCACTCTATTGGACACAGCCCTGTCAATCAGCATCTCTCTACGAGTAGTAGCATTTCATTGGCTCTCTTGGTATCTAATACAACGTGTTTCCTTATACAATTGGTTACTGTATATGTCTGTCACAAATGGCAATCCCACACAACGGCGTCAGAAAATATTTAGCCTTTTTTTTTTTTATCGAGGAGACTTGTTCACGAGAGGCAGGTTAGATTTTGCTAGCAGTGGAATAGCTAGAGGAGGCGAGGAGCACCCCTGCATACATTCTAACGTGCGTTTTCAAGCAATTCGGACTTCCAGTCCATTAGAGCTGCGTAATGTCGTCCGAAAATCTATCAGATACTCAGATGGAATATGAGGATGAAAAACAGGTGGGTTTAATATCGTGACACTATCTTGAGTTTGTCAGTTAGCCATAACGCTAGCTCTGTTTGTTGTAACGCGTTACAAGTAACGTGTTTGAATTGATTGCTAGCTAGTTAGCTTTCGTTATGGCATCAAACCTGTAAACGTCTCGTTTACCAACAATGACAGTGTGTATAAATGTTTTGGAAAGGTCTTGAGTAATATGTACGTGTCTCCCGATAATCAATAATAACATAGGTACTGTATTATTGAGTTATTTATTGAGTTTTCCCTTGTGCAATTGGCTCACTGGTCCATAGGTTATGAGATATGCCTGGGCCTCATTGGTCTATCCTGACACAGCAGTAGTTGAGGTTGAGTCTACCGGCGTTCGATACTGTCATGCAAACAATAATATTGTAGCCTATCCTTTGAAATCTGCGTTTTAATGGAAACCAGGGTCAATCATCAGTCACTTATATGCTAGCTGATCAGTCACACAAAGCTTATAAGGATGTATAAGCTAGATCTATTGATTCATACTCGATTTCAGTCCCCTATACTTTGTGAATGTTATTTAAAGTGTTGCACTGATATTAGGTTTAGCTATATATAATATAGGCCAATATGTGACATCTATCAAATGGAGTACACTGATGAAAAGGCACTTGTACAGGCAGCATCCTGAGTGGATGCTGGTGAAGGTCAGAGGTCTATTGACAAACCCACCGGTCATATCAATATGCATTGACTAGCATGTCTACATAGGGAAGTTACTGATGCTATACTTTGTCTTATCAATGATAATGGGTGCTAATAATACAATGGTATTTTGATACAATGACAAGAAGAGAAACGGTCATGTGAGAAAATAACATTTCATGGTAGCTAGCTACTATTGGTCTAGTCTAGCAGTTTGGAACTGTTTGAGGGACTGGAAAGTATCCTGTCCACTCTTGCATTGTCCCTCATTGGGGCTGAATATAGTAACCTTTACATTTTTGTTATGGATCCAAGTGAACCAGCAACAGAATCTGTTCATCGGATTCTCTACCCTGAGTCACTTATTGTCCCTGCCCCTGCTAGCGTTGCGTTCACTGTCCTCTACATGGAATGGCAGATATTCTCATGTACTTCAATTGCAGTGTTTTGTGGGTTTCTCAATGTTTTCTTAGCTTTATTTAGCCAGATAAGTAACAATGTGTTGTAAGTTAACAATGCCATGTTAACAGTGATGCTGAGACTCAGATGTTTCCAATTAAAATGTATGCCAAACTAAAAACCAATGATTGCACAGTTTAAAAAGCATGCATCCACAAGGACTACTTTAAGTTTCCACCAAATAATTGACAAAAACACATTTACTTGAAGAACAGTGCAGATACAAACAGTATGACGGGTTGTGTTTGTGCTGTCATTCTGTTACCAAACTTTGCATCTGCACTGTTCTGCAAGTACTTGTTCTTTTTTTTGTAAAAAAAATGTGGAAATTGTTGAAAGTAGTCCTTCTGCATAGAGTTGTATGGTTTATTTAATTTTGCAATCATTGGTTTTTGTTTGACATTTTAAAGTGAAAAATCAGTCTCAGCTTAACTCTGTTACTGTGGAATTGCCCCAATAGAGAATGTTTTGCTGACTTCTGCTCAGAGTCTATCTGGACTGTGGGCAATAACAAGGTGTGTCTTGTTAACCTACTTTCCACTGGCATCTGTCCATGGACTCCACACTGGCAGTAAAGGGTAAACCAGTTTGTCTAGTGCAGGAGTTGCCTCCAGTAAACCATAGGCTTACACCTTACAAAAAGCTTTAGCATGAAGGTGTCATGTGAAAACTAGAACCACTCTGCAAGCTCTGTGTACCTAGACTTTGGTCAGCAATTACTCAAGGCCAGTTTCTGTATAATTTTTTTTTCAATAACCATAAAGTAAGGCCACACTTGGCTTGTACATATTTGCAGACAAACGGCTTCATGAGGGGAAAACAATTTGTTTTTATGGCACCAATAACATGTCAGTGATGGGGAAACTGGTAACAAGGCTGTTTTGTCATCATCAGCTGAAGAAATGTGTATGAGAGGGGGAAATAATGGATGTGAACGGCTTTCTAGTCACTTAATTCTTACTCAATCATAACACTCGTCTTCTGTGTGAGTTGTTCATCGCAGGCAACCATGAGGGCGTGAGAGATAGTGTTGCAGGAGCGCATACAGAGAGTGACTCATACTATGAAGACGCTTCAACTCCCTCAAGTCATTTTCATGGCGTTAGCCCACTTCACAGCTGAATATGAGTAGGGTTAAGCGATATGATTCAGATGCAATCCTTTCTGAAGAGCACAGTGCCAGCCCAGTAATCTTTTTGTTTTGTCATCATCAGACCATCTTATAACCTTCTTATTAGTTTTAATTTCACAAGTTCAGTGAAATGTCCTTATTGTAACCTCTAACCCCAACAATGCTGTAATCAATAACAATGTAATACAAAAAATTATATAAGGTAGAACATAAACAAACAAGAAATGGAAATAAGAACACGAGGAAGTAAGTAAGCATAATATATACAGGGTCAGTCAGTTCCAGTACCATATTTACAATGTGCAGGGATACTGGAGTAATAGAGGTAGATAATTGTAGAGGTAAGGTGACTAGGCATCAGGATATGTTACTGCATATCACAAGGCATTGGACAGTTAAATGGAGAATGTCTATTTTAAAAGCCTATGCTTGTTCTTCTCTGCGCATCATGGCTGACATTATGATGAAGGATATATAGGCGTAGGCTACATAGGCCTATTGTTTAGATGTTTCTCCTCTTTAGCTAAATTCCTTGCACATAGCAAGTAGCACCCATATGACGGCACATCGAAATGTTTTCTTTGTCTGGACAGGACTCTCAGGAAAAGAATGCCAACCTTGTGAAGGGCGAAGAGGTAAAGCTGAAGGCCAAGTACCCCGGCCTGGGCCAGAAGCCTGGAGGCTCCGACTTCCTCATGAAGAGGCTACAGAAAGGGGTAGGTGGAACGCTTCTCCCGGCGAGCCACAGATAATGCATGCTTTTGATTCAACATGTTAGTGAAGTGCTAGGCTGGAACAAACGCCTACACACCCTTGTTGACCACTTGACTAGGAAATCGCATAGGCTTAGAATAGTCTTCTTTAAGACATATCAATACGTTCTGCATTCATGAGCATCTCAGATTGCCTTGGTGTGTCTGTGGCAGTAGCTATGTTCAAATTAACTTGTCCAGTGATATTATTTAAATTTTTTGTCCACATTTTAGAAAGTTCACAAAGAAAATAGATGTGACAATTACCTGCTACGGTGCATTTCCGTATAACTATCTTATGTCGTTAAAAACAGCTATACTTAATGACCTCGCACCTTTAAAAAAAAAATCCGCGAAAACCTACAGTGTCAACTAACAATATAGTGGTTGAAGTGTTTCCATTACCCATTTAGGCAAATTGTCGTCAATGTATTAAAGCACAGCCTCTATGCCCTCCTACATATCTGTTTCATGTCTCGGGTATAGCCAGGGAAAGCCAGCATGCATAGAATGCAATAATTGACTAATATTTCCATATTCTAATAATTCTCATGTATCATCAATGTATCGCCATGGTGAAACTTGCACTCCTGTAAATCTGAAATAATTGGATGTTGAAACTTGCATCCAGCCAACCAGAAAAGCAAGGTGAAACAATTTAGGCATTCTTGAAAGTCAGGACAATCCTTGTCCTGCAAAGAAACATTATTTTTATAGTTGAATAAATGGATTTTGCAAGCAGTAGGCATTTAGAGTTAAATGTGGAGTGGAGCTTTATAGTTACCTGTGACATCACATGCCCCACGTACCTTCAAAATGATTCGACAATCACCATCTATTCCAAAAACATTGTTTCCATTTATAATTTGTCGCAAGAATGTTCGACAAAAGAAAATCCACCCCTGTTGAATGGATAAAAATGTTGTCGATCTTTAGAACGTTTCTCCTATATGACACGTTGCAAAGATTTTTTTTTTTGCGGCATTGCTTTTGGCAAATAAACCAGCGTCAATGGAAACTTGCCTATTAACTTTAACTAGCTGATCTACTCCAGACAACCTGAATTGAATTCCTTCTTTCTTGCCCCCACCTAGCAAAAATACTTTGACTCAGGTGACTACAACATGGCCAAGGCCAAGATGAAGAACAAACAGCTGCCCGTGGCGGGCCCTGACAAGAACCTCGTCACAGGGGACCACATTCCCACGCCGCAGGACCTGCCCCAGAGGAGGTCCTCCTTGGTGACCAGTAAACTAGCAGGCTAACCTAGCCTCCACGCATCCACTAGGCCCCCAGCTAACGTTCCTCACCTGTCCCCCAACAATGTCCCCCCCCCCTAGTCATCTCCAGGCTTCACTTGGCTTTAACATATCGGGGAGAGCTGTGAAAGTCAGTACATATTGCTTGTATGTGGGGAGGTGAGCTGGGACATTTTCTACCATCTCTCCACACAGCTCTGCTCTCTGTGCACTCTGCTCTACCGCCTCCCTTATGTCTTGGTTTGGTGTTCAGAGGTACATAAAGTAGATGTGCCATCGGGGAGGCTGAGTTTAATGCACTTTGTATTATGTACAGTACGTTTTTGCATCCCGAACAACACCAAAATATGTTGTTGACGAGGGAGTTAGGAACCATGATCGCTCTACATTTTTCGATGTTGTGTTCTCCTCAAAGCTGGGGGTAGATGTTTGCGTATTTTGCTTGCACACCAAATCTGGGAGGGAAGGGAACCATGGTGAAGTATCCAAAGGAATGGAGTGGTAATCAGAGGGAAATGTGGAAACTGATTTGAGGTTTCCTTTATCTCATGTTTTGTCAAACAAAAATCCAAGGTCGTCCACGCTGACCTGAACGAACGGATATGAAACTGCACATTTTCTGCTCATGTCGCTTTAATTCTTGACTCCCTGTTGCTCTTCTTTTTCTAAATATGCTGCATGATTGTAACATGTAACAAAATGTGCAAATCTGGAGGGGTTAGACGACTGATAGGAAGTAGCAAGCAACCAAATGAAGCCCTGGAATGTCCATGGTCACTCTCCACACCTTCCATCCTTCCCTCTCAATGTCCTGACAATCCACACACTGTCTGTAGGCTGCCCATGGCGAAAGCAATGGCAAAGCAAACTAAATACCCATGTATCGTTTTAAGGCTGGGAAAATAAGAAACTGTATAATACTCAAGTTAAATCTCAGTTCTGTGGCTATTACATCACATCAAAAAGCCTAAATTATTTGTAGGGGATCAATTCAGTGTATATTTCTGTATTGTGTTGAGAAATGTGACATTTGGTATGATTTGTGTCTTTATAATGGGTTGTTTGTTCATTGTCACGCATTAGCCATTTACTACAATCTGGCTCTTCACTGTTAATGGCCGCTCCTGTTGAGAAACTCTTCCAGTAACAGAAGATTACTGCCTAGTTCCAAATTACATTAGTTGCTAAACCTCTCCTCAGTCTCTCCTTCAAATTCAACGTAGCAGGAGCCTCACAGCGTACTGCTAAAGCATATAGCCTTACGTATTGACATTCTAAATATAAAAATCTGTGACGTCAGTAATGGGGTAAACAGTCGGCCACCTGATAAACTGACCCTGACTGGCCCCGGGCTCACACAGACCTAACTGGAACACACAGTGCGCTTTAGAGATATGCTCACTTGACACATGGCAAAAGGAAGGGATTTTATGACATGAGGAGAGGGGGAAAAGTGTGAGTGTATTTAGTTGACCCTGCTCACACCTGTTGGGATGGCTCAACTTGCAAAGTAATTATGGTCAGAGGTGTGTTAGATAAATCATACAAAAGTAAAGGCTAGTCGTCCTATCTCAATGTATCACACACTCCACACAAATTATAAAATACACACTTGATCACTCCCATCTTGGCAGCTTTTGAATATTAGACACGGATCTGTGTCAAATTGCAGGGAAGAAGATAGTGTGTTTGTCTGGGTTTGTATGAATGTGCTGCTGTTCTCTGTCCCAGCGGGTGTAAATAGACTTGGGGGTTGAGGATTTGTTTTCTTTCTGTTGATTCACTACTTGTAGTTCTCTGATTCAATGTTTCCTTTCTCCTGTCGGTGAATACACTACTTCTGCTTTATCTTTTTCTTTTTTTTACGACAGAGATCTTAATCTGTATAATATGAATGTGTAAATGCTGCTGATTCAGTCGATGACAAATCTTAAACGGAGATATTACCCTATAAAGAAAGCCTGTCCCAGGATTCAAACAATTGGACCCACTCCTACCATGAATAATGTCTGCCAATTGGAGACTGACTAACCCCTCCAGGGTTGGGGGTATAATTCCATTTCAATTAGGATATGAATTGAAATTCTACCCATGCCCAATGCAATCCATTTTGGGAACTGGCCAGCAGGAGTTTAAATTTAATTGACCCCAACTTGTTACTTGAATTTGAACAGAAAGACCGTGCAGAATCCTAAATAATTGTAGCTTGCCATTGCAGGCTTAAAAAGTGTCATAATATAATTGGATATGCTGCTGAAATTAAGGTTGTTGAAACAACAGAGGAATTCTTGATTGCTATGTTTTTGTGCACTGTCTGGCTTTGTATGGAGCGATGCAATGAGGGGTATAGCAGGGTTTGTTAAAATACCATGCCACCTGTTCAACCATAAGTATGTGCCAGAATGTAAACAAATTAAAATGACTGTGTGCTGCTTACTGAAACTGTTTTTGGTTTTGCATACAGTAAAGATGTTTTAGTGTTCTCTTACATCACTACATAACTACAACAAAAGTTTATCCTGGCCCAAGACTGCAGGGATATCTGGAGCACCCTTGCTCCCAATAACTGGGGGTTTACATCAGGATATGCGTATTGTGGAGCTGGAGACAAAACAAAAGATTGATTTTAAGAAATTAGAAAGTACATGAGTACTAATAATGTTTGTTGTGTGGAAGTAGTGGAGCAAATTTGTCAGTATTTGAAATAAACTTTTACATGAATATGAATGACTTTTGGCTATTTTCAATTATCTTCTCACATTATTGATTTGATCACCAGTGCTGGTGAAGTTTACATTAGAAACCAATAACCAACCAACTGTCTCTAGCTACAGTAATCTTTGCAACCGCACAGGGCAGGATACCGCCACTTTATATGTTGATAAATGACAAACAAAGTCTAGGATCACCGTTTTATGTTGATAAATGAGTCTATACCCGTCATTGGCCACTAGGGGACAGGAGAACTCCGCATTCACTATCAATGGTCTCTGAAGGGCTACATCAAAGTGTACATAAAAATGTGTTATTTATCTGTACCGCTCAATGCAGAGAAATGCATTTTTATATCCTCTCTTCGTGGAGGTATTTATCTGAATGTTTTTGGAAAACCATCCCAGATAGAATTGTGAAACTACTTCAAGGAAGAGGGGAGACCCAATGGAGGAGGCAGAGTCGAAAGTCATCGAAGTCCCTCCCACTTTCCCCTCCCTCTTAACTACACGACAAAAGGTTGGTCATTTCCTCTTCGGGCTCACTGTTGTAGTTAGCAGTCAATGATGGGGGATATTTGAGCAACAAAGTAGCTCAGCGCTAGCTTTTCTTAAAATAACTGCTAGAAGCGTACCTTTATTTTTCAAATTCTTGTTTCTTTATCTAAAGGTTAAGTCAAGATGATTCTGTCGAAGTCGATTACACGAGCCACAACTACGATGTTGAATATTCAAAATGGAGTCGTCGGAGGCTCTTCGTACCCTGCTGGTACCTCTTTGTACTATTTCGGCGAGACTAGGGCCGTATGTGCTGGGGCGTCACCGAAGTCAAAAGTGGATACTGACTTGGGTAACGGGACTAGCGACACTCCACAACGACCCACGAAATTAGGAGTGAATGTCGTGAAAAGCAACGTCCTGGGTAATCATTTGTCAGACCGAAGCAACAATGACGACTCTGACGGTTCTTTGCCATGCACTCGACAGAAGGCGTCAGAATGTGGGCCTGAACTATCGAATTGTCCATCGGGCGATGAAGTATTGGAACATGATACAAGACAACTAATTGACAACTTATTGGGGGGCTATACAGGACTGTCTCCGCCTCGTTGGAAGCAAAGCAAGGCTCTTACGACGATGACACGAGTGGTGAAGGATATCATATCAAAGCACCAATACGCATACAATGGTACGTAGATTTACAGTAATCATCTCTATAGATCCTAATCACTGGCACTAGCTAGCTAAATATCTGTATAGTCTGTTTTAAATATGGTATTGAGCGCAATATCCGCTAACTTGCTGAATAACAGAGCAATATTATCAGGAATGTGGTTAGTTCGTTTTACTCAGACTTTAAATATATATATTTTTTTTTTTAGGTATGATCGCCAAACTTGACTTAGATGACCGATGCGATGACATGGGTTTCATCAATTCTGTGGCCAAGGCCATGTTCAGTGATGGGACCACGAACTGGGGTCGCATCGCCAGCCTGGTGTCATTTGGAGCAGTGGTGAGCCAGCACTTGAAGGAGATGGGCAGGGGACACTGCATTGGGTCGGTGGGCCAAGAGATCGCCACATACCTCCTCTCTGACCAAAGGGACTGGCTGGTCAAAAACAATGCTTGGGTGAGTCTTCTATGTGGCCCATGAGTCATTGGCTCACATCTTCAAATCTAAATGAGGACAGTTAATCTTATTTAGCCTACTTGTTCAGTAGCTAATCATAAACCTAACGCTGTATTTTTGTCTCTTACTCAGAATGGATTTGTAGAGTTCTTTCATGTGCAAGATCCAGAGTCTTCAGTAAGGAACACCCTCCTAGCCTTTGCTGGAGTTGCTGGGCTTGGGGCAACACTCGCCATGTTGATCAGGTGAATTGAACTATAAAAGACTCTGTTACTTTTTTTCAACAAAGAAAATGGACTATTCCCGCAAGTTCTCTGAAATCCTTAATATCACCATGATTGGAATGACTACCCAATGATGTCCTGTTTAGTCAAAGAAGAGGGTCATCAGTCTGTTGGATTATAGTGATGGACTGAATTGGGACAGTGCTTTGGTGTCAAGCTCAAGTTAGCTTTTTTCCGCATCATGTGTTGGTGCTGTTTTTTTTTTTTGAGTGGCCATTTGAGGATATTTGGTAGCTGTCGGAACGGTCTCCAAATATATTCATCTGACTACTTAAATTTAATGGAGCTTTTATTTAATGTAAAAAGTACAGACATTTTATTTTTGTAATAAATGTATAGTTGAATTTAGACCCGTACAAAAACAGTTAATTAATCTGCAAATGTTCAACTCTTTTTGTAATCAAGGTGGAAAAGCACTAGCTTATAGCTAAACTTCACAATGGCAAAGTTCCGCCTCTGACCATAAAGTTGGCTCAAATGACTTGTTTCTATTCCTTGTGATATTAGTCATACATGTACAAACAGGCATTGGTGGCAGAAAGGCAGAATCTGCATTGAACTGACCAGCGAGGGCCTTAGAATTCAACTAAGGTATACCCAGTTTATGGGCATTGAAAATGTAAAGTTCTTACAGCAGGGAAGACTGTATTCTACATGCATTTAATTGCCTTACACGTATGTCATCTCGCCTACACCCAATTCATAAGTCCATATTCCTGTTCCTTGGGGTAGATTTGCCAGTCATGCCTGGCAATGCATTTGCGTGGATGTAATGTGACTTCCTGGTTAAGGAAATCTTGTGGCTGTTGCACTGGGAGGGGGAAGGGGGAACCTGTTTTTAAAGTCAGTTCAAAATTCCATTCTCAAGACTATGCTGATTTTGTATTTGAAGTGTTTCATTTCCAAGTTATATCCATGTAAATGCAATGTGCTCACAGGTATAAGTTTTTTTTAAATATGAGCTTAAAGATTGCAAATGGTATCTGGCATTGGTTCAATAGAGGCAAGATCGTCTGGACTGTAAACGTGTACAGCAGTTCCACCTAACAAACTAGCACTAACCCTCCTGATGCATCTTGCTGGCAAATTCCTTTAATCTCCTGAAGTTATATGATTAAAGGATAAAATCATGCAACTTTTGTGACTGCAATGAATAAAGAATGTGACTTTATTCACTTTGTGGCAGCAATTGTCTGAAAGCAGAAGTTTTGCTGTCAACTTTGAGACTACTTCTCAGAAGGGGTGGGGGTGAAAAGACAGCAGTGACATCTGCACTGTGCTAGTTTCTGGTGCTGAAAAGTAACCACATACACAAATTAATTCCTGTTTTGTACATAGTCATCTATACACACACACACAGTCAAACATGTTTATTCACACCATACCCCCTGGACATACACTGTGAGGTTATTTCCTAGAAATGAAGCTTCTGTGGTAACCATGCCTATATGTGTGTCATGGGCAGGCCACCACTGTATCGCTGCAGCCTCAGTTGTCAGAAACATCATTATTAAATTAAGACTGCCAGAACCTGTTGGGTGCCAATAAAATAAGTTGACAGGAGTCCAAAGATCTTTACAATGTTGCATTATGGCTGTGACCTCCTTATACACTTTAGAGATGTTTCCACAAATTGCATCTGACAGCTCTATCTGCACCACAATCATAGCGTTGTAACAGTTGAAGCTAATATTAACCACATCCTTTGTTGCTCAGACTAATTTACCAACTTGAGAGTTGCTTCTGCATACCAAAGCAGTATATCTCCGAGTGCCACGGGTGTAATGCATCCAGTCTCAATTTTTTTTAATGATATGCAAATTTTAAATGACATGACATTGAAACCCTCTTGCACATAGGCCATAAAATGACTGATTTGAGCGAAAGCCCGGAAATACCACACTTCTCTTTTTGCATGTGTCTGTCACTGATGTATAGAAAGGTCAGAATCAGACTGGTTATTGTAGATAACGCTTTCCCCTGAAGCTTGAGGAGAACTGGAGCAGTTGGGGGGCCAATGGCGGAAGGAAGCATAGGTCAGCAATGTACAATCTAATCAGGCATGTTTTACACAGCTATGGAAATCAGCCACAGAGCAGGTATTGTTTGACGTCTGCTGGGCCGAGGAAAGTTGGAGATATCACAGGGTAGTGACGGAAGTTGAGGGGAAATTTGAGTTCACTTTTGTTTGCACTCCGTCTCATAACAGTTCTCCAAATGTAGTATGTGTAACTTATGAGGTTGTCAATGAGAAAATGATATCTGTAGAAGACTCACTAGTCTCACCTAGGCTAATCTTGCAACAAATTCACATTACCTGTGTCAGAGCATGCCATACTTTGGATAAAGAGGATTTTCTTTGGTAATGAAAAGTGGTATGGAAACAACCAATATGCTAGAGTAAACACAATGTACTTTAATTTAATGCGAACAAGGTTGTGCAGGAGGCCTGCAGCTATATCAAGCCTCAATTAAGGGAACCCTTTCAAAGGGTCATGTTGCGCTTAGTCATTAATGATCACTCTGTGTGTGTGGTAGTTCTGTTTGTTCAGATCTCCTTTGTCGTCTCTGGTTACAGCACAAACACACACCAATAGAGGTCTTATGAGGAATTGTAGTAGGCCCTCTCCATGGTGACTAATGCTCACTTCAGACCTCCCCTAATCCTCCTGCTAATGAAGTTGGCAACCACCGTGGTTACCATCACCAAAGGGCTAGTTCAAGTGGGTCTTGCCAGGCACTAGCTACATCGGGCCTGGGCAACTCCAGTCCTCATGGGCCTTATGGTGTCACACTTTTGAACCAGTCCCAGCTAACACACCTGACTCTAATCAACTAATCATGATCTTCAGTTAAATGCAATTAGTTTAAATCAGGTGTGTTTGCTAGGGATAGGGGGAAAGTGTGACACCAATCAGGCCCCGAGGACTGGAATTGCCCAGGCCTGAAGCTAAGGCAGCCACATATTACACCATAAAAATAGATTGATAGTAAGCACAAATCACATATGACACCGTAACTAAACTGTTATTTCAGAGTGGATTTTTTTTTTTAAGGTAAAGAGTAGTTCCCACAGGCACGGCACCAGGATAAAGTGTCTAAAGGCGTCCGGATGCTTCCCATCCGGAACAGTTTGTGCTTATGGAGTTTTAGTTTGTTATCTTCGAGCAGGGTTTTTTGGTCTGTTTGTGCAAATTCTTTCTCACAGCAACCCTAATTTTAGTAGCCGAAGTCTACGCCTTTTTTATAGTCATTGATCAACAGTAGGGATTCTTCAATTACGTGCTTGTCATTCAACGGTAAACGACTTGTTTTCATACCCCAAAAATGACTTAAGAAATACTGCACCAACATCTTAGATGTAAAATTACACGACTAAAATATTAACTTTGCAGAAACGAGAAAGTTAATGAAAAATGTATTGAGTCATCTTAGATCAATTCTGACTCTTTTAAGAAAGTGTGTGTGTATATATAGATATCATTTAAGTGGGTGGATCAGCTTTAATATTGCGGATAGATTGTTGCTTCCATCAATGTAATTGTCTGCATCATTTCCAATCCCCCATATTTTTGGGATATTAGAGGTCTACCGATTTTATGATTTTTCAACGCCGATACCGATTATTGGAGGACCAAAAAAAGCCGTTACCGATTAATCGGCCGATTTTTATTTATTTATTTGTAATAATGACAATTTCAACAATACTGAATGAACACTTATTTTAACTTAATATAATACATCAATAAAATCAATTTAGCCTCAAATAATTAATGAAACATGTTCAATTTGGTTTAAATAATGCAAAAACAAAGTGTTGGAGAATAAAGTAAAAGTGCAATATGTGCCATGTAAGAAAGCTAACGTTTAAGTTCCTTGCTCAGAACATGAGAACATATGAAAGCTGGTGGTTCCTTTTAACATGAGATTTAACATGTTAAACAGCAAGGGTGGTTCGTTGCTCCAGAGCCTTTCCATTCAACTTCACACTCCTGGGCCAGACTACAGTCAATCATATGACCTACTGAAGAAATGAGTCTTCAGTAAAGACTTAAAGGTTGAGACCGAGTCTGCGTCTCTCACATGGGTAGGCAGCCCATTCCATAAAAATGGATCTCTATAGGAGAAGGCCCTGCCTCCAGCTGTTTGCTTAGAAATTCTAGGGACAATTAGGAGGCCTGCGTCTTGTGACCGTAGTGTACGTGTAGGTATGTACGGCAGAACCAAATCGTAAAGATAGGTAGGAGCAAGCCCATGTAAATGCTTTGTAGGTTAGCAGTAAAACCTTGAAATCAGCCCTTGCCTTAACAGGAAGACAGTGTAGGGAGGCTAGCACTGGAGTAATATGATCAAATTTTTTGGTTCTAGTCAGGATTCTAGCAGCTGTATTTATCACTAACTGAAGTTTATTTAGTGCTTTATCCAGGTAGCAGGAAAGTAAAGCATTGCAGTAGTCTAACCTAGAAGTAACAAAAGCATGGATACATTTTTCAGCATATTTTTTGGACAGAAAGTTAGATTTTTGCAATGTTACGTAGATGGAAAAAAGCTGTCCTTGAAACAGTCTTGATATGTTCGTCAAAAGAGAGATCAGGTTCCAGAGTAACACTGAGGCCCTTCACAGTTTTTTTTTGAGACGACTGTACAACCATCAAGATTAATTGTCCGATTCAACAGAAGATCTCTTTGTTTCTTGGGACCTAGAACAAACATCTCTGTTTTGTCCGAGTTTATAAGTAGAACGTTTGCAGCCATCCACTTCCTTATGTCTGAAACACAGGCTTCTAGCGAGGGCAATCTTGGGGCTTCACCATGTTTCATTGAAATGTACAGCTGTTGTCATCCGCATAGCAGTGAAAGTTAACATTATGTTTTCGAATGACATCCCCAAGAGGTAAAAATATATAGTGAAAACAAGAGTGGTCCTAAAATGGAACCTTGAGGAACACCGAAATTTACAATTGATTTGTCAGAGGACAAACCATTCACAGAGACAAACTGATATCTTTCCGACAGATAAGATCTAAACCAGGCCAGAACTTGTCCGTYTAGACCAATTTGGGTTTCCAATCTCTCCAAAAGAATGTGGTGATRGYTGGTATCAAAAGCAGCACTAAGGTCTKGGAGCACYAGGACAGATGCAGAGCCTCGGTCTGACYCCATTAAAAGGTCATTTACCACCTTCACAAGTGCAGTCTCAGTGCTATGATGGGGTCTAAAACCAGACTGAAGCATTTCGTATACATTGTTTGTCTTCAGGAAGGCAGTGAGTTGCTGCGCAACAGCTTTCTCTAAGATTTTTGAGAGGAATGGGAGATTCGATATAGGCTGATAGTTTTTTTTTTTTTTTCTGGGTCAAGGTTTGGCTTTTTCAAGAGAGGCTTTATTACTGCCACTTTTAGTGAGTTTGGTACACATCCGGTGGATAGAGAGCCGTTTATTATGTTCAACATAGGATGGCCAAGCACAGGAAGCAGCTCTTTCAGTAGTTTAGTTGGAATAGGGTCCAGTATGCAGCTTGAAGGTTTAGAGGCCATGATTATTTTCATCATTGTGTCAAGAGATATAGTACTAAAACACTTGAGTGTCTCCCTTGATCCTAGGTCCTGCAGACTCAGGACAACTGAGCTTTGGAGGAATAGGCAGATTTAAAGAGGAGTCCGTAATTTGCTTTCTAATGATCATGATCTTTTTCTCAAAGAAGTTCATGAATTTATTACTGCTGAAGTGAAAGCCATCCTCTCTTGGGGAATGCTGCTTTTTAGTTAGCTTTGCGACAGTATCAAAAATAAACGTTGGATTGTTCTTATTTTCCTCAGTTAAGTTGGAAAAATAGGATGATCGAGCAGCAGATAGGGCTCTTCGATACTGCACGGTACTGTCTTTCCAAGCTAGTCGGAAGACTTCCAGTTTGGTGTGGCGCCATATCCGTTCCAATTTTCTGGAAGCTTGTATCAGAGCTCGGGTATTTTCTGTATACCAGGGAGCTAGTTTCTTATGACAAATGTTTTTAGTTTTTAGGGGTGCAACTGCATCTAGGGTATTGCGCAAGGTTAAATTGAGTTCCTCAGTTAGGTGGTTAACTGATTTTTGTTCTCTGACGTCCTTGGGTAGGCAGAGGGAGTCTGGAAGGGCATCAAGGAATCTTTGGGTTGACTGAGAATTTATAGCACGACTTTTGATGCTCCTTGGTTGGTCTGAGCAGATTATTTGTTGCAATTGCAAACGTAATAAAATGGTGGTCCGATAGTCCAGGATTATGAGGTAAAAAATTTAGATCCACAACATTTATTCCATGGGACAAAACTAGGTCCAGAGTATGACTGTGGCAGTGAGTAGGTCCAGAGACATGTTGGATAAAACCCACTGAGTTGATGATGGCTCCGGAAGCCTTTTGGAGTGGGTCTGTGGACTTTTCCATGTGTATATTAAAGTTACCAAAAATTTGAATATCATCTGCTATGACTACAAGGTCCGATAGGAATTCAGGGAACTCGGTGAGGAACGCTGTATATGGCCCAGGAGGCCTGTAAACAGAAGCTATACAAATTGATTGAGTAGGCTGCATAGATTTCATGACTAGAAGCTCAAAAGACGAAAACGCCGTTTTTTTTTGTTGTAAATTGGAATTTGCTATCGTAAATGTTACATGTTACAAAACATTTTTCAACCAGCGATTGTGTTGTGAGACTGCTGTAGAGCTCATCACTCCCCCTAACTGGGAGGGGGCCAGAGACAATTACTCGATGCCGACACATCTTTCTAGCTGATTTACACGCTGAAGCTATGTTGCGCTTGGTGACCTCTGACTGTGTCATCCTAACATCGTTGGTGCCGACGTGGATAACAATATCTCTATACTCTCTACACTCGCCAGTTTTAGCTTCAGCCAGCACCATCTTCAGATTACCCTTAACGTCGGTAGCCCTGCCCCCTGGTAAACAGTGTATGATCGCTGGATGATTCGTTTTAAGTCTAATACTGCGGGTAATGGAGTCACCAATGACTAGGGTTTTCAATTTATCAGAGCTAATGGTGGGAAGATTCGGCGTCTCAGACCCCGTAACGGGAGGAGTAGAGACCAGTGAAGGCTCGGCCTCTGACTCCGACTCGCTGCTTAATGGGGAGAACCGGTTGAAAGTTTCTGTTGGCTGAATGAGCGACACCGGTTGAGCATTCCTACAGCATTTCCCTCCAGAAGCCATGAGAAAGTTGTCCGGCTGCGGGGACCGTGCGAGGGGTTTTATACTACTATCTGTACTTACTGGTGGCACAAACGCTGTTTCATCCTTTCCTACACTGAAATTACCCTTGCCTAACGATTGCGTCTGAAGCTGGGCTTGCAGCACAGCTATCTTCGTCGTAAGGCGATCGTTCTCCTGTATATTATGAGTACAGCGACTGCAATTAGAAGGCATCATGTTAATGTTACTACTTAGCTTCGGCTGTTGGAAGTCCAGATAAATCATGTCCAGATAAAACGTCCAGAGTGAAAAAGTTGAATGAAAAAAAGTTGAGTTGGGGGAAAACTAAAAATATAAATGGTAATTAAAAAGTAAAAACCGTAAAGTTGTCAGGTAGCAAAGTAAGGTTGGCAAGAAAATGCACAGCAGCACGTAACAAGTCTGCAAGTTGTGACCGGAAATGTGATGGCTACAAAAGATTAGATGTTTTTCCTGCTTTTTATGGAAACCCAAAGGAGTCATACCTAACCACCCCAGTGGCTTTCCATGGCCCCCTACACACACCACAGTGTGCTCTGTCAACTGTGCTGACACAATGCAGCAGAGATACACATTTTGCGCCAACCTGTCAATCAATCATTTTAACTTTTTAGCTATTTTTATATAGGGACATAAAACAAAAATTGAGGGGGGCACAAGTTTCTCTGCTCCTGGAGCCGGGCCTGAGGTCTCATGAAAGTCCTACTCATTGTGACCAGGCTCATTGTTAAGGTTGGGCAAGGAAGTTTCAGTGTAACTTGTACCAGATTGGCTTCACGTCACACATACTTCAGTGTTCAGGCGATCCACCCCACGCAGTCCTAGACTTCCTGATGCGACTCAAGTGTTAGACAGCTAGGGAGACAAAAATCCTGAAGTTGTTTTGGATGAGACAATCCAACAGTTGCATTGGAAGGGGGTGGCGCTCGGGGGGCTGTGCGTTGATGGCCATGTGGGTTTGACTGAGAGACAGACTTTCCAGATTCTGAAGTCAGGAGGACCTCGCAGACTAACGCAGCCCCCCCCCCCCCCCCCAAACACTGTTGGGAGATAGCCCCAACGTTAACTAACTAGCATGCAAGTCAAGTATGAGCCGGAGACAATATCTGGAGACAACCATCTAGCTACCTATTGGCCAGTCATGGCAGCATTTGAGAAGGAGCTGCTCATAGTGAGCTGCTCAGTGTAGACCGGTTCCCCCAATATCTGCGTGCCCACTATCTTCGTGCAATATGTACTTGTATATGGGTGAATCTGCTGTATGAACACTTCCCTTGTGAGCCTGTACTGCCATGTAACTGAAGTGCTCAGTCAGGTGACATGTTGTCATACCTGCCAATTCAGTGCACACACTGACCTATTCTTTATGATTATTTAGAATGCTTGATCATACAGGAATAACATTTTTTGAAATAAATGTGTGTCATATAAAACCTTATTTGCATCTATACATATGCACTCACAAGGACCAGACTGTAAAACTCTGTTAACATACATGTACATTTGGTATCTTTGTGTAATAATAACTGTGTTCTTAATCATGCCTCATCTCTGCCTGGTCACACCTGTGAAACTAGCCAACCACCAACACAGAATCAAATACCTGTAGCTCAGGAGTGGATTACTAGCATATCTGTGGTGATATTCTCTTCACCCAGTGGTTGCAAGGGAAGCATTCTATAAATGTGACTTTTGAAGGCATGTTTACCTACAGTATGTTAAAGCAGACTTTACCGGAGGAAAGAAAAATAAGTTGTGCACTAGATAAGGTGTCCCAGATTATACCTATTCTCTTGCCATTTCCTGCCTGTGCATAAAGTCAACACTGCACAGCAGAGGTTTGTCACCTGTAATGTTATACAGGTTTAGAGCATGTTGTAAACAGGTTTGTTTCTATGCCATCAAACACTTTGTAGTTTACATGCTTTAATTAGTTTGTAGCCTTCATTATCTCTTTCTGGAATGTGGAAGATTTACCGTCTCCATTCAGGCCTACCTTTAACATCAAGGAACGTTTTGATCATTGAGTATGATGAAACCATGGAGTTTTGATGTTGTGAGAAAATAAAATGTCTCAGACTATAACCACAACAGGCTAAAAGCTACATTTTTTGTTTTAAATCAGTTCACTCTCTTTAATTCAATAAAGCTTCTCTCACAAAAAAAAGCTTTTTCTCAACAAGATTGGGATTTAGGCTGTTTGCAAGTTTGTGACTTCTTCAAGAGGGCTGGCTTTAACTGCAGTTTTCAATAAAGCAAAGTTGAAGATTAGCTGAAAGTTTCTCCACTTCCCCTTAGCAACAGCCAACTAAGTCCCGCCCCTGATACTTAAAAAAGCAACAGTTTCCCAGAAGTCAGCTGACACAGAAGTTTATCTGTGACAGCAGAGAGAATGGAGAGACTACTCTTCTATGCAGGGCCAGAGCATAGCCTTAGGAAATTCTAGAGGGAGTTTGCCCAGTTCCAGTAGTGCTGTAATACAGGCCACCTCAGTGTGAACTCTGAACCCAGTCCCACACACCCAGAGTTGCATGGCCGTTGGGCTGAGATCACATCTCATCCACATGGTACACACACCTAATAATCCCCAGTTTACAATTGGCTCATTCATCCCCCTCCTCTCCCCTGTAACTATTCCCCAGGTCGTTGCTGCAAATGAGAACGTGTTCTCAGTCAACTTACCTGGTAAAATAACGGTAAAATAAATAAAATTTAAAAATTTAAAAAATGTCATCAAATGTAAAGCACATTCACTGTCTGTGTCAGTTGAGCTGTTAATTTTGCATTGGACTGCCTTGCTTTTGTAGGAATAACTTGTTCCACTTTTGGACCACCTTGCCTTCAACAGAATAACTTGTTCTTCCACATTTACCAACATTAAGGCCAAGTTAATTTTACACTGAACAAAAATATAAATGCAACATCCAACAATTTCAAAGATTTTACTGAGTTACTGTTCATATAAGGAAATCAGTCAATTTAAATAAATGCATTAAGCACTAATGGATTTCACATGACTGGGAATGCAGACGTGCATCTTTTGGTCACAGATACCTTTAAAAGAAAAGGTAACGGTGTGGCTCAGAAAACCAGTCAGTATCTGATGTGACCACCATTTGCTTCATGCAGCCTGACACATCTCCTTCACATAGAGTTGATCAGGCTGTTGATTGTGGCCAGTGGAATGTTGATCCACTCCTCTTCAATGGCTGTGCGAAATTTCTGGATATTAGTGGGAACTGGAACCCGCTGTTGTACACGTCGATCCAGAGCATCATGAGCATGCTCAATGGGTGACATGTCTGGCGAGTATGCAGGCCATGGAAGAACTGGGACATTTTCAGCTTCCAGGAATTGTGTACAGATCCTTGTGACATGGGGCTGTGCATTATAATTCTGAAACATAAGGTGATGGCGGCAGATGAATGGCATGACAATGAGCCTCAGGATCTCGTTACGGTATGTCTGTGCATAAATTGCCATCGATAAAATGCAACTGTGTTTGTTGTACGTAGCATTTGCCTGCCCAAACCATAACCCCACCACCACCATGGGGACCTCTGTTCACAACATTGACATCAGCAAACCGCTCGCCTACACGATGACATACACGCTGTCTAAAATCTGCCCTGTATAGTTGAAATGGGGATTAATCCGTGAAGAGCACACGTCTCCAGTGTGCAAGTGGCCATCGAAGTTGAGCATTTGCCCACTGAAGTCGGTTATGACGCCAAACTGCAGTCAGGTCAAGACCCTGGTGAGGACGACGAGCACGCATATTAGCTTCCCTGAGATGGTTTCTGACAGTTTGTGCAGAAATTCTTTGGTTGTGCAAACCCACAGTTTCATCAGCTGTCCGGGTGGCTTCTCAGATGATCCCGCAGGTGAAGAAGCGAGATGTGGAGGTCCTGGGCTGGCGTGGTTACACGTGGTCTGCGGTTGTGAGGCCAGTTGGACGTACTGACAAATTCTGTAAAACAACATTGGAGGGGGCTTATGGTAGTGAAATGAACACTCAATTATCTGGCAATGGCTCTGGTGGACATTCCTGCAGTCCGCATGCCAATTGCACGCTCCCCCAAAACACTTGTGGCATTGGGTTGTGTGACAAAACTGCACATTTTAGAGTGGCCTTTTCTTGTCCCCAGCGCAAGGTGCACTTGTGTAAGGGTCATGCTGTTTAATCATCTTATATGCCACACCTGTCAGGTGGATGCATTATCTTGGCAAAGGAGAAATGCTCACTAACAGGGATGTAAACAAATTTGAGCACATAATTTGAGAAATAAGCTTTTTGTGTGTATGGAATGTTTCTGGGATCTTTTCTTTCAGCTCATGAAACATGGGACCAACACTTTACATGTTGCATTTATATTTTTGTTCAGTATAAGTTTACTTTTTCAAACTTATTGGCGCAAGAGATACATTTTAACTGTCCCTTCTCAGTACATGTAGTCTCAGGGAAGGCAGTAACCTCAGATGTGAGGGCACATTGGGCCATTCCAGATAGGGCCTGTTTCCCCACCCTCTGTGAGAGGACAACAGTGCAGTCCAGAGACAAATATTCCCTACAATAGGGGTGTAACATGTTCCCAAGAATCCCAACTCATAACAGACCGGAAGGAAGCAGTGGGTGATGTTATGTTACTAAGAATACCAATCCAGCCAGAACACTGCGTTCCTTGTGGATTCTAACTTGGGGACCAGGCAACACCCATCTTTGAGGACAATTCCACCCCTTGCAGTGGATATAGGCTACTCTAGTGTTTTGACATCCACCATTGTGTTTAATGTCAATGGTTTACTTTTACCTTTTTAATAATTAGTTTCACATTTCATGCGTAGGTGGTCATTCCATTTACTGTATTACTATTTTAAGAGTCACAATTGCATTCTTTCAACTGCCACAGTGTAATGTGTGTCTGTACACAGAGATTTGATTTGATTTTGATTTGATTTCTACACATAGTCACTATGTGTACTTGTTAATTACCAGAGAATTACCATGAAATTAGGTGAAAATGCAGTTTTTAAACTAGACACTCTTTGACTTTACAGAAACTCATAGGAACCCATTGCACTGTAACAGTTTGTGCCTTTGTAATGGTGCCTTGGTGTCATGTTTGCGTAGAGATTCTGTGGCAAACATTTAAATTGACCTGTAGACCTGTTCCATGGCTTTTAGCTTCTTGAGGTCAAGCTGCAACAGGCCAAGACTTGTTTGCCCTTGACGCTCTCAGGTGGGATGTTGTTTTATATGGTGAGTCGTTAAGTGGGTCCCGGGGGTCAAAGGGTTATTTTACTGGGTGACTTTTACTTGAGTCATTTTATATTAATGATCTTTATTTTAACTCAAATATGACAATTTGGTACTTTTTCCACCATTTAATGGTACATCATGTACCGCATGTTCAATTAAGCAGGAACAGGGTCATATGTCTTTGTCACAGGACGTGACTCAGTCTGAATGACTAAGTGTTGGGACATCACTTATCTAGGACAGGGATCAAGGTTGATGATGAGCCATGGCCATGTCCCCCAAAAGTAGAAGTGATCTCACAATAACTAGTATAATTATTACTATTTTTGTTTGGAATCATTAGAGCTGCTGAGCATACACTATTATGGCGTGTTTTCAATGTGTAACATTGTGAGGGATTTATACAAGTAAAGACAGAAATGGCAATAGCCTAATTGTGACTACAAATCAAACATCAATGGTCTTGGTTTAATCTCAAAACATCTATGATCTGTTGGGAATCCAAATGCCAGCCTTATTCGTGATATATTTCAACACTGTAGTCTATATTCAGCAAGTTTAACATGTATTCAAATGTTATGTGGTTTATCAGTGTGTCCTCATAGGCCTTACCCTTATAAAGACAGTAATTAGAGGGTCCCTTTCTTATTGTTAGCTTGTGTTTTGTCTCTATAGGCCTACATATGAATTTGAGTCAGCACTTAAGACTTTTATCCTCCCTCTGTAGATGACTGGGGGTTTACAACACAGTCAAAATAAGTGCTTTGCTGATAAGTGACAGAAAAAGCCAGACCAGCTCAAGCCTGTTTTTTTGACTGAGACAGTGATGTTGTCAAAAGCTATTTCCAAGAGTGCTGTTTAACAAATGATCCCTATACTTTGGCCTGCTGCTTTTTATGTTGTTGTTCATCTTACATCAGCTACAGGTTTTTCACATGATGAAAAACATGAAATCTCCTTAAAGGCTAATACTGATGTTTGTTGGCTGAACAGTAGTTTAACCATGAAACACTCCCACTAGGGCTGTGGCAATCATGACATTTTTGTCAGCTGGGGATAAACATAAACACGTTTAGCATCTCTTGGCTTCCACTCATAGCCTACAAGCCACTGATGCAGACCTTTTGGAACATCTGCATTTAAAATGTCTAATTCCATTTAATATAGCCTACACTGTCACAATAAGTCCATTATTTATTTTAGACGGGTCTAAAGAAACATGTTATGAAGAAAAATGTAGTCTAGTTGTCCTTATGTTAGGCCCTGATATGGCTGTGGGCTACACTAGTTCATTTAGCAGACAAGATTTGCTTAGAATTACATGGCATTATTTTTATTGTATTCAATTTTATGAAGAATACAATTGAAGATAGCTGAATAACATAGAAATGATATTTTCTCCAAACGATTTCCAAGGAAGTGCGCAGATGCGGCTATTCTGTGTTGAGCGGTTAACAAAGAAACAGGTCCTCCTATATGCTTCATTTTGAGTTATTTATGCAACTTTAGTTGTGAAACAAATGTTGGGCTATATGTTTTGATTTGTAATACATTCAAAGGCTGCATGATGCGACTCAAATTATGATTTGAAAAAAATTGCATGAAAGGCATGAGCTCTGATTTGTTTCTTGTGCAGGCTGCACACACTTCATCAGTACTTGATAATAATCTCACCAGGTCTTGAATTTCCTGGCGGCATCCCAATTGTGTGGCCGTAATGCCCCCTAAAAAATCCATGCCTTTTTCTGCCAAAGTGGCCGTGGTGCTCTTGGGCTGAATATAATAATTATAATTCCCTTCCCCTGGCTGCCATGCTCCGAAGCACCTCTCACTCACATGGCTCTCTCAGATATCTCAATTCTTATTCGCCAATGCCTGTCACATGATCAGGTCCTTTTCACAGGCCTTTAGCTAAGAAGTAGGCTACAAGTGAAGACTGACACATTGGGGACACAATTGCGCTTATTCGAATTCCGAGGTGCATATTGAAGATGCTGGAAGAACTGTCCACATTTAGCCTATTTTACAAACAAAATTATTATGCCTAATGAACAGCAAAAGCACTGTCACGTATACTCCCTCTCTGGCCTCTAGGTCATCAGGCTGCTGATTATCCCGCACACCTGTCACCATCGTCAAGCGCACCAGCGCCTCATGACACTCACTTGGACTCCTTCACCTCCTTGATTATCTTCCCTATATCTGTCACTCCCCTTGGTTCTTTCCTCAGGTGTTATTGACTCTGTTTCATGTCGGTGAGTTGTTTGTGTTTCGTGTTTATTGTTTTGTTTATTTATTAAAACACTCCCTCCCTGTACTTGCTTCCCGATTCTCAGCACACTCATTACAGTATAACACCTCACCTAAGGGGTGTCAGTGTAAATGTCGTTGGGTCCGCGAGCCGCCACAGGCTCTCATGCCTCAGCCAGATTGCCAGGCTCCCCTGCCTCAGCCGGCTCGTCGGGCTTTCATGCCTCAGCCGGATCACCAGACTCCCCTGCCTCAGCCAGCTCGTCGGGCTTTCATGCCTCTGCCAGATCGCAAGACTCCCCTGCTTCCACCGGCTCGTCAGGCTCTCATGCCTCAGCCGGTCTGTCAGGTTCCCACGCCACAGCCGGCTCGACAGGTTCCCGCGCCTCAGCCGGCGTGACAGGTTTCCACGCTTCAGCAGGGGTGACCGATCTGCTCCTGATCCCCGGGTTTGTCTCCTTTGTTGGCGTCCTGTGGCTGGAGCCGCGCGTCGGGGAGGGGGTAGTGTCACGTATACTCCCTCTCCGACCTCTAGATCATCAGGCTGCTGATTATCCCGCACACCTGTCACCATCGTCAAGCGCACCAGCGCTTCATGACACTTACCTGGACTCCATCACCTCCTTGATTATCTTCCCTATATCTGTCACTCCCCTTGGTTCTTTCCTCAGGTGTTATTTACTCTGTTTCATGTCGGTGAGTTGTTTGTGTTTCGTGTTTATTGTTTTGTTTATTTATTAAAACACTCACTCCCTGTACTTGCTTCCCGACACTCAGCGCACTCGTTACAAGCACTAGCTTATGTCAATCTACTATCCCCCATCGTACAAAAGTTTACCTATTATATTGGTCAACTCGTCCTTCTGTGCAATAAATAAATATTCCAAACAAACTCTGGGACAGTTGTCGGATGCAATAGACCCCAAATTGATACAACCACTCGCATCAATTTTTTTTTTTTAAGTAACGAGGCTGATGAAACCGATCAGAACGTTTAGCTGAAATGTTAAACTATTAGGCTATTTCTTCACACGTTACACTAAGCGTAGTGTAACGACCCTGGGTTTATAAGCGCGGAAATCGACTCTGCCGCTTGAGCATGCTTTTGCGGCACAGTCGATAGGGCGCCGGACTTCGGGCTCGAAGGTCGAGGGTTCGAGACCTGCTCCCTGCTGTTTCATTTCATTGGTGTCAGAAGTGATCGGACCTTGCATCCACGACAGTGCGTGTGCTTGGCCGGTGAGCGCGTTCCTGTAAGACGTAGAGTCGCAAGCTAGCGCGAGGACGCGCTCTTTGAAAGGAGGGAGTAGTGTAACTACCCTGGGTTTATAAGCGTGGAAATCGACTCTACTGCACGAGCATGCTTTTGCAGCACAGTCAATAGCGCACTGGACCTCGGGCTAGAAGGTCGAGGGTTCGAGACCTGCTCCCTGCTGTTTCATTACAGTAGCAATACGCACACGTATTGCTACACGCTATAAGCATGAATGTTCCAAAATTCAATCAATTAGTGGGAAAACACTGTTCTCAAAAGTGACAGCAAATGCCACTATGCATGTAATGCTTTTATTATAAAGGTGCATTTTTATGGTGAAAATGATCTCCCCCAAACTTGAAACTCACGCACCGCCTATGTATTCCAGTTAGGCTCTACACCGGTTGCAAAATGGATTAATGTGCTTAATTTTAAGAAGTTATTTGGCCACTTTGCTTGTGATACAAACATACTCTAGGCCTATGGGCTAGGCTACATGAGGTGTGCGACTATGATTTGAAAAAGTCGCAACAAAAAAAGGCACGGCTTGTTTCTTGTCTTACTGCACACGCTGGGCCTCATTCACAAGCTGTCTTTACATATACTAAATAAATATATGTGTGAAATTAGTTTTGATTTAGAATGGACCAATATCATGCCCCTGGAACAGGGGCATGGGAAAAAAATACATGTCATCTATACTTAAATAGCGAATGAAGGACGCTTTTCCCGTGGTTCATTTTCATGCCAGCCAGGTAGGCTATACTCCTGTTGTAAAGCGAAGCAATGTGCTTAATATTAGTAAAATTGATAAATAAACATAGTAGGCCTGATGGGATCCTCTTTTTAATAGAGGGCTTCAAAACTCTTTTCTCGCGCAATTGCATAGCCTATAGAAATGTTGTGCAACATGAGCTCATGGGTTCTCTTGAAGTGTTTGAACGGGTCTTGAAGACCCGTTCCTGTAGGTTCATGCTCTACAACATTCGCAGAGTACGACCTTGCCTCACGCAGGAAGCGGCGCAGGTCCTAATCCAGGCACTTGTCATCTCCCGTCTGGATTACTGCAACTCGCTGTTGGCTGGGCTCCCTGCCTGTGCCATTAAACCCCTACAACTCATCCAGAACACCGCAGCCCGTCTGGTGTTCAACTTTCCCAAGTTCTCTCACGTCACCCCGCTCCTCCGCTCTCTCCACTGGCTTCCAGTTGAGCTCGCATCCGCTACAAGACCATGGTGCTTGCCTACGGAGCTGTGAGGGGAACGGCACCTCCGTACCTTCAGGCTCTGATCAGGCCCTACACCCAAACAAGGGCACTGCGTTCATCCACCTCTGCTCTTATACACATCTAGATGTGTATAAGAGACAGCCTCTGGCCTGCTCGCCTCCCTACCTCTGAGGAAGTACAGTTCCCGCTCAGCCCAGTCAAAACTGTTCGCTGCTCTGGCACCCCAATGGTGGAACAAACTCCCTCACGACGCCAGGTCAGCGGAGTCAATCACCACCTTCCGGAGACACCTGAAACCCCACCTCTTTAAGGAATACCTAGGATAGGATAAAGTAATCCTTCTAACCCCCCCCCCCCTTAAAAGAGTTAGATGCACTATTGTAAAGTGGTTGTTCCACTGGATATCATAAGGTGAATGCACCAATTTGTAAGTCGCTCTGGATAAGAGCGTCTGCTAAATGACTTAAATGTAAATGTAAATGTGTTTGATTTGATTTTTGAAAACATTTGCATTGTTGTCAGAGTGATTAAAGGCACAATAGAGAGCTAAGAGTACCAAGCAGTTAGGAAGTTTGGTAGGCTACTAATGACCATCAGCAGCATCAGGGCTTGGAGAAGCCTAGTTACCATGACTAAACGGTCATGTGGAAATTGACTATGGTCATGACTGGTGACCGCCAGTGTGGAGGTAATAGGGTCACCGTAACAGCCCTAGTCATCACCCAATGTTTTGGAATACACGTGTCACTATTGACAAGTAGTTTTGCTAATGGTTTTAGATGACAGTACAATAAGGATGGTATAAAACATTTACCAATGCATTGGTTATTGTTCAAAGTCAAACCTCCACGTGACAATGAGGTATGAATACTAATAAAAGGTTTTTCAGTTTGGCGCATAGGAATACATGTTTTATGGCCATGTTAACCTTTGACAGATCGTGTGTTTTTTTTTCAGGCAATGAAAGTGCTGATTGTCGATCATAAACTACAGTCAAGCTTACACTTAAGGTTACTGGAGGACATTTTGATGAAGTGAATGCTGGTGATTCACCACCACAGGTTATTTCTTTAACGTGTAGCCTTAACCATGTGTTGGTAGTTTTGGTCAATGGAGAGCAGTAGGCCTGTACCTGTCTCGTGCTTAATTTGTTGTTTCCTAGTTTTTTGATATCATAAGCTATGTTATAAACATCATAAATACATGGTTGGAGGTAGTCAACCTCAACCGCACATTGTTGGTAACACTTTATTTGATGGTAGTTTCCACTGGTATTTACTAGGAAATGTGTTGTATCAACTGGTACTTTTTGTAAAAGATTAAACTATTGGTTATTAACTTGTACCAAGTGGTGCCTATGGTGTTTATTTTAATGGATATCCTATGAGTGGTTCATGGGTTATTATTGTGTTTTAATTACAATGTTGCCATGTAATTCCTATAAATAACTGTCCATTTTTATACCATCAAATAAAGTGGTAACCTTTAATTTTTACTACATAGTGTAGCTGTTGGTGTAAATCTAAATTAACAACTGTATAAAATATAATGTTATGACATCATAAACCAAAAATATGTGAGTTGTATTCAACTTAAGAAATGAAATTGATTAAGAAATGAACATAGCTTCACATTTTAACTGCTTTCAATATTGATTATAATTGTTTCAGCTTGCAATGCAGCATTGTTTGTTTTGTACATCTAGAAGCTTAGGTGGTATCAGGTGAAGGTGACTGGAAAATAGGTAAATAGTGAATGCATCACGTGAAAATTTCACCTGAGTACTGTCCAACCCTAATCACTGGGTGTGTGTGTTAAGCAGTTTGTTTATTAGCATCTCCTAGTTTACATGGAGGTAGTTTTTCCATCGGTAACGCTGATAGCTTTGCTTCCTGGAGGGCCCCCACCCATGGGAGTGGAAATAGATTGGGGGAAAATAACAACCCCAAAGACCACATGTGAAAGACAGTCAATAAGGAAACAGCAGTTTCATTGACCCCCCCACTTACCTCGGGAACAGAGAAACTGAACACCACTGTCTACTATCGTCATCCTGCTACTCAATCAAAGTTGTATTATTCATGTGAACAAGGTATCAAACCCCGGACGTATTTCACAAATTAATGCCCATATCGATAATTAAAGCTCTATTTATTACGTGAGTGTGTGCCCATTCAAACCAATCCCACACCCGCACACCTTTTCTGTGGGTAACTAATCCTATGTGATTCCTGAATTGAGTTGAGTTTAACAAACAAACATCCTTGAGCAGAATCAGAACACCCACCCATTCAAGGGTTTTTCTTCATTTTTTACTATTTTCTACATTGTAGAATAATAGTGAAGCCATCAAAACTATGAAATAACAGATATTGAATCATGTAGTAACCAAAAAAGTGTTAAACAAATCAAAATATTTTTGAGATTCTTCAAATAGTCACCTTTTGCCTTTGACAGCTCTGCACGCTCTTGGAATGTTTTTCCAACAGTCTTGGAGGAGTTTCAACATATGCTGAGCACCTGTTGTCTGCTTTTCCTTCACTCTGCGATCCGACTCATCCCAAACTATCGCAATTTGGTTGAGGTTGGTGGATTGTGGAGGCCAGGTCATCTGATGCAGCACTCCATCACTCTCCTTCTTGGTCAAATAGCCCTTACACAGCCTGGAGGTGTGTTGGGTCATTGTCCTGTTGGAAAAACAAATAATAGTCCCACTAAGTGCAAACCAGATGGGATGACATATTGCTGCAGAATGCTGTGGTAGCCATGCTTGTTAAGTGGGCCTTGAATTCTAAATAAATCACGACAGTGTCACCAGCAAAGCACCCCCACACCATAACACCTCATCCTCCATGCTTTACGTTGGGAAATACACATGCGGAGATCATCCGTTCATCCACACCGTGTCTCACAAAGACACGGCGTTTGGAAGCAAACATCTCCAATTTGGACTCCAAAGGACAAATTTCCACCGGTCTAATGTCCGTTGCTCGTGTTTCTTGATCCAAGCAAGTCTTTTCTTCTTATTGGTGTCCTTTAGTAATGATTTCTTTGCAGCAATTTGACCATGAGGGCCTGATTCACACAGTCTCCTTTGAACAGTTGATGTTGACATGTCTGTTACTTGAACTCTGTGAAGCATTTATTTGGGCTGTAGTTTCCGAGGCTGGTAACTATAATGACCGTCTCCTCTGCAGCAGAGGTAACTCTGGGTCTTCCATTCCTGTGGCGGTCCTCATCAGAGCCAGTTTCATCATAGCGCTTGATGGTTTGTAGCGACTGCACTTGAAGAAACTTTCAAAGTTCTTGAAATGTTCCGTATTGACTGACCTTCATGTCTTAAAGTAATGATGGACTGTCATTTCTCTTTGCTTATTTGAGCTGTTCTTGCCATAATATGGACTTGGTCTTCTGTATATCCCCATACCTTGTCACAACACAACTGATTGGCTCAAACGCATTAAGAAGGAAAGAAATTCCAGAAATTAACTTTTAAGGAGGCATACCTGTTAATTGAAATGCATTCCAGGTGACTACCTCATGAAGCTGGTTGTGGGAATGCCAAGAGTGTGCAAAGTTGTCATCAAGGCAAAGGGTGGCTATTTGAAGAATCTCAAATATTGTCACGACTTCCGCCGAAGTCGGCTCCTCTCCTTGTTCGGGCGGCGTTCGTCGGTCGACGTCACCGGTCTTCTAGCCATCGCCGCTCCACTTGTCCTTGTTCCATTTGTTTTGTCTTGTTTCCCCGCACACCTGGTTTACATTCCCTAATCACACTACATATATATTCCCTCTGTTTCGCCCATGTCTTTGGGTGGAATTGTTTTGTTACATGTTATCGTGTTACGCGCCAGGCTGGTTTTTCCCCGGGTACCGTGTTGAACCCGAGTGTGTTTATTGTTTAACTAATGCATTATTGTGACTGTTGTCGCGCTTTGCACTTTTGCCATTTTGGCTGGAGGTTTTTTGACGCAGTTGCGTCCGTCTGTTGTTACTTCTGCCAATTAAAGTGTGTGCCTGATTACAACTCTCCGCTCTCCTGCACCTGACTTCCTACCAGTAGCGCACAGCCTGACAAATATAAAATATATTTTGATTTGTTTAACACTATTTTGGTTACTACATTATTTCATAGTTTTGATCTTCACTATTAATCTACAAAGTAGAAAATAGTTAAAATTAAGAAAAACCCTGGAATGAGTAGGTGTTCTAAAACTTTTTACTGGTAGTGTATTTGCAACTCATTGTTTTGAAGCAAGTTTGTTTTGGTCTGGAAATATGCAAATGCGGGTACATGTTATCAGCACACATTAATGGCATCAGTGTTTAAAGTTCAGCCTTCAGCACAATGGCTAATAGCTCACTCTTTTAACCAGGCACTACTAATAACAGCTAGGGGCTGCACCTGCAAAGTGAGGTACTGATAAAGACAAACTATTACTCTTTGGCTTGTTTGGTACTGTACTTGCTGTTGGTGCCATAGTGTGGAAATCTACAAGCTACTCTTATAAATCAAATGTTGACAGCTTGGCTTGTCGTGGTTTTCTCTATCTTGAATTGATCCAAGTCATATTGTTTAATTGATGTTTACACTTTGGTGAAATTACATTATGTCAAAATACTCTACATGTGGACACTTACTCATCAAACATCTCATTCCAAAATCATGGGCATTAATATGGAGTTGGTCCCCCTTTTGCTGCTATAACAGCCTCCACTCTTCTGGGAAGGCTTTCCACTAGATGTTAGAACATTTCTGCGAGGACTTGCTTCCATTCAGCCACGAGCACTAGTGAGGTCGGGCACTGAAGTTGGGCGATTAGGCCTGGCTCGCAGTTGGCGTTCCAATGCATCCCAAAGATGTTCGATGGGGTTGAGGTCAGGGCTGTGCAGGCCAGTCAAGTTATTCCACGCCGATCTCAACAAACCATTTCTGTATGGACCTCGCTTTGTGCACAGGGGCATTGTCATATTGAAACAGGAAAGGGCTTTCCCCAAACTGTTTCCGCAAAGTTGGAAGCCCAGAATCGTCTAGAATGTCATTTTATGCTGTAGCGTTAAGATTTCCCTTCGCTAGACCTAAGGTGCCTAGCCCGAACCATGAAAAACAGCCCCAGGCCATTATTCCTCCTCCACCAAACTTTACAGTTGGCACTATGAATTTTATGGCCTACCACTTTGCTGCTCCTATACATTTCCACTTCACAATAATAGCTCTTATAGTTGACCGGGGCAGCTCTAGCAGGGCATAAATTTGACTAACTGACTTATTGGAAAGGTGGCATCCTATGACGGTGCTACATTGAAAGTCACTGAGCTTTTCAGTAAGGCCATTCTACTGCTAATGTTTGTCTATGGAGATTGCATGGCTATGTGCATGATTTTATACACAGTCAGCAATGGGTGTGGCTGAAATAGCTGAATCCACTCATTTGAAGGGGTGTCCACATACTTTTGGATATATAGTATATGATAAGAACGTGTCATCGCTTGCTTGTAGATTGGGAACAAAGTAAATACTAGAGGGGAAGAGAAACACATTACATTGCAGAGAGGATAGGCTGATAGATACAATAAATACTAAATGAAAAAACACAATAAAACAGTTATAACATATAAAAGTCACCTAGGAGGAAAGTTGTAGATAAGGGAAGGGTTTTCTAGCCAGTGATGGTTCAAGAACATACTATCCCTACATCCTATGTCCTTGACCTTGCCTCTAGATTTCAAGGAGGTGAGGGGAGGGGGGTGTCGATAGCCTTTCACAGACTCTTGAGTGAGCTGCCAAGAGAGAAGGTCAAAGAATCCCATGAATGAGAACAGAACGGAGTATTTTTTTGGCAGGATCCCAAAAGTACATAGTGAAATTTTTGTATGTTTACAATTTGTTCTAGAAGGGGGATCTTTCCTCTGTTAATTGATTAAAGTTGTGTTATGCACAAGTATTTTCCCACTTTGTTTTGATATAGGAAAACACCCTCCTTATGATCTGGACTTTTTATTATGGTCTGGTATTTACCCATCTCTGAACTGAAACCTGCCTTCAGGTGTTTAATACACCTCCAGGGTTTTTGATCAACTTCTGGCTCTCCCACTCAGTGCTAGCTTTATTAAAGGCCATTGTGTTGGAGTCTGTAGACTGAGAATTTACGTCTACGTTTACAGAAAATGACAGGTTGGCTCGGCTCACCGCATGCTTTCACCTCCCACGCACAGTCTCTTAAGGAAGCGGCTCTCAAGTTTCAAACACACTCAGGCTTTTAGACACACTTCACTACACTACACCCACACAATATTCAGTGTTTTACCTTACTGAGTCTCTGTGGCATTAAAGGCCAGTCTATGATTCACCCTAAACATTCCAGTGGGGTTATTATGGTTTGGATGAGTAAGCATAGACTGATGCTTATGAGACTTCAATAGAACTGTTATGTCGTGCTGTTGTCTGGTCATTTCCCCTTTATAAATGGCTGGCCAACTCTTTGGATCTCTTTTTTTTCTGTCACAGTAGCTATATAAAAATATCTAAAATATTCTAGCTAACATGTCTGCCTGGTAGTACTTTTAACCTATTTCAGCTCACATCAACAATCTTCAACAAATAAACTTCTCATTGTGTGTTCCTGGATTCATATTTACTTCCTGCTTTTTTTCACCTTTCCCCTCCATTGTCACAGTCACCTGTCTTGTCCTTGCCATGACAAGCCAGTGACATTTGACACTGACAGTAAATATAATGTTCTTTACAGAAATGTAAGTGTCAGTCAATATTCTCCCTCTCTCCACAGCCTCCACTTTTCTTCCCATAGGCTTTCTGTCCTTCTCCCCACTCCTTGCACATGATGTTTGCTTCCTCCTAAAACAAATTTACCCTGACTGGTTTACCAGTAGGCAGGCATACAAGAGCAGGCTTGTCTGTGGTGAAGCCATATACCAGGAAATGAGATTTAGCACACACAGCTCCTCTCTCATCTGATGTGTTGTTGTCTTCTGGTTATGGCCCTTGATAAACCATGTCCGATCACATAGTCTTCCCACTGAATAAGATGGATAGTATGTGTAAGGAATAAGGCCCGAGGAGGTGTGGCTTTTGGCCAATATACCATGGCTAAGGGCTGTTCTTTAGCACGACGCAACACAGAGTGCCTGGATACATCCTTTACACTTGTTATATTGGCAAAATATCACAAACCAACGAGGTGCCTTATTACTATTATAAACTGGTTACCAGCGTAATTAAAACAGTAAAAATAAATGGTATACGGTCTGATATACAGCGGCTTTCAGCCAATCAGCATTCAGGACTCGAACCAGCCGGAATAAAATAAGAAATAGCTTATTCTCTCAGAAACTGTTTTTTTTTATTCTCTCAGAAACTGTTTTTGTCACTGTTTGTTTAGTGAGTAGTGCTTGGAATGGTAAGTATGTACTGTAACTGTGTGGTAATGAAGTATCTCTCCCAGTTGCCAGCAAAGCCAATGGAACTGTGTACTGGAGGAAAACAAGCTCTTTCTTGTGTATTTGTTACAAAGTTTGGATTAGTGATTAGATTTGCAGGACAAATTCAATTAAGGTGGATGTTTGGAGGCTAATTCAGTTATCAACCCGAGTTGAGGGTCATTTCAGTTCCTTGGAGTTTTACGATGATTTGGGCTACACTTGGGCTATGCTCACTACTTTGAATATCTATATATCACACCCTTACATGTAAACATTAGTAATCAAACAAACTGCTGGCAATGCCGCTGCAATTAGCATCCTCTTTCAAGATCCAACATGCTCAATTCATTGTTGTTATCATCCGTTCTGTTTTGGGTATGGGTGGCAGGTGGAGGAGGGTTATTCCTAACCAGCAAGGTAGGAGCAGGATTAGTGCAATGTGAGGTATAGTCTTGCCTGAGCTCATTGTTAGCTAGCTACATCTGGCCCTAAAATACAGTGTTCCCACGCCTTTCTCAGGAAAATGAGCTGTTTTTGCTTTGTAAGCACCTCAGGGGAAAACACTGTCAGCTGACACTGGGAGAGAGTCCTGAATTCTGTGAAGAGCAAATTGTATTGGATTATGCAGGTCCTGGTAGCAGACACCACGCCGTACTTACCCAAGGTTTTGGTAGGTGTTTGCTTGGAGTTTGACTTTGACAAAAAGTATTAGGTGTCAAGTCAAAATATTCTGGATCTTTTTAAATGTTTCTATATTTTGCTTGTCGCATACTTTGTTGTTCACAGTCATGCATGTTGAAGTTAATTATAGCTGCCGTGGGAACGAAATTGATAAGGCATTCTAAGTATGTGGTAATGACGTTTTTTCCCCATTCCATTCCATTATCTTTACAGCATTAACAGTGACTGTTTCAGGAAGTCAGTGCCATATATGGCCAGGAGGAAGTGACTCCATCCTAATTTTCTAATTTTATTGGTCGCATACACATATTTGTCAGATGTTATTGGAGGTGTAGTGAAATGCTTGTGTTCCTTACTCCAACAGTGCAGTTAAATCTAACAATACACACTCATTTAAAAAGTAAAATAATGGAATTAAGAAATATAGAACTATTAGGATGAGCAATGTCTGAGTCCGGAGTATAAATACTGTATATACAGTACCAGTCAAGTGTGGACACACCTACTCATTCAAAAGTTTTTCTTTATGTTTACTATTTTCTACATTGTAGAATAATAGTGAAGACATCGAAACTATGAAATAACACAAATGGAATCATAAAGTAACCAAAAAAGTGTTAAACAAATCTAAATATATTTTAGATTATTTAAAGTAGCCACTCTTTGCCTTGATGACAGCTTTGCACACTCTTGGCATTCTCTCAACCAGCTTCACCTGGAATGCTTTTCCAACCATCTTGAAGGAGTTCCCACATATGCTGAGCCCTTGTTGGCTGCTTTTTCTTCACCCTGCGGTCCAACTCATCCCAAACCATCTCAATTGGGTTGAGGTCGAGTGATTGTGGAGGCCAGGTCATCTGATCCAGTACTTCATCACTCTCCTTCTGGTCAAATAGCCCTTACACAGCCTGGAGGTGTGTTGGGTCATTGTCCTGCTGAAAACAAATGATAGTCCCACTAAGTGCATACCAGATGGGATGGCGTATCGCTGCAGAATGCTGTGGTAGCCATGCTGGTTAAGTGTGCCTTGAATTCTAAATAAATCACAGACAGTGTCATCAGCAAAGCACCATCACACCACCTCCTCCATGCTTCACGATGGGAACCACACATGCGGAGGTCATCCGTTCACCTACTCTGCATCTCACAAAGACACGGCGGTTGGAAGCAAAAATCTCAAATTTGGACTTCCACTGGTCTAATGTCCATAGCTAGTGTTTCTTGGCCCAATCAAGTATCTTCTTCTTATTGGTGTCCTTTAGTAGTGGTTTCTTTGCAGCAATTCGACCATGAAGATCTGTATCACACAGTCTCCTCTGAACAGTTGATGTTGACATGTCTGTTACTTGAACTCTGTGAAGCATTCATTTGGGCTGCAATTTCTGAGGCTGGTAACTAATGAACTTATCCTCTGCAGCAGAGGTAACTGCTGCAAACTCATCATAGCGCTTGATGGTTTTTGCGACTGCACTTGAAGAAACTTTCAAAGTGTTTGAAATGTTCAGGATTGACTGACGTTCATGTCTTAAAGTAATGATGGACTGTCATTTCTCTTTTCTTATTTGAGCTGTTCTTGCCATAATATGGACTTGGTCTTTTACCAAATAGGGCTATCTTCTGTCTACCAACCCTACCCTGTCACAACACAACTGATTGGCTCAAAAATTCATTCCACAAATTAACTTTTAAGAGGTTACAACTGTTAATTGAAATGCATTCCAGGTGACTACCTCATGAAGCTGGTTGAGAGAATGCCAAGAGTGTGCAAAGCTGTCATCAAGGCAAAGAGTGGCTACTTTAAAGAATCAAAATACATTTAGATTTGTTTAACACTTTTGGGGTTACTTCATGATTCCATTTGTGTTATTTCACAGTTTCGATGTCTTCACTATTATTCTACAATGTAGAAAATAGTAACACCCTTGAATGAGTAGGTGTGTCCAAACTTTTGACTGGTACTGTATATATGTGATGGGATGTATAGACAATTTAGACAGCCTATGGATAGATTATGTAGTATATCCTAATAATAGTATATGTACAGCAATAGTTAAATAGGATAGGCCATGACTAAAATACAGTATATACATATCAAGTGGGAAAAGCAGTATGTAAACATTATTTAAAGTGACCAGTGTTCAATGACTATGGTCATAGGGCAGCAGCCTCTGGTGCATGGTAGAGTAGCCAGGTGGTAGCCGTCTAGTGACCGTGACTAAAGTTCAGGGCAGGGTACTGGATGGGTGCTGTCTTGTTCTACCAGTTAAGACAGCTGGAAATCTGAAAAAGGTCCCACGGTGGAATTGAAAGAGACATTTCCAAAAGGTGTAGAATGCGGTAAAACAGACCACTATTAGTGTGTGAGAGTGTACAGTTAGTTAGCGAGAGGTTTCAGATCAACCACCATGTCACATAAATCTATGAGGTGGAGCAGGACAAGTTAGTGACCCATATACCTATTTGGTAATTGTGCTTTTACAAGAGGAAAGTACCCATGCGTGCCCAGAAAGTACCCATTTTGCCAGGTGGTGCACAATCCAATTATATTTGTCAGGAATATGGAGCGATTTCAGTGCCAACAGAAATTGTACTTGAATTCCATCATTGTTTTTTTGTATTGGTAGAACAAGTGCTCTGAAATCGCACCATAGAAGTTTAATTCTAAAACGCTATATTTAAGCAATACGGCCCGATGATGTGTGGTATATAGCCAATATACATTTATTGTCTCTCTGACATGAAACCATCAAGTGATATTTTTTTCTTCTGTTTTGTACTTTCACCCCTTTGGCTATATAACAATGTACCACAGCTAAGGGCTGTTCTTAACTTCTTATGGCTGGGGGCAGTATTGAGTAGCTTGGATGAATAAGGTGCCCAGAGTAAACGGCCTGCTACTCAGGCCCAGAAGCTAAGATATGCATATTATTAGTAGATTTGGATAGAAAACACTCTGAAGTTTCTAAAACTGTTTGAATGATGTCTGTGAGTATAACAGAACTCATATGGCAGGAAGGAAGTAGGAAGTAGGAAACCAGGAAGTAGGAAATCTGAGGTTTGTAGGTTTTCAAGTCTTTGCCTATCCAATATACAGTGTCTATGGGGTCATATTGGACTTCCTAAGGCTTCCAATAGATGTCAACAGTCTTTAGAACCTTGTTTCAGGCTTCTACTGTGAAGGGGGAGAGAATAAGAGCTGTTTGACTAAGGGGTCTGGCAGAAGGCCATGAGCTCAGTCAGGCGTACGCCCGTGAGAGGTAGCTGCATTCCTTTTCATTTCTAAAGACAAAGGAATTGTCCGGTTGGAATATTATTGAAGATTTATGATAAAAACATCCTAAAGATTGATTCTATACATCGTTTGACATGTTTCTAGGAACTGTAATGGAACTTTTTGACTTTTCGTCTGGCCTGCGCCTCGTGAATTTGGATTTGTGAATTAAAGGCGCGAACAAAAAGGAGGTATTTGGACATAAATTATGGACTTTATCGAACAAAACAAACATTTATTGTGGAACTGGGATTCCTGGGAGTGCATTCCGATGAAGATCATCAAAGGTAAGTGAATATTTATAATGCTATTTTTGACTTCTGTTGACTCCACAACATGGCGGGTATCTGTATGGTTTGTTTTGGTCTCTGAGCGCTATACTCAGATTATTGGATGGTGTGCTTTTTCCGTAAAGCGGTTTTGAAATCTGACACAGCGGTTGCATTAAGGAGAAGTTTATCTATAATTCCATGTATAACACTTGTATCTTTTATCAATGTTTATTATGAGTATTTCTGTAAATTGATGTGGCTCTCTGCAAAATCACCGGATGTTTTGGAAGCAAAACATTACTGAACATAATGCGTCAATGTAAACTGAGATTTTTGGATATAAATATGAACTTTATCGAACAAAACATACATGTATTGTGTAACATGAAGTCCTATGAGTGTCATCTGATGAAGATCATCAAGGTTAGTGATTCATTTTATCTCTATTTCTGCTTTTTGTGACTCCTCTCTTTGGCTGGAAAAATGGCTGTGTTTTTCTGTGACTAGGTGCTAACCTAACATAATCGCATGGTATGCTTTCGTCGTAAAGCCTTTTTGAAATCGGACACTGTGGTGCGATTAACAACAAGTTTATCTTTAAAATGGTGTATAATACTTGTATGTTTGAGGAATTTTAATTATGAGATTTCTGTTGTTTGAATTTGGCGCCCTGCACTTTCACTGGCTGTTGTCATATTGATCCCGTTAACGGGATTTCAGCCGTAAGAAGTTTTAAGCACAATGCAATGCGGAGTGCCTGGACACAATCCTTAGCCGTGGTATATTGGCCGTATATCACAAACCCCCGAGAAGCCTTATTGCTATTATGAACTGGTTACCAATGTAATTAGAGCAGTAAAAATGTTGTCATACCCGTGGTATACAGTCTGATATTCCACGGCTGTCAGCCAATCATTATTCATGGCTCGAACCACACAGTTTATAAATATATTGAACATTTAATTTTACTGCTGTAATTACGTTGGTAACCAGTTAATAATAGCAATAAGGCACCTCAGGGGTTTGTGATATGGCCAATATACCACYSCRKKMSGCTGTATCCAGGCACTCCGCATTGTGTCATGTGTATGAACAGCCCTTAGCCGTGGTATATTGGCAATATACCACACCCCCTCGGGCCTTATTGCTTAAATTGCTTTATTGTTTAAAGAAATTATAAAAGAGATCCAATCATGGCATGGGGTTGTTCAATGACAGACATATATTTGTTTAAAATCTATCGCTTGAGCTGGACGGTGTTTCCTCCGACACATTGGTGCGGCTGGCTTCCTGGTTAAGCGAGCAGTGCGTCAAGAAGCAGTGCGGCTTGGCAGGGTCTTGTGTCAGAGGACGCATGGCTCTCGACCTTCGCCTCTCCCGAGTCCATAGGGGAGTTGCAGCGATGGGGCAAGACTTACTACCAAATGGATATCACGAAAAAGGGGTGACAGTACAAAATATAAAATAAATATCTATCACTTGATGGTTTCACGTCAGAGAGACAAATGTTTTGCTAAATGCTCACTATCAGAGAAATAAGTAGTACTGCTAGGTTTTACACAGTCAAATGTAACAAATATCTACGTTTTTAATAAAGACTTTTACAAATGATACATTTGTGACATCAATATATATATATATATATATATATATTTTTTTTTTATACTTCAATACAGTAATATGAGATCTGAATGTATAACTTTGACATTTTAGTCATTTAGCAGATGCTCTTATCTTACAGTACTTACAGTTGGTGCATTCATCTTAAGATAGCTAGGTGAGACAACCACATATCACAGTCAAATATACAGGATAAGAACATTTCATTTAAGCTAAACAATGGATATACATGTACAATGGATGTACATGTACAATGGAAAAAAACATACACCTCTAAAATCTATGATTTAAGAATCTGATAACAGCAATATTTTACAGACACATGAAGGTACCCAGAAGCAATCATTTCTGATGAAAAAACACAAATGTGAAAAATTGGTGTCTATAGCATTTTGTAAATAAACTCTTCAAGTGCTTAAGTACATAAAATGGTATAAAAACAATTCAAATATTTAGAATATTAATACTTCACCACTACTGGAATTTTTGACCAAATCGTAAAGACCAATTTGACCAGATAATAAACATTAGCATTTTTTCGCATGTCAGAGTTCCGACATGAATTTGTGTTAAAAAAGTGTTAAACAAATCAAAAGAAATAAGTTATATTCAATGGTTTGTGAGGAGCTATAAAGGACCATAATTGTGTATCCGTCTCCGGGTACAGCACTGCACCTTTAGCCCAGTTTTGCTGTCTGTTGTGTCATTTACTCTGACACTCTGCCAGATCCCATGTTTACAACAGCTGGGAGAAGGATCAAAGCTGTAAAAAAAAAAAAAAAAAAACCTGTGTGAGCCCCACAGTGACGAAATGTAAATGGGCAGATGCACAAAAAGAGCGGATGAAGGCTCTGCAAAGTGGTTTGTAGTGGTCTCCAAGCCAAGGTGATGTGTGTAGACATTCAAACCCAAGATTTCGATATGGTCTCAATAATGTTAATGTGTGTTGTGTTCCAGTCGTCAATAAAGATATATGGGTTTATGTCTTATATGAAGGTATGGGTTTGTGTCTAAGGGTTACCTCTTATCTCAAAGTGTTTAGTATCCAAGACCATACAGTACATGAACACACTTTATGGGCTATATATATTATACAGTAAATATAGCCAGACCTACACTGAGTGTACAAAACATTAAGGACACCTTCCTAATATTGAGATTGTTAGAATCTTACATATCAACCAAGCTATTATGCCACGCCGCACCCATTAAAGCAAACTAAGGATTGGCTGTCCAGGAATGGTTGAAATGTTCTTAAGTGAAAGATTGAACAATGAATGGAGCATACACCTTCTTAGTCATGTGGCAGTCATACAGCTCCTTCAAATCACCTGCAGAGGCACGATTGTTTGTTTTTAGATTGAAGTACCAGGATGTTTTCCTGGTTTCTTAATTGCAATGAAATTGTTCATTGTTGAATATACTCATAATTTTCTTGTGCAAATTTGACTAACGAGCTCTGCCTGAAATCCATCCAGAACTTCGCTTGATTCATTGTTTTTATTAGTGATAGAGATATTTAGGCCTATATGCTTTTTCAATTGTGCCCAAGGCTGCAGCTGGGAGTTACATGGGATTTATCTGGTGGATTATGGGTAGATTTCTGTGGAATTTTGGCAAGGTTCCACAGACTGTTTTGCCGTGGAATATCTACATTCACAAGTCACACAGCCCTCAAACCCATGGAATTATGTTTACCCAATCAGTTAAGAACAAATTCTTATTTACAATGATGGCCGACCAGGGAACAGTGGGTTAACTGCCTTGTTCAGTGGCAGGACGACAGATTTTTACCTCGTCAGTTTGGGGATTCATTCCAGCAACCTTTCGGTTACTGGCCCAACGCTCTAACCACTAGGCTACCTGCCACCCCTAGTATTAACCCTCTAAAAAGGAACATGACATAACATGAGCCGAAAATGTCATTTCAGTGGTCAGGTCAGGGTCTAATATCTTTGACCTATGTACATTATCAGATGTAGATACAGTAAACATGCAATGTTATTACACAACCCATCTTTCCTCCTAGTCTATGCCTGCACTGTCACTGTACCATATGTGCCCTTGAGCAAGGCTCTTACCCCCCCAACAACAACAGCTCCCTGGGTGCCCAGTGTGGCAGCCCCCCACACCTATCCAAAACCTGTAAAAGCGGAAGACAAATTTTGGTTGGACCTTGTGTGCAATTGACAAATAAAGTCATCTTCATATGACAGCACTGTTACTGTGTGTTGTTATGCACAAAGGAGTGAACACGAGACCAGCTATGTGAGTGTGACAAAGACAAATATTATGGGAAAGGAACTTGTTTCAGCTTGTTTTCAGACTCATGGATGCCTAATGGAACCTTTGCATCACTGGCCAAAAGAGGAACACTATGTCGTGAACAGCAGTTAGGAATCCAGCATTGGGCTGTGCCTGCATGGGGAGCATGCCCCGGCTTGCAGGGGGAATCTTACATAAGAGAGAGGCGTCACCCCTTTAACAGACATTACGTGATGCTGAAATGACATGAAATGACATGGTCTATATAATAGGTTATAACTGGTTATTACTAGGTATGAGCGTATACAAAAGCCAAATTACAGTTGATTTAGTTGCAGTCAAAACACCTTTTATAAAAGTCTGTCAGTGGTATGAATACTTGATAGAACTGTAATACAGAAACCAGCTATTCTCTGAATGTACATCCTCAGAACAATACAGAGAAAGGGTCAGATGTTGGCGTGACTCCAGCGTTAGGCAGCGGAGGGCACGTATGATGACATACCACTGCAGCAAAACAAACACCCTATTATTGGAGCTAATCATTCTTTTGTAACCCATCAACATGTTCAATGTACTTATTCAGACACCGTAATCCTACTTCATTTCAGGGGTCATATGTCATGCTGTTACAGAATGAGGACAGTATTATGGAACTAAATGTACAGTGGTAAGGCGGACAGTTTGCTCCAGACAGAAGATGATGTGCGTTAGTTTCAAAACATGGCGTAACAGCTTACCATGATGAGAAAATTAGGTCATGGGAATTTGGGGAGGATTGCACTCCATACCTTCATTAGCCAACTTTTGCATTTTCTGTTTTGTTTTGTTGTTGTTTTCTCAATCATGACGTCACCCTTTCACTTTCTGTGTTTCATTATTTAATGTATAGACTTGTCTGTTATGTTGCTTTTGTTGATGTAATTTTCATGTTATGATATCATCTATTTTTGTGTGTATAACCTACTGGTGCTTTGCGCCACCGTCTTTGATAACGCATCTATTCTCCTACTTTATGACCATCGTGATTTCCATCTTTCTGCCTCTCTCTCTCCCTCTCACCTGTTGACTATTGTCAATATACTATTGTCTTTTAAGTGCTTGAGAAGTGTGAGCTTATTTATTTCAAAGGCCAATAAGGTAAAGTGAACTGAAGTGAACAAAACTGATGCCTATCCAACACATACAGTGCTTTCGGAAAGTATTCAGACCGCTTGACTTTTTCCACATTTTGTTACGTTACAGCGATATTCTCCCGAGATGTTAGATCGGGTTCAAGTCTGGGCTCTGGCTGGGCCACTCAAGGACATTCAGAGACTTGTCCCAAAGCCACTCCTGCATTGTTTTGGCTGTGTGCTTAGGGTCGTTGTCCTGTTGGAAGGTAACCTTCGCCCCCAGTCTGAGGTCCTGAGCTGTCTCTGTACTTTGCTCCGTTCATCTTTCCCTCGATCCTGACTAGTCTTCCAGTCCCTGCCGCTGAAAAACATCCCCCCAGCATGATGCTGCCACCAACATTCTTCACCATAGGGATGGTGCCAGGTTTCTTCCAGAGGTGATACTTGGAATTCAGGCCAAAGACTTCAATCTTGGTTTCGTCAGAGCAGAGGATTTTGTTTCTCATGGTCTGAGTCCTTTAGGTGCCTTTTGGCAAACTCCAAGCGGGCTGTCATGTGCCTTTTACTAAGGAGTGGCTTCCACCTGGCCACTCTACCATACAGGCCTGGTTGGTGGAGTGCTGCAGAGATGGTTGTCCTTGTGGAAGATTCTCCCATCTCCACAGAGGAACTCTGGAGCTCTGTCAGAGTGACCATCAGGTTCTTGGTCACCTCACTGAACAAGGCCCTTCTCCCCCGATTGCTCAGTTTGGCTGGGCGGCCAGCTCTAGGATTTTTTTTCCATTTAAGAATGATGGAGGCCATTGTGTTCTTGGGGACCTTCAATGCTGCAGTAATGTTTTGGTACCCTTCCCCAGGTCTCCGACTCGACACAATCCTGTCTCTGAACTATACGGACAAATCCTTTCGACCTCAAGGCTTGGTTTTTGCTCTGACATGCACTGTCAACTGTGGGACCTTACATAGACAGGTGTGTGCCTTTCCAAATCACGTCCAATCAATTGAATTTACCACAGGTGGACTCCAATCAAGTTGTAGAAACATCTCAAGGATGATCAATGGAACAGGATGCACTTGAGCTCAATTTTGAGTCTCATAGCAAAGGGTCTGAACACGTATGTACTGTAAATAAGGTATTTCTGTTTTATTTTTAATACGTTTGCAAAAATGTCTAAACCTGTTTTCACTTTGTCATTATGGGCTATTGTATGTTGATTGATTTATTGTTGATTTATTGCTATTTATTGGATTGTTTTATTCAATCAATTTTAGAATAAGGCTGTACGTATCAAAATGTGGAAAAGTCAAAGGGTCTGAATACTTTCTGAATGAACTGTACAGCTACTTTAGGCTCATCTAGACTTTTAGTTGTTTTTACTTTGCTCAAGGTTTTATTCTGATTTGTCTCTAGTTCTATTTCATTTTGGGCTTTTGGATTTCCCCTCTTCATTTTGATTGATATAGTGGTTATTTTTTCTCCCTCCACTCCTCATCCACATCCTTTCTACTGACAAACTACTTCTTTCACTTTGTCCTCGCTCCTTTTCTCTTTCCTTCACAGTGTACCAATGTTTTCTCTCTCCCTTGATCACAATTTGGCTTTCTCTCTGACTACTTTCACACTGAGTTTCCAGTAAAGTGCTTTTTTTCTCTGCCTTCTCCCCCCCACCCCCTTCTGTGTGGCATGTGGTCTGGATTCCTGCCCAAGGACTATTCATTAGGGAGAACAAGGCCCCCCGTACGATCTGTTTTCCACATTCCACAGCCCTGACATCAGTCTGGCTGGAGGAAGGACGCTGGGGGGGGTTCTTGTAATGCCGCTCAATGACGCCTGTGTTGCGGGAAGAGGCCCCTGACCCAGGCAGACCCTGTTAGTCTGCAGGAGCCTCTCAGGCAGCCCACCAGCCTGAAAGGAGAGCCCACTCACAATACATTCAAAGGGATGCTTTACATACCACATGTTGTTTTCCAGTATAAATTGGGTGAGATCGTCTCGATCGTTAAGATGGATAATCCTATAGTCTGGGGTGGGTATAGAAATTCAGGTCATGTCTTTTTTATTTATGTAAACATGATAAATACCAAACCCTGCTAGGAAAACTCAAAGGAATAGCACAAATACTCCATTTTGTGCCTAGACATTTTGTCCTAAAGAGGTGTGCTTCGTGGTACATTCAAGCATACTGCTACTTCAGTAGGAGAGCCATGGCAGAGCCATGGCAGATGCTGTTTTATATCAAGTTTCTCTGTATTGCTTGAACAGAGGGTGGAAGGAGGGGGGTAAGGGAAATAGGGGGAGTGGTGTGGGAGGAGGAGACATCAAACAAGATGGGAAATCGGATCCCCTCTCAGACAAAGCACCCTGTGAGGTTCAGGGACAAAGGAAATACGATCAGCCATGTGACCATGAACGCTATGTCCTAACTCATAGATCACATACCCGTCTCCATTCAGCTTTTCCCCATTCACTTTTATTTATTTATACATGTATTTATTTCCAAATGTATAAATGGTGAACATTTATTATGAACAAATTAAATGTTAAGAGCATTTCAGGTTGCAATTTCCAAATGTCTTAATTCATGGAATTAATTTAGGAGATGAATTAAACACAATCCTAAATATCTGTATTCTATGTAGAAATTAAACCCCATCTTGATGTTGCCTGAATCATACTACCACCAACTGAGCTATCTGGACCGCACGTGCTCAGAAGAAGAGAAAGGTAGGTGACAGGGAGAGGTTTAAAATGAATTGGTTTATCTCAGTTCTGAAAGCTGACTCTTTACGTGTTTGAAACATGCAACTCAAGGTGGGACCTCATAACCATAGCATGCAGTCTTTATCAATCCCAGATTACTTACCTCCCTATAGGGGCGGCAGGTAGCCTAGTGGTTAGAGCGTTGGGCCAGTAACCGAAAGGTTACTAGATTGAATCCCTGAGCTGACAAGGTAAAAATCTGTCGTTCTGCTCCTGAACAAGGCAGTTAACCCACTGTTCCTAGGCCGTCATTGTAAAGAAGAATTTGTTCTTAATTGACTTGCCTAGTTAAATAAAAAAAATATGGCAAACATAAAAAAGGCAATAACCCTGCCCGATGGACAGGTGATATCATAATCATGCGGCAAGGACAGAAATTCAAAAGGTTATTGATATCTCAAGAAATATTTAAGGTAATTTACACACGATTGGAGTATCGGCTGCTATGCTGGCAATACTCAGACAACACAAATGTTCAGCTCAACGCTATTTATGTGTTACACCATTCAAGTAATGTAATTCCACCCTGAACACCGCCCAGATCTACAATGCAATACTGTAGTCCCAATGTACCTGATAGTCACTAGACTTTGTATAGGCATTTAGATGAGTCAAAGGGATCGGCCTTCATGCCATTCAGAATCTACCCGTGATCCTAGTCAATGATCTGGTACTTTAACTGAGTTATCACCATGAATTGACCTATCACCAAGGATACAGCTTATACAGTACACACACATTGAACATTGTGGTCACAATTTATTAGACAAACCACACAGGCAGGTTTGAATTGACTTAGTAGGTCTAGCAGATGATCCATATTAAGGTGGTGTTGGAATGGTACAGTATGTGCTTGTTGTCTTATATCCCATGTAGCCTATGGGTGAAGGTGTTCTTCAACCATAACAAACATGGAGGAACATACAGTCAAGTCCAAGAAGGACAGAGCTTGTTTACTGTAAACACAGCACCAACTGCTCTGATCCTTCTATGTAGGCTGCTACACCAGCTCTGTGGGAACATTCCTTGGGACAAAGGCCTATTGTCAGTTATGGGCTCACCATGTTCCATCCTCCTTCTAAACTCAGCAAAAAAAGAAACGTCCTCTCACTGTCAACTGCGTTTATTTTCAGCAAACTTAACATGTGTAAATAATTGTATGAACATAACAAGATTCAAGAACTGAGACATAAACTGAACAAGTTCCACAGACATGTGACTAACATAAATATAATAATATGTCCCTGAACAAAGGGGGGGTCAAAATCAAAAGTAACAGTCACTATCTGGTGTGGCCACCAGCTGCATTAAGTACTGCAGTGCATCTCCTCCTCATAGACTGCACCATATTTGCCAGTTCTTACTGTGAGATGTTACCCCACTCTTTCACCAAGGCACCTGCAAGTTCCCGGACATTTCTGGAGGGAATGGCCTTAGCGCTCACCCTCCGATCCAACAGGTCCCAGATGTGCTCAATGGGATTGAGATCCGGGCTCTTCAATGGCCATGGCAGAAATCACGCACAGAATGAGCAGTATGGCTGGCGGCATTGTCATGCTGGAGGGTCATGTCAGGATGAGCCTGCAGGAAGGGTACCACATGAGGGAGGAAGAGGATGTCTTCCCTGTAACGCACAGCGTTGAGATTGCCTGCAATGACAACAAGCTGAGTCCGATGATGCTGTGACACACTGCCCCAGACCGGGACGGACTCTCCAACGCCAAATCGATCCCACTCCAGAGTACAGTCCTAGGTGTAACGCTCATTCCTTCGATGATAAATGCGAATCCGACCATCACCCCTGGTGAGACAAAACCGCGACTCGTCAGTGAAGAACACTTTTTGTCAGTTCTGTCTGGTCCAACGACGGTGGGTTTGTGCCCATAGGCGACGTTGTTGTCAGTGATGTCTGGTGAGGACCTGCCTTACAACAGGCCTACAAGCCCTCAGTCTTTCAGTCTATTGCGGACAGTCTGAGCATTGGAGGGATTGTGCGTTCCTGGTGTAACTTGGGCAGTTGTTGTTACCATCCTGTACCTGTCCCGCAGGTGTGATGTATCGATCCTGTGCAGGTGTTGTTACACGTGGTCTGCCACTGCGAGGACGATCAGCTGTCCATGCGGTCTCCCTGTAGCGCTGTCTTAGGCATCTCAAAGTACAGACATTGCAATTTATCGCCCTGGCCACATCTGAAACACATCTGAGACACGTTCACGCAGATGAGCAGGGACCCTGAGCATCTTTCTTTTGGTGTTTTTCAGAGTCAGTAGAAAGGCCTCTTTAGTGTCCTAAGTTTTCATAACTGTGACCTTAAATGCCTACCGTCTGTAAGTGTCTTAATTGTTTATGATTCATTGAACAAGCATGGGAAACAGTGTTTAAACCCTTTACAATGAAGATCTGTGAAGTTATTTGAATTTTTACTAATTATCTTTGAATGACAGGGTCCTGAAAAAGGGATGTGCTGAGTTTTTAAGGCAGAGGCCCCCTGTTTAGCTCAGTCCTATTTCTGTCATCGAAAATATGTTTCTACATTCAATTCACAGCCTTGAATGGGGAAGTGTGTACCTTCCTGTGTATGTGACTTCTCTTTTCTAGTTAGTAGGTAGTTGTGTGACGGTAATTCATGGGGAAAATACACCAACTTCTTATTCAAAGTGGTGATCTTAGAGCCATTGGTTACTATTAAAACAGGAGGGGTTTCTTCTGTAATATATATATATATAAACAGAATTTCAGAAACCACTTCATTTGCTTAGGTCCCTGGGGATCGGGTGCGGTGTGAGTGTTTGAACGTCAGGGGAGAGCCCCATTCTACCTACTCTAGTGTAGTTTCCTGTTGACTGAAAATAGCCATAGTGTCTCTCTCTCTCTGTGTCTCTCTCTGTGTCCCTGTCTCTCTCTCTGTGTCTCTCTTTGTCTCTCTCTGTGTCTCTCGCTCTCTCTCTCTCTGGTTGTGGGGGGGTTGATTGATGCCAATGTGCAAAACAAATCATGAGGTTTAGTTGAGTTTTACATTGAATGATCAAAACAGTATGTGATAAAGAGCCTGAAATGATCAAAAAACGTCAAAATGAAACCAAAGAGGGTGGAAAACACAACCTTGAAGCCAAACAACATCAGACATACTGTGATAAGACGTAGATCTTGGTAGCAGGTTGTTTGATTAAACTGCTGTAAGTCGACAAAGAAAATGCTTGGAAACACCACCTTGACGACCTGGCACCTAGCTTTGAGAAGGCAGTTTCCCTACATTTTATGATTGATTTAATTCAACAGTAAACCAACCTATTGTTCATTCAAAAAGGCAGAGAACTATATGTCAAGCATGCCATATATGTTGTTGTTTTCTCAACTGGGTTGGGATCCTAGCAACCCGATACAACGCAAAAACATCATACTATCAGAAACAACCGCCAAATACAAGAAACTACCCATATTAACTCTTATAAGTCATGAATCATTAGGACACACTCAACTTTGAGTATGTGCTGCCACCGTGTGGGCATTTGTTAGACTGTCTCGTGCACCTGATATTAAACCTGCTGTACTGAATACAGTTTATAGAGGCGCAATTAAATCTTACAGATAGGCCCAGTGCAGTTCTTGGTGCTTAGCACACAGTTCCTCACAGTGAAGAAAACATGCATCAACAAAGAGAATAAATCAAAGAACTTGGGAGAAAGGATGGCAAGGAATATATCTACATAAGGGAAGAGATAAAGCCTGTAGTGACAGTTATTAGAACCCAGGTCTAAAATCCTTATCCTGTCCCTTAATCTCTTCCTAAAAATATCAACTGACCGTCACACTGACCCCTAGAGCTACTTTGTGAAGCTTGCATTAACCCAAACATGTAACCTGTTCACTAACGCTTAGGTAGCCAACCCCTTGGGGACATGCTCCTCCATGTCATGTTCTGTTTGTTTCAGGTCACTGGAAGTTCACAGTTTAGGTCACCCCAGTGTTGGTCAATAAGATGGACTCATCTGATGACCCTATTGGACAAGGAGGCCCCTCTGATACTCAAATCACATGTTGTCGCTAAATGTGGTAGCCTAGCCTAGCATATTATTAAAGTGGAGTCTGGGCGGGAGATGTCGAGTAAAGGTACGATAGGAATTATGAATACCACAGAGTACCACTGTATACTGTCTTAACCTGATAAACTGTAGTTACAACTTTTGTCAGAGATTCAGAAAGCACCAGTAGATGTCACTGTTACCTACTACACTTGGTTGGCTCTGTATTAGTTGAGGCACTGATTAGCACATTGGCATCACTCAACCCCCTCCCTTCATGTGTCTCCCTCTCTCTCTCTCTTTCTCTCTCTCTCTCCCCCCCCCCTCTACTTAGTGATTCACAGTCACTCTTGCAAAGCCAGAATAATAAAATGCTGACCTCTCAAAGTGCTGCCAGTATCCCTGTCTCAGCATAGAAGGCTGGACAGCAAGAGAGGGGAGGGGGAGATAGGAGAAGGGAATGGAGGGGAGGGGGGGTATAGAAAAAAGAAAACCGGTGGGAGGGGATAGAAAAAAGAGAAACGCCATTCTCGGGTTCCAACAGCAGGCTTTGCCTTGTAGAGGGCTCCAGCACTGCAACTCTGTGAAGGTAGGTGGGAGGKTGCTTCTCTCTCAACTGTGGGGATACCGTTGGCATGAGGGTGGCCCTTTCTTTAATCTCTCTCTCTCTGTGTCTGCTTGGGGCTAAGCTTAACCCAATGTGCATGTGTCTGTGTGTGAGAGACTGTGTCAGGGACAGAAAAGTTAGGGAGACGAGTWTGTGAATATAGTTTGACAGCATTAGAATTGAACAACTTTATAGCAGGTTCGTTTCATCCAACATTGGGTTTATGTTGGTATTGCTTGATACTTAACTTTGACTGTAGAAGTTGGTGTGTTGGTCTTCTAATTGCCTTGGATTATTTTGGCCACGACTTTGACAGTTGACAGTTGGGTATTTCCTATGGGAGTCCAGTGCCCTGATGAAGGTCGACTGACCGAAAGCTCAGCCACAATTAAATACATTTTCATCTGACTGGAAGTATGCAGATACTTTTTCCTGTTTCTTCTATGGGAGTCCAGTGAAACCCTAAGCTAAAGTATTGTCACTCAATTGAAGATCTTTTTCTGGTATGCTGGGGTTAAGTCATCTCATAGCTGTCCATCGCTCTACACTTTTGTGGTGTTGTCTCAGGGGATGGTAGATTTAAGGGGTCGTCCCTCAACCCCACTCCCAGCTAACTTCACTGCAACACATGACGTTTGAATAGCTGTGTTGGCTGGATCAAGTCGTCTTTAGGGCCAGTTGCAGCTGATTTGTGCTAAAGTCTTTAAAACAGGCACAAAATGTGTTTATTCACCGTGGACAACGATGTGGAGTTACAGCAGCTTAGAGACGCATGGAGCTGAATTACAATGTCCTTGTATTGCTGTAAAGATATATTCCCACCTATTAGATAGGTCTTACTATTTTCTGAACAGTTGCTTGTACTTGAAAAGCAATTCTACTTGCATTCAGGCTATGACAACTTCAATATTGATGTGTTGTCATCAAAACATTGTAGTTATGGTGAATGGCAAATACCATGGAAGCCAAGAACATATGTTCATACAATGTAGATGAGAACAGTTTCCTCAGCTAAATAAAAATATGAGCATTAACATTTTTCAGGTACATTTGCCTCTTTTTCCTCCCACAATTCAGTGGAACAACAACCCTTCCATGTTGGACAGTAGACGATATTCTCAGACAAGTTGTTTTAAGTCCTCCAAGTGGAACTCCAGTGTGGGGTGAATGCTGCAACCAAAGCCGGGAAAGATTTACACCGTTGGAAGTAGCTGACCTGTGACGCTAAAATTAAGCTGCGGTTGATTTGGAATTTTACACAATAATGTGAAATATTTTGACCTGTCAACCAGAGTGACTCACTGCTTTGACACTTTGGGCAATCTCTCTAATGATCTTTCCAGTATCACCCAAGTCATGTGGCTTGTCCGAACACTGTACGAACAGTCACTTTTGACTGTACAACAAGACAGTTGTTTTGTATGAGTTGTTGTAACTTTGTACCTCTCAGAGACTTGGACTTTGTAGGATATTGAACTTGGAGTGGACATCACCATACAGCTTATGGATGCTTCATTTTGTCCCAAGGCTCCACAAGCTTTTAGTGGACCTGCACAAAGTAGCTGAGATTACAAAGTGGGAGTGAGCGTTGTCAGAACCAGATGCCACCAGTGGAAAAAGCAGAGCCTCTCCAACACAACAGCATGTGACATCATGGCCACCATGCCATGCAGTTGATGGGAAATTAACATAAAGCCATGATGAATATAAGGGGATGCACCAGCTTGGTGGTCCCCACTCCTCTCAACAGATGTGCTCCGAGTGGCTATCTGTGCAGCCAGGTGTCAATTTTCTGAAGTTTTGATTGGCTGAACCAGAGGTCCCCCGGAGCGGCACAGGTCGCTGGGATTTTGCTAACCAACTCCTCAGATGGTTAGCGGCCACAACTAAGATAAAGCTGCTTGAAGTGGTATGTTGTTAAGTAATGTGTAGCGATTAAATAACTACCTTTACCAAGAAAATCTCTTAGCCAGGCATAACCCAGGTGCAGGGAATGGTTGAGATTCCAGATTGAAAGAACTGTCCAGCTGGCTTTGACAGGTGACACTGTTCCCCTCAGATACTAGGTTGGTTCCCATAGGAACCCAATGAGAATACTATGGACAGGTGTGTGCGCACTACTTTCCAGTCTGACGTCTCCCAGGAATATGAAACGTGCTCATTAAATCACGAATTCTGTATGTTTAAAAGCGCATTAAAATCACATAATGAATCAAAACATGGCATTCTGCCTCTTGAACACTTATCAAGCACATTTGTCAGAAGGCTTTTTAAGGTTTCAGATAGAACACTTGTTGTGCTGAAACGGTATAGTCTCATTCATACACAGTAAAACCTCTGCACTTGGTAGTGTTGTATACTGAGGCAAGGATGTTGTAAAACTCAGAGCGATGGTTCATGCGGCCTATTTATTCAAACAAACCTCATGGGCTCAAGGGCTTTGGTGCAGTTGAATCAGGAGATTCATGTTTGGATGTCGCCCCATTGTGTTACACCTGAATGTAGCTCAATTAAGTTATACGTTTGTCCTCATCTGTCCATACAAATGAGAAAAGGAGAAAGCCGTGCTGCTTTTGCATCCAGTCAAGGCCAAGTTGTTCCTGCAATGTACAAGAGAACAAACAAAATGCCGATGCTTCTCGGCACTACGCCTTCATCAGGGAAACACGTGAACTAAAAGGTTCATACAGTTGTTTTCTCCATAATTACCTCCATCTTTTTCCACACTCAGCTGTTTGATCCAGTGTTCGTGTCATTGGCTTAAAACATTAGAGCTGCACTGTGCTGACGAGGTGTCCCCTCCACTGAACACAAACATACATGGACACATGCCACACTTGAAGTTATTATACACACACTTTACAGTATTTCTGTGGTAATGGTATGTTTTACTGTAATTCTATGATAACTCACTAATTACGACATGGCAACACACACACGTGCACACACACAACCACACGTGCACACACACGCACGCACGCACGCACGCACGCACGCACGCACGACGCACGCACGCACGCACCCACGCACGCACACACACACACACACACACCCACACACACACACACACACACACACACACACACACCACACACACACACACACACACACACACACACACACACACACACACACACACACACACACACACACACCACACACACACACACACACACACACACAACAACACCACACACACCACACACACACACACACAAAGGTATTGTCATCCCCAGAGCATTATTACAGGTAGACTAAGCATTCTGTGAAGCAGTCTATTCGTTAGTCCACAGTGTGTAGGTGTTGTTTGCAATAAGTCACAAGATGTGTGGTGGCCACTCTAATAACTTTGACATTGTAACTTGATCAGGGCTCAAAGCACACCACTGTTACCTTTGCAGAAAGGAACAAGGTTAGAACCACAACAATAGCTGCTAATGGCTTGTTCAACACTCAGGACATTGATTTCCTATTGATGGATGCATTTGGTTTTCTGTTATTGACTTGGGGTGTTAATTGCCAATCACTGACTTGGGAGCTCAGTAACCTTGAATAGCTCTCATAGAACTGTTTCGGTTGCATGGTAGACACGTTTTTTCAATTTTGTTTTTTGATTTACCATTTAAGTGGTCAGGGTCTAAAATTAGGGTCAATTCTGAAAGCATTTCCTAAAAAGACAATATGAAATGGAATTGATTTAAAATTAAAATGTAATAGATTTGACCCTACACTTGATAGGTGCTTATCATACCTATGAGTCACCTGTTTGCCAGAGTATATACAGTATGATATTGTTGTGGTATTTCTCCACTGAATGCCAAGCTTTGTGTTGTTTCATGTTGAGCTCATCTTTCGCTTGAAACTGACCTCGGTCTGTGTTGTGTCTCTATCTGGGCTTGTCCACCGGTGGGTGTAGAGGGAATACGGGTGGGGCCGCTAGCGGGTGTCAGCCAGTGATAAATAAGGGAACACACCCCTCTGCTCCGCTGTCCTCGCCTCTGTAACTCTAAACCCCTAGCTCACCACATTGGAACTAAGAATAGCAAAGAAGCTGCACTCTCTCTCCCTCTCCTTCACGTTTTCTTTCCTTCTCCCTTGCTCTCTCCCTCTCCCTCTCCCTTGCTCTCTCCCTCTCCATAGCTTCAGTTCTATAGGAGTGTGTTCATTTCAGTTCAGTTTCCGGAGGGAAAAGGAGTGCTCAGTTCAAGTGTTGCAGTGTTTGTGCATTGTAGCAGTGCTTATTTGTGCATTCATGTGTACTGCAGGGTTCTCCAGTGAAATGTGTGTTGATCACTGGAAATACAGTTATTATTACCATCATACCCTCATACAGGCAACACTGTGGACTGGCAACAATAATACTCAATGGAGATCATAAGTTGCTCACGAGACACAGTTAATGAGTTAAGTAGTTAAGTAGTTGGTGTGCTTAAGTCCTAGCTACCCAGGTTCTGTCACACTGGCTAGTCCTAACAGGACACCAACACATAGTATCCTCCACTGTTATTATCAGAGGTCATATCTGTCAAGAGCTGTCCAATCTGTATCCCTGTCTCACAAGTGCATCCTCTCCTTTCTCTTGCCTCTCCCCACAGATTGGAGAGGCTGAACCCCAGGGGTGTGTGGTGTGTTTGTGACCCTAGCTAGGAGCCCAGCCAGCCTGCAGACATGTCTAAAAGCGACCCCCGGGACATCGACGAGGATGCCATCCTCAAAGGGATGAGTCCTGAGGAGATAGAGGCGCTGGAGTGTGAGCTGCTGGAGATGGACCCCGAGGTACTGAGGGCCCCAGAGGGCCCCTGGTGACAAAAAAAAGAGAATTCATTGTAGAAAAGATACTTCCAGCACACAATATATGGGCATGGGGGAAGCCTTTAGGACTCAAAGACTGAGGAATGCACAAGGCTCATAGTATAATAATAATAATATACCATTTAGCAGACGCTTTCCATCCAAACGCAACTTAGTCATCCATGCATACATTTTACATGTGGGTGGCCCTGGAACCGAACCCACAATCCTGGCGTACCTTGCACAACAGATTCACTGATACACACAGAACACAATCCCCATGTTATCTTGTTCTCTGACATTGTAAGACCTACTTAGGAATGTCCTGGAGATTACGTAGCTTTATACTGTAGTCATAAATCGTATAAATCCATTTTCCAACATCTAAAACAACAGTCTCACACAACCAGTTACTAGAACCCCAGAGGATTCAGAACTCTTTGTACAATGTCCACATGCCCTCTGACCCCTACTGTTTCTGTCCCAGAATGCCATCCTGCCAGCCGGGTACCGCCAGCGTGACCAGACCAAGAAGACCCCAACGGGGGCGTTTGACCGTGACGCCCTGCTGGATCACTTAGAGAAAACAGCTCTGGAGCACGAGGACAGAGACGACCTGGTGCCTTTTACTGGCGAGAAGAAAGGTACGGTACACTAC
>NC_036874.1:7700048-7735312 GCF_002910315.2 Salvelinus sp. IW2-2015 | reverse complement strand
GGAAAACAAAAAACAACATGACGCATAGTCAACACTCCAGTTTACACTAGTCTAAAGCCTCAGGTTTACAAAGACAAAATATTTCACTGAGTAACTTAGCTAGTTATATAGCTTTACCTGTCGGCTATCTTCAGCTCGAACATAGTTTTCATGGTTTCGTTTAGATGTCTAATTTTTCAGTTGAGTTCTTTCCATAAAACCACTTCATCCCTGGCACAGAAAGGATTCGTGTAGGCACATTCAACTTTCACAGATGGTTTTGATATAGCTTCCTGTTTGGTAAAATAATTTATCATTCATATGTACCACCTTCAAGATGTCTTTTCCCCTTCCTGTGTAATGTCAGCATGTCAACTGTATCAACAACAGGGCGGTATGAACACACAAGGCAGGTGTATCTTGAAAGGGAATTAGGAAAAATACAGATGCTCATGAGAAGTGCTTGCTCTGCCAAATGAAAACAACAGTAAGATCTGGGTAAGGATTCATTCCAGTTGACAGCAATGATAACGGTGTGGTGCCGAAAATCTCCCCCCTGCCAGACTTGCTAGTTGAGATTTCTGATCACGTTAGGCTGCGTTTAATTTTTTTTTTTTAATGTTGGTTTGATCTTGGGGGAGGCACTAGACTCACCTAGTGCTACTCATTGGACCCTATGATCACTCGGCTACACATGCCTCTCCCTAATGTCAATATGCCTTGTCTATTGCTCTTTTGGTTAGTGATTATTGTCTTATTTCACTGTAGATAGCCCTTTTGTCTCACCCCCACACATGCGGTGACCTCACCTGGCTTAATTGGTGCCGCTAGAGACAAAACCTCTCATTTTCACTCAATGCCTAGGTTTACCTCCACTGTACTCACATCCTACCATACCCTTGTCTGTACATTATGCCTTCCGAACGCACTAGATTACCAGTTATTTTAGCCTTTAGCCATACTCTTATCCTACTCCTCCTCTGTTCCTTGGGTGATGTGGAGGTTAACCCAGGCCCTGCAGCCCCCAGCAACACTCCCATTCCCCAGGCGCTCTCATTTGTTGACTTCTGTAACCATAAAAGCCTTGGTTTCATGCCTGTTAACATTAGAAGCCTCCTCCCTAAGTTTGTTTTATTCACTGCTTTAGCACACTCCGCCAACCCTGATGTCCTATCCGTGTCTGAATCCTGGCTTAGGAAGGCCACCAAAAATCCTGAAATTTCCATTCCCAACTACAACATTTTCAGACAAGATAGAACTTGCAATCTACTGCAGAGATAGCCTGCAGAGTTCTGTCATACTATCCAGGTCTGTGCCCAAACAATTCGAGCTTCCACTTTTAAAAATCCACCTTTTCAGAAACAAGTCTCTCACCGTTGCCGCTTGTTATAGACCCCCCTCAGCTCCCAGCTGTGCCCTGGACACCATATGTGAATTGATTGCCCCCCCCCCATCTATCTTCAGAGTTCGTACTGTTAGGTGACCTAAACTGGGACATGCTTAACACCCCAGCCATCCTACATTCTAAGCTAGATGCCCTCAATCTCACACAAATAATCAAGGAACCTACCAGGTACAACCCTAAATCCGTAACCATGGGCAACATCATAGATATCATCCTGACCAACCTGCCCTCTAAATACACCTCTGCTGTCTTCAACCAGGATCTCAGCGATCACTGCCTCATTGCCTGCGTCCGTAATGGGTCCGCGGTCAAACGACCACTCCTCATCACATTCAAACGCTCCCTAAAACACTTCGTGAGAGCAGGCCTTTCTAATTGACCTGGCCCAGGTATCCTGGAAGGATATTGACCTCATCCCATAAGTAGAGGATGCCTGGTTGCTTTTTAAACGTGCTTTCCTCACCATCTTAAATAAGCATGCCCCATTCAAAAAACGTACAATTAAGAACAGATATAGCCCTTAGTTCACCCCAGACTTGACTAACCTTGACCAGCACAAAAACATCCTGTGGCATTCTGCATTAGCATTGAATAGCCCCCGCGATATGCAACTTTCAGGGAAGTCAGGAACCAATATACAGTCAGTTAGGAAAGCTAAGGCTAGGTTTTTCAAACAGAAATTTGCATCCTGTAGCACTAATTCCAAAACATTTTGGGACACTGTAAAGTCCATGGTGAATAAGAGCACCTCCTCCCAGCTGCCCACTGCACTGAGGCTAGGAAACACTGTCACCACCGATAAATCTACGATAGTTGATAATTTCAATAAGCATTTTTCTACGGCTGGCCATGCTTTCCACCTGGCTACCCCTACCCCGGCCAACAGCTCTGCACCCCCGCAGCAACTTGCCCAAGCCCCCCCTGCTTCTCCTTCACCCAAATCCAGACAGCTGATTTTCTGAAAGAGCTGCAAAATCTGGATCCTTACAAATCAGCTGGGCTAGATAAATTATAAGCTGAAATTGTTGCAACCCCTATTACTAGCCTGTTCAACCTCTCTTTCGTATTGTCTGAGATCCCCAAAGATTGGAAAGCTGCCGCAGTCATCCCCCTCTTCAAAGGGGGAGACACTCTAGACCCAAACTGTTACAGACCTATATCCATCCTGCCCTGCCTTTCTAAAATCTTCAAAAGCCAAGTTAACAAAACAGATCACCGACCATTTCGAATCCCACCGTACCTTCTTCACTATGCAATCTGGTTTCCGAGCTGGTCATGGGTGCACCTCAGCCACGCTCAAGGTCCTAAACAATATCATAACCGCCATTGATAAAAGACAGTACTGTGCAGCCGTCTTCATCGACCTGGCCATGCTTTCGACTCTGTCAATCACCGCATTCTTATCGGCAGACTCAATAGCCTTGGCTTCTCAAATGACTGCCTCGCCTGGTTCACCAACTACTTCTCAGATAGAGTTCAGTGTGTCAAATCGGAGGGCCTGTTGTCCGGAACTCTGGCAGTCTCTATGGGGGTGCCACAGGGTTCAATTCTCAGGCCGACTCTTTTCTCTGTATATATCAATGATGTGGCTGGTGATTCTCTGATCCACCTCTACGCAGATGACACCATTCTGTATACATCTGGCCCTTCTTTGGACATTGTGTTAACAAACCTCCAAACGAGCTTCAATGCCATACAACACTCCTTCCGTGGCCTCCAACTGCTTTTAAATACAAGTAAAACTAAATGCATGCTCTTCAACTGATTGCTTCCCGCACCCGCCCACCCGACTAACATCACTACTCTGGACGGTTCTGACTTAGAATATGTGGACAACTACAAATACCTAGGTGTCTGGTTAGACTGTAAACTCTCCTTCCAGACTCACATTAAGCATCTCCAATCCAAAATTAAATCTAGAATCGGCTTCCTATTTCGCAACAAAACCTCCTTCACTCATGCTGCCAAACATACCCTGGTAAAACTGACTATCCTACCGATCCTTGACTTTGGCGATGTCATTTAGAAAATAGCCTCCTACACTCTACTCAGCAAACTGGATGTAGTCTATCACAGTGCCATCCATTTTGTCACCAAAGCCCCCATATACTTCCCACCACTGCGACCTGTATGCTCTCATTGGCTGGCCCTCGCTACATATTCGTTGCCAAACCCACAGGCTCCAGGTCATCTATAAGTCTTTGCTAGGTAAAGCCCTGCCTTATCTCAGCTCACTGGTCACCATACCAACACCCACCCGTAGCACACGCCCCAGCAGGTATATTTCACTGGTCATCCCCAAAGCCAACACTTCCTTTGGCTGCCTTTCCTTCCAGTTCTCTGCTGCCAATGACTGTAACAAATTGCAAAAATCACTGAAGCTGTAGACTTACATCTCCCTCTCTAACTTTAAGCATCAGCTGTCAGAACAGCTTACCGATCACTGTACCTGTACACAGCCAATCTGTAAATAGCACACCCAACTACCTCATCCCGATATTGTTATTTATCTTCCTGTTCTTTTGCACCCCAGTATCTCTACTTGAACATCATCATCTGCACATCTATCACTCCAGTGTTAATGCTAAATTGTAATTATTTCACCTCTATGGCCTATGTATTTCCTTACCTCTCTAATCTTCTACATTTGCACACACTATACATAGATGTTTCTATTGTGTTATTGACTGTACGTTTGTTTATGTGTAACTCTGTGTTGTTTTTGTCGCACTGCTTTGCTTTATCTTGGCCAGGTCACAGTTGTAAATGAGAACTTGTTCTCAACTGGCCTAACTGGTTAAATAAAGGTTAAATAAAAAATAAATAAAAATAGTAATGTCTGCAGTTTTCAGTTTGGCTATTTGTTTCAAGCATATTAGTCTATAAATAAATCTCTTTGCCAAAATGTGTAATCTCTCCCATGTCTTATTTGAATGTTTATTGCTTGCCTACATTTTCCTCCCTCCTCTATTTTAATATAACACACATACATTAATTATTCATTTCAGTTGCCTATCCTGACCTGAAGTTTGTTCTATATAAAGTATTTAACTCAGATGTGTGCCACAGAAAGTATTTGACTCTAGCCACAAAATTAAGGAAATTAAAAGGGGGGGGGGGGGCTATTTTCTTGCCTGCTGAAATCCCCCCTCTCTATCTTGGGACTGTAAGGCCTGGCACACTTCATAATCATTTTTTGTAGATCATGTTGACCAGTAGTGTGTGCCACAGAAAGTAATTGACTCTAGCCACAAAATCATGGAATTTTGGGAGGGTTCTGGCGGGGGGGAGAGGATTCTGGCGGGGGGTGATTTTCGGCACAACAGGTACTTCACCTTCCATTTTTCATCAAGGCTGCCTCATCCTCTGGAATGAAAATAGGAGATCTGCAACACGCCGTTTCTGGGAAATAAACTATTAACGTTAGCTACCTACGTTAACTAACTAGCTAGTTAAAATGACAAACGTGTCCGTTTCGCATGTAGCTAGCAAGCTAAAGTACAAATTGATTTCTGTGTAAGTAACAACTAGTAAAATGACTCGCCTTGAGGATATTCGATTGACTCTGATCATTGCCCTCTATTTTAAACGACATTTAGATTAATAGGTTTAGCTAAATATATTTGTTAGTAAGGTCCATCCTTATTTGCGAATCGCTAGCTAGCTATTACAAACATCTTCAAAACCGTTTGTAAATCTAGCTACTTCCTGCTTTCAGTGAGGAATTATGGGACTTGGTCATACCACGGCAGCCATGGAAACTGACAGATGACTGAATACATTTTTCCTATGGCAAGATTTTGTATAGAAGCTAACTAACTAGCTAGTCGACGAGATAAGGTAAACTATCTACATGCACTTAAACTCATGTTATTATTAGCTAGCTGCCACCTCCATACAATAACGATGATACAGGTTTTCTAGCTGTATAATCGCATGGTAGGCAATTTAGCTAGCTGGCAAACTATAGTAACTAGTATAGCCAGTAACGTAAACTGGTTTACGCTAGCTAACGTTATTGCTAACTTAGCAAGTCAAGAGGGGGGCTAGATAACGAACAGCAGTTAGCTTGCCAGTTGTAAGCTCAACCATGTTCCACGGGGAACGGGCTCTTCTTTCAACGGGTGGAGCCGGTCTACTCCCCGTGAACCGCACGAGATCATACGGCAGTCTTGTACAATCCAACCTTTCTCCGGTACGACAAAGACGAATTGAACACCAAGTTCAGCCAGGAGAGACGTTGCAAGGACTCGCGTTGAAATATGGAGTATCTGTGAGTAGCTAGACATTGGCATTGTCATTCTTCCAAAATGTTTGAGTATTTGAAATGTTGCCCCAGCACACATCCTGTCAAGGAGGAGTTTTAACTGCATGACAATTTAAATGGGCAATTTGTGGACTTATGCTATGGTGATAAATGTGTTTACCTTCATAAACCCAGATCTTCTGCAATTTTCTCTTTTTAACAGATGGAACAAATCAAAAGAGCAAATAGACTGTACACGAATGACTCAATATTCCTAAAGAAGTATCTTTCTATCCCTGTGCTGTCAGACTACAACAGTGATGCTAATATTGGGGTAGATGTGACTGAGGAGGACTCAGGCCAAGTACAGGACAGTACAAGTAAAAAAGGCTCTACTCAAAATGGGAAGCCAGTGAACAATTCTGAAAAGACACAAGAAGAAGAAGGTACATCAGAACTTTCTCCAATGAATTTCTTGAAAAGGATGGATCGTATGATCAGCCAGTCCAAGCAAGCAGCTGTGAAAAGATGCCAAGAGGGAGAGAAACGGTAAATTCACCCAGATAACTTCATAACTTTGTATTATTCTGTCCTGTCATAAATTAGTGGTCAGTCTAGTTTATGATGCACTATGCAAAATCGCTCCACCATTTTCTAGTTGTAAAAAATCTAATAGTTTGCCTAATTTCAGATTGTGACAAAACAAGCAAGTATAGTGTGGAGAATCATTGTACCATCTAAATCGCTGTGAAATGCCTTTTCCATAACCAAAAATATTGTTTTCAACTGTTTGAAGATGGTGTACAAAACCGAAAGAAAAAATATGCAAAAACGATCTGAAGAAAAGGAAGCATAGAAATAGCTCACATAGAACAGGTACTGCTTTTTAGACTTGCATTCAATGAGAATGACAGATCTATAACACAAATTTCTATGTGTAATTGGTCGGTCGCCCAAAAATTACATATTGCAGCTTTAACTTTGATGAAATGCTAATATCCATTTAAACGAGTAGGGTGTCAATGTGATGATGTCATGACATCAGTAGCATGTTATTATGTCAAGGGTTCCCAAACTTTTTTGGCCCTCGACCCCATTTTGAAATAAAAATGTTTGCCACCCCACCATGTAAAAAGGGTATGTAATCAACGGCCAATGTTTCTTTTTTTAAATTGTGACTAAGACAGTCTATTACAAATCAGTCTGACAGTTCTTTTGACAGTATTTCAATCTGAAGGAAGTATGGTTTGAAGTGACAGAAATGCAACAGAAAGGTATTGGGAAGTTCAGAAGATGATCTGGCAATATTTTTGTATGATCTTCTGTGTAAAAAAAAGTCTGATTTAGTTCCTGGTCTTGTCCACTCTATTAATTATTCCAATGCAGCATTGTGGTCATTCTAGAAGGAAACAAAGTCTTGTCTTTGAGTGATGGGGTCATAACATTTTTAAGTTTAAACGGTTCAAAAGATGGAGACATATTTGTAGGAAGAAAACAGAAACCGTTCTGTTAATTGCATCAAATGGCAACGGCAATTTAAAACAAATGTATTTACATTTTTCTCGCGACCCCATAGTTTGGGAAACACTGTATTATGTGCTTAGCTCTTCATATAATGCTTGATTTTGTCAAGGTTCTGTTTATTTCACCTGTTGGGGTTTTCCATCACAGTTTGACGTCTTTGGAAGGAGCTTGTACCAGCAAGACAACAGACCGTCGATTTACAAGGTCAAACAGTGCCACGGTCGTCACCTCTCCCAGAATGCATCAGCAAGCCATACTTGGTGCAGTGCCCCTCACCATCACCAAATGCACCAAGAAACTGAGAGAAAGAGAGGATGAGATCTTTGAGTTGTGATTTCATTGCTTCTGTCAGGCAGATCATGGGACACATGGTACTAATGCAAAAATCAAAGGGATTGACGTCCAAGCTAATCTGGCATTACAGATTTAGGAGAGTTCTTATTTTCACTGATGAGTAACTTGCTGCTCTATGGACTTGGTAGTTGAAAGTTGATCGTTAGCACTGTTGATATAATTGTTTTTCTGACAGGGTGAGTTTCATTTTGACATATAAGAATACTTCTTATTAGGCAAGTAATTAACTACTACCAAGTTATTTAAAGTTGTAGTACATTGATTACGTTGCCATGTCCAGAACAGCACTGGCTGGTTGTCCATTTATTACACAAAACGAGAGTCAGAATGTGGTACTTTGAGTTGTGTTTGTATGTTAGTGTGATCATATAACTATCCAAATTATGCTTGGCCACAGGCGCTAGATCATGTGAGTTATGCTACCTTGTAGTGTCTTATGCAATGTCAAAAATGTGAAAAATATGCAAGTCTTAGAGAACAATAGAAGTTGACTCTAAATGTTTTATTTATTATTGAAACCAATGTGAGTTGGTATAGCCTAGTCTTCATTGGGTGTTTGTTACAATTATGCAATGATGTACATATTTATTTTTAGAAGAATACTGAGCATTGCACTTTCATTTTCTAATCTTGGCACTAGGTTGTAGTCAGTGGTAAGGTTGCCTTGGTATTTCATTTAATTTTGCCAACCAACTGTATTGTTACAGTACTGAATTGGCCATACTCAATCAAAGTGAGGAACTTGTTGTTTCTCCTTGCTATTTCAATGAAAGGCAGAACGATATTCCTCTGGTATGGTTTCCTTTTTGTTTCACACTGTAAACTTTTCTGCTGTTTAAATAAATCCAGAGGTGTAGTTTCGAAGTACAATATATATTTTTATTTTGCCTTAGTTATTTCAGAAGCATCTGTCCTGGTTACTGGTTTTATGTGATGTTACTGTTAATTCACTAGTTTGTCCCTTTTTTACCCAGGTATTTCCATTTAGCTAACCACCTACAGTACCAGTCAAAAGATTTTTTATTTTTATATTTTTTATCTTTTTTACATTGTGGAATAATAGTGAAGACATAAAAACTATGAAATAACACACATGGAATCATGTAGTAACCAAAAAAGAGTTAAACAAATCGAAATATATTCTATATTTGAGATTCTTCAAAGTAGCCACCCTTTGCCTTGATGACAGCGTTGCACACTCTTGGCATTCTCTCAACCAGCTTCATGAGGTAGTCACCTGGAATGCATTTCAATTAACAGGTGTGCCTTGTTAAAAATGTATTTATGGAATTTCTTTCCTTAATGCGTTTGGGCCAGTCAATGGACATTGACCGGTGGAAATCTGTCCTATGGTCTGATGAGTCCAAATTTGAGATTTTTGCTTCCTACTGCCATGTCTTTGTGAGATGCAGAGTAGGTGAACGGATGATCTCCGCATGTGTGGTTCCCACCGTGAAGCATATAGGAGGAGCTGTGATGGTGTGGGGGTGCTTTGCTAGTGACACTGTCGTGATTAATTTAGAATTCAAGGCACACTTAACCAGCATGGCTACCACAGTATTCTGCAGCGATACACCATCCCATCTGGTTTCCGCTTAGTGGGACTATCATTTGTTTTTCAACAGGACAATGACCCAACACACCTCCAGGCTGTGTAAGGACTATTTGGCCAAGAAGGAGAGTGATGGAGTGCTACATCAGATGACCTGGCCTCCACAATCACCCAACCTCAACCCAATTGAGATGGTTTGTGATGAGTTGGACCGCAGATTGAAGGAAAAGCCGCAAACAAGTGCTCAGCATATGTGGGATGTCCTTCAAGTCTGTTGGAAAATCATTCCTCAGGAAGCTGGTTGAGAGAATGCCAAAAGTGTGCAAAGCTGTCATCAATGCAAAGGGTGGCTACTTTGAAGAATCTAAAATATCATATATTTTAATTTAACACTTTTGTTTTTGATTCCATATGTATTATTTCATAGTTTTGATGCCTTCAATATTATTCTACAATGTAGAAAATAGTAAAAATAAAGAAAAACCCTTGAATAAGTAGGTGTGTCCAAATCTTTTACTGGTTGTATGTACACACATTGCTGTCAATTTAATGATAAATTGCACATATTGTACATTTAATAACATTGTACATTTAATAACATTAACTAAAGATGTGAAGTCAATATATTCACAAATAGACAATAAAAAAGGCACTAATTTACAAGGCATTTATTTTTTTCCAATCCTATGATGTACAAGGCCCAAATAATGCCCAAATTATTTTTAAATATTCCAATCCAGTTTCTCTTTGGGCCTTATAAAATGACTGTCTTGTATCTCCACAATAAATGTGCACTGTTTTCTCCATAAGCTTTTATATTTTCTTCGATACATGCAGTACTGAGTCATTGCCAGCTAGACCACTAGATGGTAGTACTCTATTCTTATATTTCACCGCTTGCTTTTAACCCTTGTATTCATTCTGTTAGTCAGTATTGTGCAGTTGTTGAGGTTTATCTTTCCTTATACAGTGCATAATATGGCGAGCGAGAGAGAAAAAACTACAGAAAAACTAGAACAGTAAATGAGTATGTGTAACCTTGGACGGAAATTCCACTGTATAAAATCAGGTGGTTGACACAATCTTAACCTAATCCTGACTTTCCAGGAACTCCATTCGTGGAGACACAATTCATCAGGAGACATTAACTTTACATCATCCTGCATATTCTATTATTTTTTCACTTTGGGCAGTACCCTTTTTGGAAAATAACAGATCAGTGAGTGACTACATCAAGTTAAACTTGGGTCACAAATCTCGCCAGTTCTCATTTAGAGCATGGACACTTCCTGTCCTTACACACAGTCCTCTCTTGAGTTCTAAGCAGACCCCTTCAAGCAGATCTCCCAGTGTCTCTCTCACAATCATAGACTTGCTCACACTCTCATAACGTCCCCTCCTCCAGCAGACGGTTGAGGCCGGTGCAGATTTTGGTGAGGTTGGGTTTAAAGGGTCCATCAGGGTTGTACAGCTGGGTCAGAAGCTCTGGATCGGAGTAATGGTTGAATACGTGGTTGATGCGACCATGGGATTTGGGCTTGAGGTGGGAGACGACTAGCTTCAACAACAGATCTCTGCATCCTGTCAGGATCTCCGACATTACTGTCTTGTCAAAGGTGAATTCCACCTGAACAAGAAGAAGTGGGAAATAGAGATCGGATAACAATGTTGTCATCATCTTATCTGTTTTCATAGAGAATGATGAGCCGTTAATGCATAGAGATCTATGATCGATTAACTCACTGTAACATTATAGTGTTATGCAAGGTGCCGGCATGTTTACCTCATAGAAGCTGATGGCTGTCATGGCTCCTTGATGCAGCTTCTTCTTGAAGTCCTGGGCCAGACTCAGCTCCTCTGGGCTGAAACGGTTGTGTCTGAACAGCACGCCAATCTTCACTGCTATCTTGATCAGGTCCTTCACCACCTTCTGGGCCTCTGAGCGGTTGCCTGAATACTCTTTGGAAACACGGTAGAGCTCGTCCAGGATCTCACTGCTGGTGTCGTCTATGAACATATGGACCACAGACTTGTTGGCCATGTGGCTGAGGATCTTCTTCTGGGCCTGCATGGCCATATCCTTGGAGCTGAACGACTCCATCCTTACCTGGGGGTTGGGAGAGAGAAGTGAGCAGAGATAGCTTATTATGTTATTTCAAACTCATAGCTCAGCTGTGCCACAGGAGCTCCCTCAGTTCAGTTTTCTGGGCTTTTTGTTTTTGTATCACAGAGAATCCAACTGAGACATACATTAGGCTCAGGGGATGTTCCATGGGTAATACCCGTGGTGGAAAAAGTACTCAATTTTCAAAGTAAAAATACCTTAATAGAAAATGACTCAAGTGAAAGTCACCCAGTAAAATACTACTTGAGTAAAAGTCTAAAAGTATTTGGTTTTCAAAAGTATCAAAGTAAATGTAATTGCTAAGATATACTTAACTATCAAAAATAAAAGTATAAATCATTTTAAATTCATTATCTGAAGCAAACCAGACCGCATCATTTTCTTGTTTTTTAAATTTACAGATAGCCAGGGGCATGGTGCAACACTCAGACATAATTTACAAACAAAGCATGTGTTTAGTGAGTCCACCAAATCAGAGGCAGTAGGGATTACTAGGGATGTTCTCTTGATAAGTGTGTGAATTAGACCATTTTCCTGTCCTGCTAAGCATTCAAAATGTAATGAGTACTTTTGGTTGTCAGGGAAAATATATGGAGTAAAAAGTACATAATTTCGTTAGGAATGTAGTGAAATAAAAGTTGTCAAAAATATTAATAGTAAAGTAAAGTACAGATAGCACAAAAAACTACTTAAATAGTACTTTCAAGTATTTTTACTTAAGTACTTTACACCACTGGGTAATACCCACCGAGGCTACAGCCTCTCCCCACACCGTGTCCCTGTCAGGGGAGTGAAGATACTGAGAGCTAACCCTCATGGGAGGACATGAGTGTACCTACATCACGTAAACACACACAACTGTTGCACCACACACTGTTTAACAGGACTAGTGTCATTGCAGCTTTGTCCTGCAGCTGTGTTACAGGTTCATTTGATGTATTCAATATCAAATTAACACAATAGGTTCCATGGTACACCTATGGAATTGGGCCTAACCTACATGTAACACATAGTCTAATGCTCAGAAGGTACCACTTTTTAGTATACGCCTTTATACATGAAATAGAGATTTTTTTGTGTATCTTTACATTGTGGCCACATCATTTCGACATCATTTTCAACATTGTAAAAATGGGTACGAACTATGTATAAAAGGTTACGCAATTCCTACCATTGGTTTCTGTTACATGTTGAGAGCATACACAATCATCCTGTGGTGATAATTTCAGGACTGAATCTCCACTTAAGGCCTGTGTGGACAAGTATGTGAGAGAGGCAGGTAGACTGCATAGCTCAGGCAGGTTTCTACAAGTGTTCCTAGATTGCATCAGAACAGGGGGAATGGAGCAAGTCATGGCCCTAGATCCAATGGCTATCCCATAGGAAAAAATATTTTTGGTTACAGGTAGCCATGGAAAGGGTTCTACCTAAAAATATTTTTGGTTACAGGTAGCCATGGAAAGGGTTCTCCTCTGTGGAAAGGGTTCTACCTGGAACCAAAAATGGTTCTTCAAAGGGTTCTCCTATAGGGACAGCCGAAGAGCCCTTTTAGGTTATAGAAAGCACTTTTTTCCCCAAGAGTGTATATTTACTGTCTTAGAATCCTCCCTTAGGCAAAATGTCTTACATTGAGGTATCCTTTAAGTGGCAACAAGGCCTTCACACATACGGGTATTTTTAAATTGCTTCAGGGCCTTTATTCACAAAGAGTCTCAGAGTCCTGATCTAGGATCAGTTTAAGATTTTGGATAATAATGACAAATATTATATTGACAGACAGGAAATGGTCCTACATCAGCACTCCTATTCTGAAAGGCTTTATGAATACGGGTCCAGGTGTGTGTGTACTCGTGCATGTGTCCGTGATCCTAATGACAGTCGTCTATCTGACTCACAATTGATGCAGTAAGCACTGAATGCAAATGACTTTTCCACCAATAAATCAAATGATCCTGACGTACTAATAGGCATACCTCGCTAATAGCCTATGTTCCATAATCAGCAAACACACATCTCCCATATGACATCCCACTGGGTTTTTATTACATGCATATCCAGTGTCACATTTCTAATGGTACGCTCCAGTACAAAGCCTCCGCTCTCTGCGGGAACATTCATTAGATTAATTTCCCTTAACGATGATAATGGAAGTGGAACAGCATGATAGCTATTTCAGATTCACTCTCAATCTCATTCCAGTGCAGAAAAGCCCAGTGTGGATTGAGAGACATGCGCACCCATCAGCCATGTATCCTCCCTCCAGAAATATGGAGCCACAGCTGGAGACAGCTGGCTCTTTGGCTGGGCTAAAAGGAAAATTCACTCTGTTTATTTAACTAGTCTGCTAAGGGTCAATTGTTTACAGTAATAAATATGATTTTTAGGTTGACTTCATGCGACAGCCCAGAGTACAACAAAAAACACTCTCCTGTAATGGACAGCACAGGGCGGGCTGATAATGCTTTTTATGTTTACACAGTTCATGTGGAGTACAGCAACAATGAGCATGTACACATTTAGAGAGCACTCAAGAAGGTACATTTGAGTTGCTGTCCATTAGGCTATGGATGGAAGAGCACTAACTTCTCCTATAACAAAAGGAACCAACCAGACATTAGTACATTTTCAGGAATAGGAAAAGCCAAGCAATGTGGGTCTTCCATGACTCCAGTGTTAGGAGGGCAGGTTGTGTGGATCAAGAAGAGCTGTGCTGACTGACTTGGAGATAGTGATCAATGATTGGAAGATTATGCGCAGGGGGGGCGGGGTGGGAGAGGTAAATATTTAGCATTCCATAGATGACTGCTGATGGTGTGTGTGTATCCACAGGGCTTAGCAGGGGAATTGGGGAGCCCCTTCCACTTCCCTGGACAGAACGTGACTTCTACTGCTGCTATTACAAAGCACCAGGTCAAGCAGACATGTTCCACTAACACTAGCCCTATAGGCTTATGTCACCTGCTGCCTGTCACCAGACTTGAGTGGTATTATGGGGCATTGAGGCCTCCCAGTTCCTATAGTGTCTATTCAGAAGGGCGAAATGTTCAGGGTATTTCAGATAGAAATATATCATATAGGATGGACATGACTTTTAATATTATTAAACAGAATATGTGCAGTTCTACCACCTCATTGAACACACTCCTGGTGCCATTATCCTGAGCTCAGGTCCAGGCCTTTCTTTTCAATAGAGGACCTCACAAAGTGTGGAACTTTCCAGTTTTTCTCTCAGCATTTAGTTGGTATGGGTTTCTAAATCAGGTTATGTCCCGTGTGTGTGCAGGTTCAGCATGTGGCACAATAATGGACCAAAAACTGGCATCACAACGGTATTGCTTCATTAACAATGGTGTTGAACTGAATGCTTGCTGTTTGATGCTGGCAGTTTTTCATTCAAAAGTGTTCATACAATATGATTTTTGCACATGTTTTGTCAGTCTTGTAACGTTTCTCAAAGTCTTTGAAGAGTTGTTGTTCAAGACTGACACACAACTCTGCTGGCTTATTAGGGAAGCGAAACAGAGCAGTTGGTTTGTGGTGACCAATTTAGTTTTTACCTCTTACTGTCTGTCCAACACATTGATGTGCCATTTCCATGTCTTTGTCTTTCGCTCTGACTGGCTCTCTGGCACTCTCAATGCGTGTAGGCTAGGAGAGGAAAAGAAAGTCCACAGCTTGTTTGATTGTGCAAGCTCCACCAGGCACAGATGGTTTCTCTCCTCACTTATACAGCAGTCTGTCAGGACCGGGTTCCGTTTGTACCTGTTCCAGCATGACTCTGAGTGTACATATATACACGTCTCCCAAGTGTAAGTTAGAAAAGTATCGAAGAGGAATTCACACATGATCTTATTTGGTCCTTCAGTATCACCTCCCTTATCACTTTATCCATATATGCCTAAACTGTATTGAAAGATGTAACAAAAAACGACAAGCTCGCTATAATAACAACACAAGTGTTATATTTGCAAGAGTGTACGTTATTTCTGTCAAAGGTAGTGCTCTCTGTGCATAGAAAAGACATGGTTGAGTTGTTATCAGATAGAGAAATCCCTGAGTCTTCTTACCTGTGTGTGTGAGAGAGTCCCCCTCCCTCCTTCGTGTCAAACGTCTCAGTCCCCACGGCACGTGGCTCAGGTTGTCAGCATTGAGCACTCGTTAATGGAATCCCTTCATTTTATCAGGTGAAAATAAAATAAAATCCCTCTGTGTCGCGTCTATCTGTGCTGCTCGCCACCGTCTCAAGATAAATGTCAGTTGCACTTCCTTGAGGAACTAAATTTCTATGACACACCCCTTAGTTTGTTTCTATCTCTCTCTCCTTCTCTCTCTTGTATTTCCTTCTAAAATTCTAATTAAAACTTGTGTTCCTCTTCAAACTACAGTATCTCTCTCTTGCTTTCATCCCTCTTCATACTTTATCAGTCTCCCTGTTTCTTTTTGTTTCTCTCTCTCATCCACTCTATTCCTCCCTTTCTCCCTTTCTCTCTCTCTCTCTCTCTCGATCTATTTATCTATCTATCTATCTATCTATCTATCTATCTATCTATCTATCTATCTATCTATCTATCTATCTATCTATCTATCTATCTATCTACAGTGGGCTCTGCTTGTCCTGACAAGTGAAAACACCAGAAAGAATTTAGCAATAATCCAGGAACACGATCATTTGAAGGGGAGCGGCTTAACTCTTTTTGGGTCATCATTGCAGAAGCAGCTTCTGTCAGCAATGGACTCCATGTCACCTTTGCTCTCCAGCAATGTATAAATTCATATAGTTCATCTGTTAATTCTAAACCTTTAACATTTTCACTGCTTTACTTTTGTCATTGTAATTTTGACCCTGGTGACACAGTAGAGTATTAAGGGATTATACCGTATGGAGTGTTTACTGTATTATAACTACATTGGCATGAATGAACAGTATTTCAAAATACTGAGCTCACATTGGTTTGAAATGGAGGGAAGTCAGTAAAGACTGATGGCTATATAAGACCTATTTACCAGCTTTGTTTGCATTGGTTGCCATATATTTTATCTCTCCTTGTGTTGTCTTAGTTTCAATTGATGTTGAATTTGTGAAAAGCAAATACATAGACATAGGTAGACTGAGGTAAAATAATACAGTGCATAGTGAAAGTCTACACATCCCTTGTGCATTCTTCACATTTTGCTGCACATTTTGCTGCTTCACATTTGATTTTCAAGTGAAAGAAAATTATAGGATTTTTTCCAAATGAATAAAAATAAGTAGAAATACCAAATATGTTTTGATTGTGTATGTCTTCCCACCCCAGAGTTAATACTTAGTGGAAACACCTTTGGCAGCCATTACAGCTGTGAATCATAAGAGTCTACCAACCTTGCACAACACTTAGTCTAAGGTATATCCATTGTTTTTGTCACAATTGCTCAAGCTCAGTAAATTTGTGTTGGAATCATTGATGGACAGCAATATTCAAATCTTGTCTGACTTTCAAGCAAATTTAAGTCAGAACTGACATTGGGCCACTCAGAAACACTCAACATTTTGTCATTAACATTTGTGTAATTGTTCCTCTGAAAAGTAAAACTCTATCCCAGGGTTAGGTTTCTATAAGAGTGAGGCAGGTTTTCCCAAAACATTTTATTTTACCCCCTTTTACTCTCCAAATATCGATTGTCTCATCACTGGAACTCCCCAACGGGCTCGGGAGGCGAAGGTAGAGTCATACGTCCTCCGAAACATGACCCACCAAACTGCACTTCTTAACACCCAGAGAAACACTCAGAGAAAACACAGTTCAACTGATGACTGGCCCGCCACAAGGAGTCACTAGAGCGTGATGATCCAAGTGAAGCCCCCCCAAAAGTTTTTTTTTACCCCCTTTTCATTTTACCCCCCCGGCCGCTAGCAACTGTATATTCCAGATATCCTAGTCTCATATCTTGAGTTATAAAGGGGGTGCATTTGATAAATCTCAACAATTCCTACTAAGGGAAGTGTGTTTTGTGTTTACACTGACAGGCTAACAGGCTTGGCCATTTCCTGATTCAAAAGCTCTGTTTATCTGTAGGTTTATTTATGTGAACGACATCCAGCTGGACCAGCCTGCTGAGGCTCAACCCATAAAAAAAGCTCCATCCAATGGGGCCAAGGCCTTTGACCCAATTATTGTTTTCAGGTGTCAGGGTGAGAGGTCAGACCAAGGCCCAGTTGAACTGAAGGGAGAGTCTGAACAGATAAAAGCCCCAGTGTGCAGTGGGGATTCAAAGACACCTGCACCTTTGTTTATTTTCTCTTTCCTCCAGCAAGAAATTAACTGACTAGAAATAGTCAACTGTAAAAGTGGGCCTGTCGCCATGGCAACAGACAGGAAATAGGACTTAAGCGGTTTCCTGACGGCTTCCTCTTAATCATGTAATGACATCTCCCTCAGAAATGGCTACAAGGAGAGTTCAGATGTGTGTGTAGTAGGTAGGCCTGTAGCACTCACTAACCGCTAAGTATTCATACCCCTTGACTTGTTCCACATTTTGTTACAGCCTGAATTTAAAATGAATTCAATCTTTTTTTTTACCCATCTACACCGCATAATGACAAAGTGAAAACATGTTTTTCGAAATTTGACAAAGTGAAAAAAAAACAACATTACATTTACATTTACTGAAAATGAAATACAGAAATATCTAATTTACATACACTACCGTTCAAAAGTTTGGGGTCACTTAGACATTTCCTTGTTTTTGAAAGAAAATAATTTGTTTTTGTCCATTAAAATAACATCAAATTGATCAGAAATACAGTGTAGACATTGTTAATGTTGTAAATGACTATTGTAGCTGGAAATGGCAGATTTTTTATGGAATATCTACAGAGGTCCATTATCAGCAACCATCACTCCTGTGTTCCAATGGCAAGTTGTGTTAGCTAATCCAAGTTTATCATTTTAAAAGGCTAATTGATCTTTAGAAAACCCTTTTGCAATTATGTTAGCACAGCTGAAAACTGTTGTTCTGATTAAAGAAGCAATAAACCTGGCCTTCTTTAGGCTAGTTGAGTATCTGGAGCGTCAGCATTTGTGGGTTTGATTACAGGCTCAAAATGGCCAGAAACAAAGAACATTCTTCTGAAACTCGTCAGTCTATTCTTGTTCTGAAAAATGAAGGCTATTCCATGTGAGAAATTGCCAAGAAACTGAAGATCTCGTACAACTCAGTGTACTACCTTCACAGAACAGGTAGTACACTGAGGATCTGGGAGACTGGTAAGGATAGAGGAAACAATAAATGGAGCCAAATACAGGCAAATCATTAATGAGAACCTGCTTCAGAGTGCAAACGACCTTAGAAGACACCAAGCATACAGCCAAAGCCATGCTGGAATGGCTTCAGAACAATGTGAATGTCCTTGAGTGGCCCAGCCAAAACCCAGACTTGTGGAAAGACTTGAAGATTGCTGTTCACCGCTGCTCCCCAAATCGAGATGTGCGAAGCTGATACACACATACCCAAGACGACCAAAAGCTGTAATCACCGCCAAAGGTGCTTCTATAAATTATTGACTCGGGTGTAAACATTTCATTTTCAATTTGCAAAAATTTCTCAAAACATGTTTTCACTTTCATTATGAGATAATGTGTGTAGATGGGTGAGATATATATAAATATGTTTATCAATTTTGAATTCAGGCTGTAATAACAAAATATGGAATAAGTCAAGGGGAATATGAATACTTTCTGAAGGCACTGTACCTTTTCTTTGAGGACAGCTAATGTATAATATGTTACCTCCTTAGTTAAAAGATAAAGGACATTGGGCTTCCCACCTTAGTGAAGAAATTCATAATCTAGAATAAGTATATTAAATAATTGTCATGTGATTTCTATTTGGACATTCATTGAGCTCAGTAGGCCTAAAGTCTTTGTATTTTCTGACTGGTGCTTAGCAGTTTTCTGAGCACACATAATCTCCGCATTAGATAAGATAAGAGTGTGTCGGTTCAGAGAAGATCATTGATTTAATCTTATATGTCTGCAGCTGACTGTGACTTGCCTTTTCCCCATCACCTGCACTGATGAGCGTGTTATAGAAAAAAAGTTACTATCCCCAGTTTTATAGAGCTATAGCTTCACTTTTTTCTTTGCCTTCATCTGTCCCTCTGACATTGTGAGCGAATCACAATTCGCTATTAAGCAAAACATTTAAAGATATCAACAATGAAATGAACACGTTGACGTGCTTGTCTGTACAGTTTTTATGGACAAAGATATGCTAACATTCAGTTAACGTGCAACAAATTACAAATACAAAACAGAAAGGTAAAGCACTTACAGCAAAAGGAAAAGCGCTATTATATAAATTATTATTAAAGTCAATATTATTCCATCATCAAACACAGTATCAGAACTGTAACTTGGGTCAGACTTCTCAGAACTAGTTTATGCAAATAAAATACAACAATCTCTTGACATCTCATCTTACTCTGTATACCAATCCATTGTGATCCTGTAATTCGAAAAAGGTGTTTTTCACCGACAGTAATAACTTAATAAATAGTACATGAACTGTACATTTATTGACCTGTCCTTTCAACAACATGCACAAATCTGTGACATTAGCCAGGTGCTTGTATTACCAAAAGAGGCCCACTGTTTAACACGTCATCAAGACATGAGTATCGGTATATATTTGTTGGAAGATAATAATTTTTTCCCTTTTCAGCAATGTCACATTTGTTTAATTTTAGGGGCATCAATGTTTCCTCTATTAATACTTAAGTGGGGTGGTCCGTCCTGTCTACCTCTGTAACTCCACCTTGAATAAATGGATGAATACATTACATTAGGTGTGGGCTGCCCTGAATGTTGCTGTGGGGACCCTCAGGTCCTGCCTAAGGAAAAACATAGGATAAACAACAGGGCGTCATACAATATATTGAACATGAAGGATGGCCAATAATCTGAGATGAGAGGTCTTGAACTCTGGCCTGGTACATCTCACAGTAGGGAAAAACGAAAGGGACGTGACTGACCAGCGAAACCATGTTGAATTTTCTAATTGGTTAAGGTTCAAGGTTAGGGTCAGTTTCAGGGTTTCCCTTCACAGGACTGTCAATAAGATGCAGGCCAGTCACATTATTTTAGCCTCTCCTCTCACAGTAGGCAACAGGAAGTGCTGCGCATGGGAAGGTGGGCGGGCAGCTTGGTGTGCTGCCTGAAGCTGTTCCTCTTGTTGTTGAGCACTGGGGCGGCGGTGGCCGGGGGGGCCGTGGGGGTCTCCTGGGCAGCAGCAGGAGGCACTGCACTCTCCTGCACCACATTGACCTGCTGGGGAGGAGCTTCGGGCTTGGCCGCGCCCCCTTTGTTGTTGTTCTTAGTGTTCTTTTTGACTTTCTTCTCCTGGGGCTCGGTGGGGTCTGTGGAGTCCTCGGGGGCGCCCTCTAGTGAAGGTAAGGGCTCTGCAGGCAGCTCTGTGGGGGTGGGCTTGCCCTCTGCCTGCTCCTCGTTGGGAATGTTCAGGTTGGAGGTGGAGCGCTTGGTGTTGGTGCAGGTGGACCTGTGTGTTGGAACATATAACAAAAATGACCACATACAGTATGTACAAAAGAAAAGCGAATTAGTAGCAGGTGTGTTTTTCTTATGCAAGCCCTTCGCTCCACAAACAGGCTGGTGTTGGAACCTTACTAACTATACAGAAGTGCAATTCAATGAACAGTTCACAGTCATATGATATAGGGCATCTTGCAGTATATCCCTACAGAAGAGATTGGTGTTGCCTCCTCCCCTGCTCCACTTACCCATTGGAGCTCCTGTCCTCRGAGTCCTTCTGTTCACTGCTGTAGCGGAGCTCTGCTGGAGTCTTAAACGACAGGTCCTTCTTCCCCTTCAGCCAATATGTCTTCATGTAGCCTTTACCCTGTGAATGGACAGAATTTAGGCAGAAATAATACCGTGTTCATGATCCTTATGTTCAATACCAGTCATAACTCAGCCAATGGATGGGCRGCAAATGACKATTTCAYGACTTTTGAARTTTGATAAAACTCCTGAAGAGATCAAAATATATTTTAATAGATAGATTTAAAAAATAGATTTAGTGTGGTGCATTTTTGTCTGTTTGGCAGGTGGAGCATCACACGATGCCATGATGGAACATCGTACACATACCTTCACAAAGATCTTTCCTCTCTCCTCAATTATGTAGGGCTCATGTTCCAAGTGGTCCTTGGTGGTCTGGCTGATGTGGATCTGCATGCCCTGTACAGACAGACACACAGAGGCTGATGTGGATCTGCATGCCCTGTACAGACAGACACACAGAGGCTGATGGCTGACATAGTGCTAACTATTCAGCTCACTCAATGTCGCATTAACCTACTTGCGGCCTACTTACGAAATAAATGATTTGCTATACAGTGCTAATTGATCGTGTCTATTGGGTAAATCCATTTGAATTCAATCAGTTTTTGACAGAACCCTTTTCGTTTGAACACATTTTTCCATATAAATGTGTCCATTGTAGAAGTGCTCAGAAAGTGACCTTTGGACCTGAATGCCAAAACATTCAAGAGATAAAGTCGCTCAAAGTTGACCTATTCTGCATACCCCACCATACCATGACATCCATGTCTTCATCACTGGAAAATATAAACGATTGATAATTGGTATAATTTAAAAGCTTACAAACAGGGTTGTCAAACTATTTGATCATTTCTTTTTTTAAAGTATGTAATTCTTTAACCTTAAACGTCAATTATCAAAAAATGCATTAACTCAGATATTTAAAAAAATATTCACATACATTGTAGCTTAGACCCTATTTGACATCTAAGCTGCGCGTGGGCACGCAGCTCCCCGGGACTGCCACTCAGAAGAAATATCAGCCTGCGCAGAGAAGCAAGAGATTGACTTTCACTCAACTATCTAGAGTTTTCCCCATTAGTTAACACTATCAACGTTTCCCCTTTACTGTGGGAATTGTGATTGAATCAATGCAATATTAGCCACATTCAAGGCAATATACTGAAACACAACTAAGTATGCAAGACTTAGTATGCAAAACTAACTATGCAAGAGATTTTGTTGTAGGCAGAACACATTGGAGTAGGTTTCTATTGTAATGACAGGCACAACTCAGGCCCTTACTCTACACAGACCAGTGTGCCATAACCAATCAGAGCTGCAGTAGGCATATATGCAAATAGACCATTGCCATACATGAATATGTGCCATTCACTTTGAACTGGACAGTGTTTACAGCATGAGCGGTTGTGAGTAGATGGGCTTGTTTTGAGATCAAAGCACATTTCTACGTGTTCATATCCTTTGCTAGTTAGTGAGTTATTAGCCCAGTAATAGATAATTTGTAGTCAGCAATAGGGGAGTGATTGCTTCCTACAAGAGCACAAAACACAAAACTGCCTCTTTAAGACAAAAATAAATCTCTTTACCTGACTCGCTTTTCAAAGATGTCTAGAAATGTACATATTTTGAGATAGGGATGAATAAGCTAAGTAGCCAATAGGCAAGGGTAGCATAATTTGTCTGATTCTCTGTAATAATGGTACGGGAATAATTATGGGTCTTATTTTGTAAAGTGGTTTCTTGCATCAAACACAACAACATTTTCAGTCACCTCCTTGTCTGAAGGACAAGTGGATAAACAGGTTAATGTCAAGCCCTGCATGTTTTTTTTCAAAAGTCTCATGGAATGTAGGCCTATATTGAACACCACACATTGGCTGCTACTATTTCTATGTAAACATTTTATGGGATGCATGTTCTCTATTGTTTTTGATGGTAGGCCACTCTGGTTGCCCTACATTATGATCAAATAGCCACAGTAGCCTACTTGACCACTGTTAAAAATAAAAAATAAAAATGGGTACAGCATCAGTGTTCACAGTAAATGCGCGCCGGAAGTTGCACAGAATCTTCACAACGTTCAGGTTTGCGCTCAGCAGACCTGAAATCTGCTCAGTGCCTACATTTTTCTGAGGGAACTTTGGTTGTGACCACCATTGGTTGAGACACAACATGCTCTTGAATACAGAGTGGGTGTCAATCATAGAAATATAACATGTATGGAACCTTTTGTTTAAATCAAAAGGAATGCTGTCAAAAAGTGATTGAATTCACATGGATTTACCCTATAGAGAGGTTATGTTCTAATGTCAGAACTCACCACCCCATTGCTCTCCATGCGGGAGGCAGTGTTGACGGTGTCTCCAAACAGACAGTAGCGAGGCATCTTCAGCCCCACCACCCCAGCCACCACCATCCCTGAGTGGATCCCTGAAGGGAAACAACACACAATGAAACTGCTTTACTGAACCTGGATCAGTGGCTCTAGATTCAGGGTGCCTTAAGGAGTATAAATCTGGCAGCATTAACTGAGGAGCACAGTCAGGACATGGCAAGACAATATCAAGCCTTTGACTTCCTTTTGACCGGATTATAGAGACACCGTACAATATGTGTATGCTTTATGTCTGTCATATGCAGGGTTGGGTAGGTTACTATATAAATGCAATCTGTTACAGTTACATGACCAAAATTGTAATCAGTAATGTAACTTTTGTATTACCCAAACTCAGTAATGTAATCTGGTTACTTTTGAATTACTTTCCCCTTAAGAGGCATTAAAGGAAGACAAAAAGTATCCATCAAACACATTTTGGTGTGTCATCATAGTGGTCTCTGACTTGTGGAACAAACTTAAACTTGTGCCTTTTTTTCAATGTTGAATTGGATGTCATTGAGAAAACAGAAAGGTGTCATAATGTATTTTGTTCCGCAATCGTCCTTTATGAATTTAAAAGTAATCCATGAAGTAATCATCTAGTTTTTCAAAAGTATCTGTAATCTGATTACAATATTTTTTGCTAGTAATGTATTACAGGTAGTTTTTTTGTAATCAGATTACATGTAATAATTATTTCTATGGTAAGGCCCACTCCTGTCTACACTTTCTGTGCCATAGAAATAGAGTGACTAGATTGTATTTCAATGGTCTCTGCTCACCGACTCTGATCTGGATGTTGTCTCCAGTGGAGGGGTCTTTGAGGTGGTCGATGGAGCTCAGCATGTCCAGGGCCATGTCACATATGTGGTGGGCATGGAAGGTTGTCTTATTGGGCACGCCTGCCACCACCATGTAGGCATCTCGGATGGTCTCCACCTGAACCCAGGGGAATAAGAGTCAAGTAGTATGTTTAGATGCATTACTGTATACATTATATCCTACCAATGAAATAAACTAAATATTCCACTCTGTAAAACATTGCAACAGCCACTCAATGCATGATAATAGAGTCTGTTCTCCTTTTTGGTCCAGCCAACCTTGGTTGAGTATTCAGGCATATTGTTCCCACAGAGGCCCTTGTTTTGTATTGTCCCAGTCATTCACCTTGTAGACGTTGTGCTTCTCGCTGAGCGTGTCAAAGACGATGTAAATCTCGTTGAGCATGTCCACCACCTGCATGGGCGTGATGTGGATGCAGATCTCGTTGAACTTCACCACGTCGCTGAATAGGATGGTCACGTCCGGGAACACCTGGGAAACGGAAAGGAAATACCAGCACACTTAAATGCTTGACATTTTACTGTGGTGTTTCTTCTGGCTTGATAGAAATGAGGCGGCTAGTTGGCTCCAGAATCCAATTGAGCCTTAATGTCATTGAATGTTTTGAGCCAACATGGAGGATAGTTTCCTCTACAAACTCTATGGCTGTGTCTGAAATAGCACCCTATTGCCTATATACTGCACTACTTTTGACCAGAGCCTGGGCCCTATATAGTGCACTATATAGGGAATGGGGTGCCATTTTGGATGCATCCTGTATATCTGTATATGTATCTGTAAATTTACAGCTGTGGGTTAGTACCTGGCATGTCTCCAGGGCCGTGATACCCTTCCTGAGCCGGTCAGCCACAGCTTTGGGGATCATGGCGTAGAGGAGGGAGTCTCCTCTCTTCTTCTCCTCGTCAAGCTTCTTGATGATCTCCTGGAGCTGGGCGTACTTCTGCTGCTCCTGGAGTGGGAGGAGCCACCAGAGAAAGAGAGCTGTCAGTCAACTAACTCCTCCTCATCCTCCTTCAAAGGCCTATCCAGCCCCGCCCTTGAGATGGTCTTTCCCTCTGCCTTTCAGTGTGAACTATACACTGCATATGTCTATTTGTAACTTTGAAAATGAAGCTGCCTATGAGCAGGACTGTGTGTGGGTATAGTGGTATGTCTTGCATTCTTAGATGAGGCAAACTTGGCCCAGTTAGTAGAGGAGTTATCTGATAACGTTAACGATGTACCAAGGTACGGTTGTGTGCTATTCTAAAGGGTGGTATGTGGTATATATGAAATGTGTATGACTTACCTGGTCAAGAGCCAGCTGAAGTTCAGCCGACTGCTGTGTTCCGGCTAAGATGAGCTCTCGGCTGGAGTCATGGAGGTTCAGATCATTCACATAGACGCCCATTTTAATCATGTCCTCCACTGTCTCTATACTGGAAGAGGAAGAAAAAAGTGGAAGAGGAATGAGAGAGACAGCAAGGATGGGGTGAATGGCTGAAAGGGAGATAAGAAGGGATTGGAAAGGTAGAGGGAAGTGGATAAATGGAACATGCAACAATTTCAATGATTTTACTGTTACAGATCATAACTAGCATAGGCCCACCCAATTGGGAGCCAGGCCCAGCCAATCAGAATGAGTTGTCCCTCACAGAAGCTGGATGTGGAGCTCCTGGGCTGGTGTGGTTACACGTGGTCTGCGGTTGTGAGGCTGGATGTACTGACAAATTCTCTAAAACAACGTTGGAAGTGGCTTATAGTAGAGAAATTAACATTCAATTCTCTGGTAACAGCTCTGGTGGAAATGTATGCCGTCAACATGCCAATTGCAAGCTCGCTCAAAACTTAAGACATCTGTGCCATTGGGTTGTGTGACAAAACTGCACATTTTAGAGTGGCCTTTTATTGTCCCTAGCACAAGGTGCACCTGTGTAAGGATCATGCTGTTTAATCAGCTTCTTGATATACCAGACCTGTCAGGTGGATGGATTATCTTGACAAAGGAGAAATACTCACTAACAGGAATGAAAACAATCTTCTGCACAAAATTGGAGAAAAATAAGCTTTTTGTGCATATGGAACATTTCTCAGATCTTTTATTTCAGCTCATGAAACATGGGACCAAATATATTATATTATGCATACTGCACATATTTAGAGGCATACAGTAATATTATAAATATTGTATGTCGTTTTTATTATTTTCATATGCTAATAAACACAGACATAGCATAAGGTAAGGACTATCTAAGGTAAATGTTGGAGCCAAATTCCCTAATGTTCAGTCTCATTATGAACGTTTATGGCTTGTCTTATTAGAATCGTAAAATATAGATTTATTGAAATCTGTCACGTCTGCTCCCCCTCTGGTGCTCGAGGTTGCCAGGTTGCTTATCATTACGCACACCTGTCACCATCATTACGCACATCAGCGCTTCATTGGACTCACCTGGACTCCATCACGTTATTAATTACCTCCCCTATATCTGTCACTTCCTCAGTTTATTTCCCGAGTCAGCATTAATGTCATTATGTTTCCCTTGTCCAGACGCGGTCCGTGTTTTGTTTCATGTCGGTTATGTATTAAATATTAACTCCCTGTACTTGCTTCTCGTCTCCCAGCATCTGTCCTTACAGAAATCATGTTTTGGGATTTCTATTATGGTTATCATGGGTATTTGAAAGCAATCAAATTAAACTTTATTTGTCACATGCGCCGAATACAACAGGTGTAGTAGACCTTACTGTGAAATGTTTACTTTCAAGCCCTTAACCAACAATGCAGTTCAAGAAAGATTTAAGAAATATTTACCAAATAAACTAAAGTAAAAAAAAGATTAAAAGTAACACAAAGTAACAATAACGAGGCTATATGCAGGGGGTACCGATACGGAGTCAATTTGCGGGGGTACAGGTTAGTTGAGGTAATTTGTGCATGTAGGTAGGGGTAAAGTGAATATGCATAGATAATAAACAGCGAGTAGCAGCAGTGTAAAAACAAATGGGGGGGGAGTCAATGTAAATGGTCCGGGAGGCCATTTGATTAATTGTTCAGCAGTCTAATGGCTTGGGGGTAGAAGCTGTTAAGGAGTCTTTTGGTCCTAGACTTGGCGCTCTGGTACCACTTGCCGTGCGGTAGCAGAGAGAATCTTTTGGGCTTTCCTCTGACACCGCCTAGTATATAGGTCCTGGATGGCAGGAAGCTTGGCCCCAGTGATCTACTGGGCCGTACACACTACCCTCTGTAGCGCCTTACGGTCAGATGCCGAGCAGTTGCCATACCAGGCGGTGATGGAACCAGTCAGTATGCTCTCGATGGTGTAGCTGTAGAACATTTTGAGGATCTGGGGACCAATGCAAAATCTCCTGAGGAGGAAAAGGTGTTGTCGTGCCCTCTTCACGACTGTCTTGGTGTGTTTGGACCATGATAGTTCGTTGGTGATGTGGACACCAAGGAACTTGAAACTTTCCACTACAGCCAGGTTGATGTTAATTGGGGCCTGTTCGGCCTGCCTTTTCCTGTAGTCCACGATCAGCTCCTTTGTCTTGCTCACATTGAGGGTCTAGGGTATCCGGGATGATGCTGTTGATGTGAGCCATGACCAGCCTTTCAAAGCACTTCATGGCTACCAACATGAGTGCTACGGGGCAGTAATCATTTATGCAGGTTACCTTTGCTTCCTTGGGCACAGGGACTATGGTGGCCTGCTTGAAACATGTAGGTATTACAGACTCGGTCAGGGAGAGGTTGAAAATGTCAGTGAAGACACTTGCAAGTTTGTCCGCGCATGCTTTGAGAGTACACGTCCTGGTAATCCGTCTGGCCCCGTGGCTTTGTGAATGTTGACCTGTTTAAAGGTCTTGCTCACATCGGCTACGAGAGCGTTATCACACAGTTGTCCGGAACAGCTGGTGCTCTCATGCATGCTTCAGTGTTGCTTGCCTGGAAGTGAGCATAAAAGGCATTTAGCTCATCTGGTAGGGTTGTGTCACTGGGCAGCTCGCGGCTTGGTTTCCCTTTGTAGTCCGTAATAGTTTTCAAGCCCTGCCACATCCGACGATCGTCAGAGCCAGTGTTCAGTCTTAATCCTGTATTGACACTTTGCCTGTTTGATTGTTCATCTGAGGGCGTATCAGGATTTCTTACAAGCGTCCGGATTAGTGTCCCACTCCTTGAAAGTGGCATCTCTAGCCTTTAGCTCGATGTGGATGTTGCCTGTAATCCATGGCTTCTGGTTGGGATATGTACTTCATCGATGCACTTATTGATGAAGCCGATGACTGAGGTGGTATACTCCTCAATGCCATTGGATGAATCCCAGGAACATATTCCAGTCTGTGCTAGCAAAACAGTCCTGTAGCGTAGCATCCGTGTCATCTGACCACTGCAGTATTGAGCGAGTCACTGGTACCTCCTGTTTTAGTTTTAGCTTGTAAGCAGGAATCAAGAGGATAGAAGTATAATCAGATTTGCCAAATGGAGCCTCACCTGCGCACACCCCCTTCTTCCCATGTTCCCCATCCCTATACCTATTTTGTGGTTTGGTATTATCGCTCAGGTAGGTCTGGATGGTCTAGATTAAATCTTTGTTTGTAAAATACCTTTTTATTTGTTTTTATACTATCGAAGCTTTMGATTCTCCTTTTTTGGTTGCTTTGTAAGCGCGTCTGACCGTGGCATCACATAGCTGTAGCCTCAAGGCAAGTTTTGAATTGGATTACGTATTGCCTTTATAGTCAGATAAMGACTAGGTACTGTAAGGATGTTGTYGGTGGTCTTACATGGGKGTACTGAGGAAGATGAGCGAGTCCCACTGGGGGACGTACTTCATTTGACCCTTCAGGTGGAGGGGCTTCTTGGGAGGTTCCCTCATATCCTCGAAGATYGTTTCACTGCACTTCCCTGGGGATGACGAAGAGCAGGGTCATCCACAGACATAGAACTTGGAAACATTGGTTTGAAATTTAGAATTGTCATCTGTGCCATATTGTCACCAACAATTCCAAGACCATTTACACTCTACTTATTCAAAATGGTATTGTTAATTCTTCATTCAAAATAGACAGGGCAATCACTGATTCTGGCATTGTGTTGGATTTCTGTACCCCTTTCAAATTTAGGAGAACAAAGCTATATAGCATGTTAGCTTATCTTGGTGAGCTGGACAGGTGGGAAGATGTGTGAAGGGCGAGGAAGAAGGGGTTCTCACCGGTGACAGTCTGGAAGGCGAGCAGCTCGATGTCCTCTCCCCCTGAGTTGGCTGAGCTGTTGTACTGAGTCAGAGCACTGCTGAACTCCTGGTCTCCCTTCATCTCCTCCACAGACTTCACATCTAATGGGCCAGAGGAAAGGAGGGGATGAATGACGGAGGGAGGGAGGGAATGAGATAGGGAGGGAGAATGGGTTGCTGAGTGAGTGACATTTATTTAATGCATTTCACTCATGCTTATAACAGCACTGACAGAGATATTTTTTATTGTTACACATATTGGAAGAATTTCAAACCCCAGTGCAGTCAAAAATGAGATTTTCCTGTGTTTTATATATATTTCCACACTATGAGGTTGGAATAATACTGTGAAATTATGAAAATGATTATAATACCCTTTTAGTGTAAGAGCTGTTTGAAAGGACTGCTTGAAATGTCAGCCTTTTTGGTGGGATGGAGATTTAGCCTGCCTGTTGACATCACCAGGCAGTAAGTTAAGTGAATAGACCAATACGAAAGAGAGTTCCAAACCTCTCTGCAAATAACAGCTAGTTTTCCCCTCCCCACTCCCAGACAGTCCTAGCAAAATTCTTGTTTAAGAAATTGCTCTTTACTAAGAAGCAATTTTTTCTTTCTTTTTGATAATTTTAGTTGAAACAATCACAGTAACTTACTTAATTGTTACCCAGAAATGATTTGATATTGAGATAAAAACAGCTGCATTGGACCTTAATTAATCAAAATCACTTAAACATTAGACATGTGCTAGAGATTGTTAGGGACAAAGTACTCCCCTCTCCTGTCGGTTGACTGTGGCGACGGGCGCACCCTTGATTTCTCTGTACTTCTCTCTTCCTCTCTCTTGGGTTTCTCGCTCTCCTCTTTTCCCTCGTCTTCCTTTTCCTTGCTCAGTTTAGGGACATTCACCTTCTGCTTGCTCTCCACCACAGCTTTGGACAGTAGCTCAAACACATTGTTAAGGTGGGTGTAGATCTGAGGGGAAGCATGGGAACAGATGACTTCAGTCAAATCCAGGGCCCGTATTCACAAAGCGTCTCAGTGTAGGAGTGCTGATCTAGGATCAGGTCCACACTGTCCATGTAACCTTATTTATTGTGATTATGAAGACAACATTGATCCTGGATCAGCACTCTTACTCTGAGATTCTTTATTCTGAGACTGGCACTGATACATGCAGACATAGTGATGCTTAAAGGTCCCGCACAGGTATCCTATTTCCCAAGTAAAAATAGCCTTTGAATGACAAAAACATCACCTAAAATATTTGTACACTATTAAAATGATCAGAATTGAGAAATGTTACCCTTTCTCTCATTTCTAACTATCAGGAAGCCTGAAAGAGCAGGCTGAGTGGGCGGGGAGTTTATATTCATGAGCTAGCCTTGACTGACAGCTCTTTGAAAACACCCTTGTGGTCATTGTAACAAGGTAAACAATGGGCCACATCATTGATGACCAGGTAAAAATGGGCCACATGTCATTTCGAGACTAAATTGTAGGCTCAACCCGTTTTCTCTGCAAAATGCTCTCATAGTCAACAGAACTGTTGGATATCAGACAAACAGCAGCAATACACAATTGCATTTCTACTGTTTTATAACTAATTACAATATACAGTTCACTGATATACGTCTTCACAATAATTAGTAGAGCCTGAGTCACCTTAGAAGCTTACACATAAAAGAAAGTACAAACAGCATATAATAAGTGTACTGGACAATTTATTGGTGCCTCAGCATTAAATCAAATATCATTTTATTGGTCACATACACATATTTAGCAGATGTCATTGAGGGTGTAGCGAAATGATTGTATTATAGATAACAATATGTTCAGGATTGTATGTATTGAACAGACATTTATTTGATAATTTACAATAGGACAGCATAGCCCAAAATATTGATAAACATGAACACTCATGAGAAATAGTGGTGAGACATCATTTGATATAAGAAAATAAATATTAGAGCCATAAGCCTAATATAGGCACCCAGCCACCCTAGTGTCCAGGACCCCATTGATTCGTACAATTTGTAACACTGATCTCCCATCCAAATGCTTGAAAATTGAAAAAAAAACAACATACAAATTAACAAAATGTGATATCATGTAAAAGTTAATTACTTTGGCTTTAGGTAATGCAACTAACCACAGAGATTGATGGGGAGGGGAGCGGGAGAGGAGGTTCAACGTCATACAACACTCCTTCCGTGGCCTCCAACTGCTTTTAAATGCTAGTAAAACTCTTCATGCTCTTCAAACAATTGCTGCCTGCACCCGCCCGCCCGACTAGCATCACCACTTTGGATGGTTCTGACGTAGAATATGTGGACAACTACAAATACCTAGGTGTCTGGTTAGACTGTAAACTCTCCTCCCAGACTCACATTAAGCATCTCCAATCCAAAATTAAATCTAGAATCGGCTTCCGATTTCGCAACAAAGCCTCCTTCACTCATGCCGCCAAACATACCCTCGTGAAACTGATGATCCTACCGATCCTTGACTTCGGCGATGTAATTTACAAAATAGCCCCCAACACTCTACTCAGCAAACTGGATGTAGTCTATCACAGGGCCATCCGTTTTATCACCAAAGCCCCATATACTACCCACCACTGTGACCTGTATGCTCTTGTTGGCTGGCCCTCACTACATACGTATCTGTCGCCAAACCCACTGGCTCCAGGTCATCTATAAGTCTTTGCTAGGTAAAGCCCCACCTTATCTCAGCTCACTGGTCACCATAGCAACACCCACCTGTAGCACGCAATCCAGCAGGTATATTGCACTGGTCATCCCCAAAACAACACTTACTTTGGCCGCCTTTCCTTCCAGTTCGCTGCTGCCAATGACTGGAACGAATTGCAAAAATCTCTGAAGCTGTAGACTTACATCTCCCTCTCTAACTTTAAGCATCAGCTGTCAGAGCAGCTTACTGATCACTGTACCTGTACACAGCCAATCTGTAAATAACACACCCAACTACCTCATCCCCATATTATTACTTACCCTCTTGCTCTTTTGCACCCCAGTATCTCTACTTGCACATCATCATCTGCACATCTATCACTCCAGTATTAATGCTAAATTGTAATTATTTTCACCTGTATGGCCTATTTATTGCCTACCTCCCTACTCTTCTACATTTTCACACACTGTAAATAGATTTTTCTATTTTTATTTTATTTTGTGTTATTGACTGTACGTTTGTTTATGTGTAACTGTTGTTGTTTTTGTCGCACTGCTTTGCTTTATCTTGGCCAGATCGCAGTTGTAAATGAGAACTTGTTCTCAACTGGCCTACCTGGTTAAATAAAGGTGAAATAAAAAAAGGGGGGGGCCCCAAGTACCTCGCTTCAATCAAGCAGACTTCAGTCACCCACTTGGCTTCAGTCATCCCCAAGATTGAAGCGAGACACAAATCCAGCTATGGCCTCCTCCTTGTCAGGCCTCTCACACTGGGCAAAACTATATTTGTGAACATTTTTACTTCACTACATTCCTAAAGAAAATAATGTACTTTTTACTCCATTCATTTTCCCTGACACCCAAAAGTTATCTTTACATTTTGAATGCTTAGCAGGACAGGAAAATGGTCCAATTTACAAACTTATGAAGAGAACATCTCTGGTCATCTCATCTACCTCTGATCTGGCAGACTCACTAAACACAAATGCTTTGTTTGTAAATTGTCTGAGTGTTGGAGTGTGCCCCTGGCTATTAGTAAATAAAATCACAAGAAAACTGTGCCTTCTGGTTTGCTTAATAAGTAATTTGAAATTATTTATACTTTTACTTTTGATACTTAAGTATATTTAAAATGAAATACTTTTAGACATTTAGTCAAGTAGTATTTTACTGGGTGACTTTCACTTTTACTTGAGTAATTTTCTATTAACATATCTTTACTTGTACTCAAGTATGACAATTGGGTACTTTTTCCACCACTGGAAATGAATAAATGGCTTACAGTATTTTTGGTCTGTCTTCACGTTTCACAGCATTCCTGCTGGGGAAGCAGCCTGGGAAGCTGTGCAGACAAAATAGATGTTGAATTTTCAAAAATGTCTATCATTACAGCTTGATGATAGTGAAAAGACAAAAGTAGATGGAAAGTGAAAATAATAATGATACTTACATTATGGTCAGCGCTTGCAAGATCCACTGTTCCAATGTCAATGATGGTATTGCATCCGTCTTTAGGATTAGCTTCCTGGCAAGACCAATCGAATGTTCTCCACAATTGATAAAGCAACTTCGCTCGAAATGTGCACTGCACACCCGTAACATAATCGTCATTTTCGTGCAGCCTGTCCTCCCAAAATTAAAATGAGACATTGCTGTCGGATATCTTCATTCTTCAGAAAATAGTGCAACGTTAAATGTACACTATAGCATCCTGTCACAATGTGCTTTTTGCCGGCATAGTAGCTTGATAGCTAACAGTCACACCACAGATAAAAGGCTACCAGTATATTTAAAATATATATATTATTTGGTGATGCGTTCTGCTTGAGCTAGCTATTAGTACCTTGCCTACAGTTTGTAAACAAAGCCAAAGCAAGGCGTAGGAACACATGCAATGACGCTCTTAAGGCGGTACATATTTAAATTAGTTGAGCTCATAAGACACTACCATTGGTGTATTACATTTCTGGCTTTATGTGACGTTGGATAAAGCCGGAAGTAAATCCTTAGTAATGCCTGTCTGAATCCAAGCGTTTGACATGGGGAAGGGGACCAGTAACTTTATTATCCAATATTATCAGTGTGCCAGCTACAGTCATTTTTCATACTTGGGTTACCCTACTTTGTATTGGTTTCATCCAAATATCATCCAATGCGATGAAAAACACAATTTCCACTGTTTGGACCATTAAAGGGTTTTTTGTTGAATGTAACTAAATAATCCAAATATCCACAAAAAAACTCTGGATTGACAACAATAGCCTAGGTAAGTGGAAAAACCATACCAAATGTAACAGAACCCTCACCCCCCTCTCTCTCCCCTCCTGTACTCACGTTGTCCCAGCTGAACTCCAGCATGGGTCGCACCAGGGTGAACTCTTCGTTGACCTTCTTGCCCTGCAGGTCGGAGAAGACCTCCTTTAGACCGTCCCCGATGCGGTACATGGTCATGTCCCGGCGGAAGATCACGCTAAAGGGAAACATGTCGAAAAAGATGCCCCTCTTCATGGGTAGCTTCTCGTACCCTGGGGCCGTCTTCTGCTGGGGCATGCGGTGCTTGAAGGCAGCGTTGTCAAAGTTCATCTTGTAGATCTGCGGCAAAGAGACATCACGGCAACGCAACTGTGAGGATCTTAAGGTTGTGAGTATCATGACAATCGGGCCTGAAACTAAAGTTGTTTGACAATGGGGCAAACAGTAGCACTTGGAAAGTGATGCACTCCTAGGTCGGAGGAGTTACTTCCGCGTGCGCTGGGGTGTACATAAGATTGTTGAAAAGAAGTAGCTTCAGATAGGTAGATGCCCACAGTACAGTACATACCACATATGTCATCTTCTCAGTCTCCTCTTTGGACAGGATCTCAACTTCAATGTCTGTGTTGTAGAACTGCCTTCCCACTTGAGACAGCTGGCCTACAGTATGGGAAGAGAGAACAAGTATTTTTACAGATTGGGGATGTGTGACATGAACCCTATGTATAGTATTACCAAATATAGTGCTTCCAGAAAAATCGTTTTTGCTATGTTTGTCCTCTGTGGTGCTCCCTACCTACCTTTGACAAACTGGGTGAAGCCCTTGCGGGTGCTGCGGTAGTGCAGGGTGAGGCTGGT
>NC_036874.1:7686410-7698903 GCF_002910315.2 Salvelinus sp. IW2-2015 | reverse complement strand
CCGACAGTTAGATGGGATATGGCCGTACTTGTACATCTGATGGCGGACAAACTTGAGATGCGGTATCTCTGCCCGGGCCTCTATCAGTCTCCATACATCCTCTCCGTACGACTCGTTYATATAATCATTCACTGCTTCCAAGTACAGGCCGTACATCTTAAGGGGGTTGGGAACCTCCAGATTTCTGCCAAGTTTAACTGCTTTACTGAGGAACGGTAAGGAAAGAAAAAGTTGAATGAACTAGATGTTAAAAACTATGAAGTCCCTCATTATTCATTGTCACAAAATGTTTCCAAAAACAATAAATCATCCCTTTTGGGTATCTTGAATAGGATTGACATGAAACAATATGAATGAGGTTTTCAGACAGAGCCAGATTCTCCCCTTTGAAATCTTGCTCTACTCACAGCTCTATTCTATAACTAGCACATGTGCAGTACTTGCATTTTACATGTAGTATTTAACCAATGAGTAAAAAGAAAATCAATCTCACACCTATATCACAAACACATTTTCACATGCACACAAATCATGCATACATATACAGGCACAATGAGTTACTTTACATTCTTACCCTGAGGTCTTAGTGCCAGGTAACCTCCTCAAACACCTCCCTACCTAAGCACACTGTTACACAATACTCTTTTGTCAGTGTTGATCAGAATACTTTTACAATAGCAGAAGATTATCCTTTAAAGACTCATCTTTAAATAAAACACTACACTGCACAGTGTTGCCTCTAGTCTATGGCACCTCGGACCTAAAATTGTCCGGAATCTATGTTCCACACCATTTAGCCCGCTAACACAAATGTTTCCCCATAGTATATCAAAAGTTTTCCAAAAGAAAAAGCAGAAGAAGAGGGTGAAAATATGGGTCCCCTACCTGCAGTCCCTCAGTGGTATGTAATTCGCTGGTCCAACTGCGGGAGCGAACGCCAAAATGCTGCTTCCTGCTCTGACTGGCCAAACACCTGCTCGTGACACTGGCCCTCTTCAGACACTTCTCTGTCAATTCAATGGGTGGCAGGGCCTAAAATAAGAGCGCCAAGGCATGTTTCTGGCAGGTACCAAAGAAAAGGTAATAGTGGTGACTTTCTAGCTCGCTGAAGACAAAGCAGGCCAATGTGTGTGTGTACTGTGCTGTAAGTCTGTGTTTGGATCTTGGTTATGAATGCCAAAAGTAAAAGTGTGTGGGCTTATTGTGGGGAATCTCTCAAGAGGGGCATGCCCCCCTGTGATATAAGTCCAAATGTTTTAAATAAATCAATATACTGTCTAGTTGTACATATAGGGCTGTGGACTATGAAGTGCATTGTGACAAATATAAAATCAGTAGGCTCTATAGGCCTAGGTCATGGGAGGGGCAACATCTGGAGCAGCCCTTCAATGGATTTTGGGGGGGGGGGGTTGATTTGTACATTATTAAAACAAATTAAATTGCAGGCCGGACACAGGGAAGATATTTAAAGATATAAATATGTATCTACCAGGTTTTAGAAGTGCAAGTGTAACCTGTAGATATGCAAAATAAAAAACAATGTTATGTGTTGGAGCATTGGTGTAGCCTTGGCTTGTGAAGTGCTCTATTATAATGCTATGCTAAGCACACTCGTATTCAGAACCCGCAGGAAAATTTTGTCAATTTAATTTGTTTAATAAGGAGGTCTCTCGTGTTGCAAGTACGGATGGATTGAGAAAGCCCTGTGAGTGTAAATACGGATGGATTGAGAAAGCCCTGTGAGTGTAAATACGGATGGATTGAGAAAGCCCTGTGATTATGAACATTTTCTAGATGGTGATAGTATTGTAATGACCCGAAGGAGTCATTACAATACTCCCACCCTCTCCATGGGAGCCCCCACTGGGAACTGTTGGAGCTGAGCATGAGAGCGGCCTGGGGGGCCCTTTCTTGCTGTGCAGTTGTCACAGCGGCGGCAAAAGTCCTCCACATCCCTCTTGTGCTGCCCCCAGTAAAAGCCCTGATGGAGTGCAGTGTTTTTGTGACCCCAAAGTGTCCAGTCCCCACCCCCCATGAGTACTCTGGAGCACAGCCTCCCGCAATGCTTTTGGGACCACCACCTGCCACCTCTCCTCTCCCATAGCCGACTCCTTCCATGCCCGCTGTAGCACGCCATCAGCCAGCCGCAGTCTCTCAAACTTTGACCACAACCCTTTGGTCGCGAGTGAGAGCGCTGTCACCTCTTCCCATGGTGGCCTCACCTGCGCCTCTACCCACTGTAGCACTGGCTGTAGGTCTGTGTCCCGTCCCTGCTGGTGCCCCCATTCAGCCACGTCGACAGTCTGCAGCTCACAGCAGACAGGTCCGCTCGCCCGACACACTGTGGCACAGACCCCCTCCTCTGCACACAGCTATCTCTCCCGTCCCTCTCTCCGCTCACAGTGGCAGCAGCCGTCTGCAGTACAGGGCCGACGGGACATGGCGTCGGCATTGGAGTGGCGTGCCCCTGCCCTGTGCACCACTGTGAAGTCATACGGCTGAAGCTCCTCCAACCAGCGTGCCACCTGCCCCTCTGGCTCTCTGAAAGACATYAGCCACTGGAGAGCAGAGTGGTCAGTCCTTACAGTAAAGGGCAGGCCACCAAGGTAGTACTTGAAGTGTTTGACAGAAGCCACAACAGCCAAGAGCTCCCGCCGGGTGACACAGTAGCGGCGCTCATGTTTGTCAAATGTTTTGCTGAAGTACGCCACCACTGTCTCCCCCTCTGGCCCCACCTGGGCCAGCACCCCACCCATGCCCACATTGCTTGCGTCTGTGTCCAGGATAAAGGGCAAGGTGAGGTCAGGGGGGGCGAGCACGGGGGCCTCGATCAGTGCACGTTTGAGGGTGTTGAAGGCCTCCTCACACTCCACTGTCCAAGTGAAAGCCTTGTCCTTCGGCAGCAGGCGGTTCAGGGGAGCAGCGACGCTTGAGAAGCTCCCTACAAACCTCCTGTAGTACGAGGCCAGGCCCAGGAAGCTCTTCAGCTGACGCTGGTCGGTGGGGGTGGGCCAGTCTCTGACAGCCCCCACCTTGTCCTCCATGGTGCTGATCCCCTCCTTCCCCACTCGGTGGCCCAAGAAGGACACCTCTCTCCTCATGAAGTGGCACTTATCGGGGTGGAGCTTCAGACCTGCGGCAGCCACCCTCTCCAGCACACGCCGTAGCGCCCCCAGGGCTGACTGGAAGGAGCTGCCATGGGCCAGGATGTCATCGAGGTATACCAGACACTGCTGTCGGGGGATGCCATCCAGCACCCTGTCGATCAAACGCTCGAAAGTAGCTGGAGCGTTGCACAGGCCGAAGCACAGGACCTTGAACTGCCAGTGTCCTCTGTTAGTGGAGAATGCCGTTTTGGCTCTGGCCTCTGGGGAGAGGGGCACCTGCCAGTAGCCACTGAGGAGGTCTAGTGAGGAGAACCAGGAGGACCCCCTAACCAGGTCCAGTGACTCATCAATACGTGGTATGGGGTATGAGTCCTTCCTGGTTACCTCATTCAGCCGCCTGTAGTCCGCACAGAACCTCAGCTTGCCCCCCTTCTTCGGAACCATGACGACTGGCGCCGCCCAGGGGCTGTCTGAGGGCTCYATGAAGTCTGCCCGCTGCATCTCCAACACAGCCTTGTCTGCCGCCTCCTGGCGTGCCAGCGGGATACGGCGGGGACGCATCTTGATGGGACGAGCATCACCGGTGTCGATCTCATGCTGCACCAGATGAGTCTGACCCACCTCTTCCTCACTCAGCGCAAAGCTGTCTCTGAATTCAAACAGCAACTGCCACAACCGTTCCTGCTGCTCGGGGTCAAGACCAACACAGTTCCTCCCCCATATCTCCCTCACTGCAGACAGTGTCCTCTCCTCTCCCATCTGGGGTAGCTGGGCTGGGGGTGCGTGGCCCGGGCTCACAGAGGGCTGTGTCGTGGAGGTAGCTGGGGGAATGTAACACACAGCCATAGGTGACAGGGAGGCTGGGGAAAAGTCACACACAGATGTGGGGGAGGGGGGCCAGCCATGAGTCTCTGCTGCTTTAACTGTTGGAGTAAAGGGTTTGTTGGGTTGAGTGAATGTGACATTAGGGGGGGACCATGGTGACTTCCGGCCCTTCCTGGAAGCTCAGTGTACCCCTATTTAGGTCTAACTGGCAGCCTGTGCTCCTAAGAAAGTCCAACCCCAGGATACAAGGGTCCTGCACAGCCGCCACCCACACAGGATGACGCACAGTCCTGCCCCTTACTGTCAGAGTCATTATTCCCTTCCCTTTCATGTTTGCCAGCTCACCTGTGACTGTGCGGAGCTGCACAGTTGTGGGCTCACACTGAGTCCAACCTGGCACAATATCTGGCCTCACCAGGGTTACTGTGGACCCAGTGTCCACCAGGGCGGAGCAGGGCACCCCCTCCACAGTGACAGGGACATGACAAAAGTCCCCAACACAGGTCCGGCCCACCACAACAACAGGCTCCATCCGCTTGCCCTCATCTGCTTCTGGGGGAAGTGGAGCCTTGCTTCCCCGTCTGTGCCGGTGGGCTCCTCCTGAAAAAGATGGTGGTTGGGATAGAAAACCAGGGGTCCGCACTACCCGGTCTATGCGGACCCCGAGCCGTTTCCCTGAGCTCTGGGGGACAAGGGGCAACCCTGGCGCAGATGGCCTGGCTGGCCACAACCCCAGCAGACCCTGGGACCAGGGTGTGTGTTTCGTGCCGACTGTAGAGACACAGCACGAATTAGTTCTGTCATTTCAGCCACCCATGCAGGCTTTTCCATCTCTGGGCTGCTCTGCCCCCCAGCTCGCACAGAGGGTGTGTCTCCCTGCACCCCCACAGAGGGTGTGTCTCCCTGCACCCCCACTAAAGCCCCAGCTGAAGCCCCAGCCCACACCAGCTCCCTTTCCAAAGCCATCTCCAAGTCTATCTGCAATGACTCAGGATGAGCCAGCTGGGTCTGTATGCGCAGCTCCGTAGGAGAGAGCGCCTGTATGAACTGGTCCCGTGCTAGCTCGCTCTGCACGGAGGGGGGCATGTGAGCATGCCCGCCGAGAGAGGCTCTCAATGTCATTAGCTAGCACCCGTAGAGGCTCTCCAGGCTGCCTGCGTCTATTACTCAGTTCGGAGCGCAGTAGCCCGGGCTGTGCACACTGTCAATAGCGCCTCCTCAGTGCTCCCACTAAAGCACCATAATCACGTCTGTCCTCGGGGCTAATCAATATCAAATATCTCCATTCGACCACCCACTAAAATGAGCTAACAGTTCAAACTGAGCATGAAAAGCTTCCCAATCCGCCTTACCGGAATACTTCGAGGTCTTAACAGATACGGACGCAGCCGGGAACTGGGCGCCGTCATGTTTGTTTACATCCTGAGCCCCAGATTCCAGGTCCCGCCGCGTCCATGTCACCCTTTCGGTCCGCCCACCAGAATCCGCGCGAAGCACAGTCGACGAGACACTCATGCCCGCTTCAACCGCCATCACTCTAACGTCCCTCAAGCGGCCTCTGGGCTCCGACGCCCTGGCGATCTCCTCAGCCAGATCCTCTGACGTCCATGCACACGCACCTCCTTGGCCATAATCGTCCCCTACCTCCACCTTCACTTTCGGATTCCCTCGAAGCATTTTCAACCCCGTTCTCACCTACGGTAGCTAGCCACAGAAGTCAGCTAGCTAGCTGGCTAACTTMTATCAACGTTTTTACTTCTGACACCAATGTAATGACCTGACTAGATCATAAAGGAACAATTGTCCAGACAGAGGTTTGAGTTTACAAATTGACGGTTTATTAACCCAACTTTACACAGGCTACTGTTTGGCCGTAGCCCACGCCAAATAAATGAGAGATAACCCACAAGCCAACCGTGACCTTCTCTTGTGAAGGCCAGACTTAAGAGAAAGAACAAAGGCTAAACCTGGTCTTAACTTCCAATGCTCCATCCCTCTGTCCAACCCCCCTCCACGCCACTCCGCCAACCGCCAGGATGCCCGGCATCAGAACATTCCAGGCATTCCCGTGATTGGCAGATAGCAGGTTGATTGGTATGTCAGACCCCGCGAACACTGGGTACTGGTAAGTACAACACAACCACCTCCTAGCCTAACACATAACACACAGCTGTCTGTGCGGGTCGCTACAGTATGCTTACCCTTAAAACGTTGCTATAGCCCTCAGGTAATGTAAATTGGTTACGAGCAGCCCTGCTTACTGTTCTGTAAACTCTGAAGGGGAGAGTATATATCAGCTATGTTGTTAGCCTGTAGGGCAGACTATAGGCATATTGTCCAAGTAGGCCAAATCTATCCGTAGCCTGTTCCCAAAAGCCAAATCCTTTGAGATTGAGAACAGGTTGGTTTGAATAACTACTAAAACTATAGTTTTATTTTGTTCATACATTTTTTTTATTCACAGATATGGTGCACCAGCCTTACCACTTTTGGCCTAGGCCGTCACAGCCTTCCTGTGTCCCGCGCGCAAAAGCAAGCCAATGATAAAACTATAAACACTTAATTTTCAAAGCTTTAGTTCTGTTGTAAAGCGTTGTAACGGTGCCCCCTTCCCTCAGTTGTCGGCCGAACCTATTCTGTCTGTGTGTTGTCACACAGACAGAATAGGCTTGACCACAGCTGACTAGGTTTTCATGCGCTCATGTACTTTTCTCTAAATATTCGCTAGGGGGCACCGTTACAACGCTCTCTATTCAAATGAAAACATCAATGGACGTCACCAGAGAGAGAAACTACACAACCACTAGTGATGGGCATTCGGAGTCTTTTCGGTGAGCCGGCTCATTGGCTCCGTTCACGTAAAAGAGGCGGCTCATTTGGTTCCCAAACGCCTCTTCTTTTAAAATGCTTTAAAATCTACGTAGAACCATGAAACAAATAACAAATATCCATTACAAATCCAAAAAAGTAGGCTACCATTATGTCAGATCGGGAAATGTGCGTTCAAATACATATTTACCTGGCCAGATTATTATATAGCCATCAAAAAAAAGTGTGGACCAGATTGACGCACTCTCGCCACTATGTGTTTCTGCAGTCTGGAGTCACCCTCTAGAGAATAATTTAGTAATTTACAGAATCAAAAAGCAGTGCAGTATGCAAATCGGGAAGCCAAATGAATGGCTCTTTCTCCGAAGCGATTCGGTTCCCGTCGTTCACCAAAAAATCTGTTCAAAAAGAGACATTCGTTCGCGAAAGACCCATCACTAACTACCACCGCTGTAAGTGAAGCTCCAGTCGGCATTGCTTGCACACTTTTTCGTAGTAGCTGCACCTAATTACTTCACGTCCTTAATGCTCCTGTGAGTGTTTATGATAATCTTAGAACAACTTGTTTGACCACGGAAGTTCTGTCTGCTCTGCCAGCCATTCTCATCATAACCTACAGCTCTTCAAGGCCTAGGCCTACCTATTGTTACAAAGAGGAAACTCAAAGACAAAGGCATTTTAATTAGGGATCTTATGTATTATTCATGCACTGTAACCAAATGTAGGCAAAAAAATTGTTCACTGAATCAATGGCAGAAATTAGCCCTTATAATGCCAGCCAGGTCCTCCTGTACGTGGTGATACTTCTTCAACAAGATTACTTTAATCTATTCCAACCACAAATGGCCCCTCCTCTCCCACTCTCTACAACAATATGACAGGTGTGTGGTGAACCAGAGGTAGTTATTTTATTTTGTGTGATATTAAGCATCCTCTACCACATTTCCTGCCAGAGCTGGATTTCCTCCCTTTCTCTCTCTCGCCACCTCTTCCTTTCTTCCAGGTGTTACTGTCTTATTTAATGGCCCCTCTACAACTGTGCAGGAGCGACCCAGGAGGTCTGTTGCTGCCTCTAAGCTGGTAAATGGAGGAAGATAACAATGTGCTGTTGGTGCCAAGAAGTATCTCTCCACACAGATGCCTTAAGACAATTATTTTAAAGGGGAAATGACTCATGTGATTTTGCTTTGATTTCAGCTATATTACATCAGGTAGTACCTATGTAAAGGGACTGTAGTTTCAGAAAGCAGCCCAGTCCATTCAAATTATATCTGAAATGGTAGTGTGTAACACCACACGCTATCCTGTTCAATCTGCACTCAATGCTACTTCCAAAGCCACCCCCCCCCCCCTCTCCCCCCCCTCCATCCTTGCTTGTATCTTAGAAGAGTTATCAGCCTCAACCAGCTTAACTGGTGGATGATTTGATCACAAGGGTGCCAGGTGGAAGAGACCATGCATAGTGCATACCTGATTCCGCACACCTAAGTTGGCTGCATAAATGGTCTGCTCCATTGAAAAGAGTGAAAATTGTAAATCCTGTAGTAAAACTGCCGTGACGCACAATAGCTGTATGGATGATTCACAGGACGGAGCAAATGGAAATCTTCACATACGGTGCCTGTATGGCTGTAACTATTGTGCCCTGTAGTTGAATAACTTAATAGGAGTTCTCCGGCTCCCATCTTCAATCTCCTCCCTTAATGCGCTTCCAGCAGACAACCAATTGTCCAATTCTCTCCCTCAATCCCATGATACCAGCCTCTTAATGTTTTACTGTAATACACACGCAAGAGTTAGCAGCTACTCTAGCTGAATGTTAACAACAATTGGATGGGGTGAATTGTGGGCTTTAATCCCCTACGAGCCTCCCACTCTCCTTCCTCTCTCCCCTTCTTCCCACCCTCCTTTAAGTTCTGAGTTTTTGCTTTCTTTCTTACGCCGTCTGTCTGTTCTTTCTCCATGTTCCTCTTCTCTCTTCCTTCCCCCACTTTTACACTCACTCATCTGTGCACTCTCTATACATTCATCTCTCTCTCTTCTCTCTCTCTCTCTCTCTTCTCTCTCTCGGGTCTCTCTCTCTCTCTCTCTCTCTCTCTCTCTCTCCTCTCTCTTCTCTTCCTCTCTTCTCTCTCTCTCTCTTCCTCTCCTCTCTCTCTCCTCCTCTCTCCTCTCTCTCTCTCTCTCTCTCTCTCTCGTCTCTCTCTCTTCTCTCTCTCTCTCTCTCCTCTCTCCTCTCTCGCCTCCCTCTCTCTCTCTCTCCTCTCCTCTCTCTCTCTTCCCCCATCCCTCAGAGTACTGGCTGTACTGTAGAGCTAGTATATGTTAATGGGTCCACTAATAACTTAATACTCTTATCTTCCACCCACCCTCTCTGCCATTATTTATTGAAATCTTCCAGAGACAGTTTAAAGCATGGTGTGGGCGTTCCGTTATTTCCTTGGGCATTGATTTCTATGATAAGTGTGTGGTGAAAGCAATTGTCCCTGAACAAATTCACAGCTCCCATTCCCTCCGCTCTCTACAGGCCTTTTCAACAGCCCCAATGAAACACAGTCCTTCTTGGAGGTGCAGAAATGGTGTCAAAGCCTAACACAGGCAGTTGTAAAACGAAGGAAAAAAAACTGACTGCTGGAGAAAAATAAAAAATATCTCTGGAGTCTGCCAATAATGATTCCATTAACTTACCCTGCCTCGATAAACAGTGTGGTTATCGTTCAGCCCTGAATTTGAAATGACAATTATCGCAAGCGAGGAAAAAAGTAGCCGTTCTTTCTTCCCAATTTTCCCTCTTCCTTTTTTTGCCCCTTTCTCCTTATCAAGGGTGACACTAATCAATTCGGACTTGGCTGTGACAGCATCTAGCATGGTTTTGTTACTTGAATCCCCCCTCCCTGTTCATTCTGTTCATTCTCTCTCCACAATCACAACACACACACACACACACACACACACACACACACACACACACACACACACACACACAGCATTGTTAGTATTACGATTTCCCCATCGACCTATCTGAATGAATTAATGAATGAATTACATTTTATTTTCGTTTCAAATGGCGAGTTGTCAACCTATCCCTTATGGGATTTGACACATAAACAAACATTACAATAATTCACTGTGATAATTCAGTGATAATTCTTCCAGTGTTTTCTGAAATGCGCACCGCATAAAGAGTGAACAAATATATCAATACATATGAGTAAATAAGGTTATCCAAGCAGTAATTATATCTCTAGAGCAGTAAAATATATAGTATACAGTACCAGTCAAAAGTTTGAACATACCTACTCATTCCAGGGTTTTTCTTTATTTTTGCTATTTTCTACATTGCAAAACGATGAAATAACACATATGGAGTCATGTAGTAACCAAAAAAGTGTTAAACAAATATAAATATATTTGAGATTTGAGATTCTTCAAAGTGACCACCTTTTGCCTTGATGACAGCGTTGCACACCCGTGGCACTCTTGGCACTTCAGCAAATGCTGAACTGGGCAGTTATTGTGCTATTAATCTAGTACTTTTAATGATTTATCCATAATACAAAGACTGGAAAAACAGTCCAAACTGTGCAAAGCTGATAATGCCCCTTACTCACTCTCACCACTTTCCACAGCAGTGAACCATAATCTCCCATTCGTATTCCTTTATATCTGACGGGAATCATTTCCCCATGTTCCAATCCATTGCCTGTCCGGTAACGCCTGTGGGTTAGCATCAGAGAGTGGAAGCAGCTAAATAGAGACAAGGTCAGCTAGTCTTTGTTAGGATTCTCCTGAGAATAGGGTGCACAGAGAGAACACATTAGAATGATGGCAGACACAGATCACTGGGAAACAAAAGTGAACACATAATCCCCACTGTATGGGAGATAATTGCATCAGAAAGCAGTAATCTGAGAGGAGGTCATGGCGAAGCGACAGGCAGGGTGTGTGTGTGTGTTTGTGAGGTGTTTGATCAGCTCAGTCTTTCTCACTTGAGAGGCTTATCTCTGTGTGAAGGCATGCGAAGGAATGGTGTCGCCGTGTGTGTGTGTGTGTTTGATTGAGTATGTGAGGTAAAAGCCCACTACTGCTGAATCCGCTTTATCAGCATTGAGTGTGTGTAAAAGAGAATGTGTCTGCTGCATGCCTGTCACTTTGCTTGCAGCATGTGTGTCTGTCTGTGTGTCTGTGTGTGTCTGTCATAAATCATTCACACAACAACCCCATTACCATATTTGTAAGATAAAGTGTGAAATGTGATTCATGCACTGTGTGTGGTTGTTTTCAGTCACTTTCATAGTGAATCAATCGTATAACACCACCTTTTTACTCCTACTTATTCAACACTTCACAGGTAGCCTAGTGGTTAGAGCGTTGGACTAGCAACCGAAAGGTTATAAGATCAAATCCCTGAGCTGAGAAGGTAAAAATATGTCGTTCTGAACAAGGCAGTTAACCCACTGTTCCTAGGCCGTCATTGAAAATTAGAATTTGTTCTTAACTGACCTGTTCTTAACTGACCATGTTTAGTTGAAACCAAAGGAAGATATGTCATTACCATTTCCACATTTGATCTAATATAGATAGTGGATTGTAAATGTTTTTTTTCTCAATGATCGATAGTAGTACTGAAATTTGGCCCCAGTTAATCCACTGCAACTCTTCTCTTCAGCCCAGCAGCACTTCTGTCTGTGGTGAGTTAATGATGCCCCTCTGCTGGAGACTACTGCACCATTCTGTCCTTCTGATGGGTCTGGAACAGCCCAATGTCCCTCTAATCCCACTCAAAGTCCTTCCTCTCGATTGGAGCCTCAGCCTTGCACTTGACAGAGCTTCAACATTCTTATACTGTCTTGGCTCTGGCAGCCATTTTGAATGCAATGAATTAACTTAGAAGTATTTATAAAATGTTCTGTTATGTTTTCTATGAGCTTGCAGGTGACTCATAGAGGGTTTATTGTAATGCCTGATTATGGTCATGGCTGTAAATACCTATTGTGCCTGCGTACAATAGCCTTTATGTCTGTGTCGCAATATAAGTAATAGTTGGAATCAGAGGAACAAAAATGTATTCTGTATCACCTCTTTTTAGATTATTTTGTCTGGCTGTGTGTGAGTGTGTGTGCCACTGCTTGCATGTGTGTGTGTTTTAATTGTGGATCCCTAGACATGTCTCAATGTGGTTAAGCTTGGGCTGCTTTTATGGAAAATCTGTGCCAAATTTTGGGACTTTGCAGGATCTCCACACAATATGGTCTGGAAACCAGACTGTTGGCCCCTTATATAGAACGGACTTATGAGGGGTCTGCCAAAATGGCCGCCTATATGATTGATTGGCCCAGCACTAATCCTCTTGCTTCTGTTTGGTTCTGTTTGGCCTGCTGGAATCTTTATGGGCTCAATACTAAAGCACTCTTGTAATGAAGCCACCAAATCCTCTTTTTATTCAATTGTTCACAGTAAAAAAAAAAAAAAAAGAACTTCAGGTTAGTTATAGCATACATGAAAAACGACACGACAAAAGTAAACATTAATATTGTAGATTGGTTTAATACACACACTTTATTTGGTAATTGTAGGTAGGTAGCATACATTGTGAGTGGTACACAGTGGTGTGCAGACAGTGAGCCCCAGTAATGCGCTGTGTTGCGGTAGGAACAACACAGACCCAGAGGAGGATGAGGGGGCTCTGTGTGTGGAACACAGTGGTGTGCAGACAGTGAGCCCCAGTAATG
>NC_036874.1:7360511-7375836 GCF_002910315.2 Salvelinus sp. IW2-2015 | reverse complement strand
ATAGAGAGGAGAGGGAGGGAGGGAGAGGAGGGCGGAGAGGAGGGAGGGAGAGAGTGGGGAGAGGGGGAGAGGGAGGGAGGGAGGTGGGGCGTGGAGGGAGGGATGAGAAGGGAGAGGAAGGGAGGGGAGATGAGGGGAGGGGGAGGGGGAGGGAGGAGGGGAGGGGAGAGAAGCGAGGGAGAGGAGTGGGAGGAGGGAAAGGGAGAGGGAGGGGACAGAGGGGGAGGGACGGGAGGGAGGAGAGGGGAGAGCGGGAGGGAGGGAGGGGAGAGGGAGGGAGGGAGGGGAGAGAGGAGGAGGGGGAGAGGGAGGGAGGAGGGAGAGGGAGGGAGGGAGGAAGAGGGAGGGAGGGGGAGAGGAGGGAGGGGGAGAGGGAGAGGAGGGAGGGAGGAGGGAGGGGGAGAGGGAGGGAGGGAGGAGAGAGGGTAGGAGGGAGAGGGAGGGCAGGAGGAGGAGAGGGAGGGGGAGGAGGGAGGGAGGGGGAGAGGCTATAGAGGTTGTTTGAGGAGCAGTTGAAGAAGTATGAGCAGGTGAAGGTGTACATCGACCAGAACCTGTCTGCCCAGGAGAACATCCTCAAGGCGCTGACGGAAGCCAACGTGCAATACGCCTCGGTCCGCAAGGGTCTCGCCGAGACGGAACACAAGTGAGCAAGGGCTTGGGAAGGGCTTTAGTGGGACACCAGTACTATTGGTCAAAGGACTTTGACGCTGTTCCAGTCCAAGGCCATAGGGACGGGGCCAATAAAGAGAATCAGAACACACAATCAAATCGGAGCAGACAAATGAAACACTAGAAACATAAGCATTCGCCTCATGTCATTGTTACTGAAGAAGATATCTCACCTCTCCCTTTCTCTTCTCCTCCTTCCTTTCTCTCGCTCCAACTCTCAGGTGGAACGGCACGGTGCAGACCCTGGTGGCGTCCTACGAGGCTTACGAGGACCTGATGAAGAAGTCCCAGGAGGGGAAGGAGTTCTACGAGGACCTGGAGACCAAGTCCTCCCGCCTGCTGGAGKGAGCTAAGACTCTGTGTCAGGCCAGGGAGGAGGAGAGGAAGGCCGTGCTGGACAGGGAGACCCAGAAGAATCCCCCTTCTCGGCCCACTGCAGCCAAACCGTCCCTGGGGTCCAAGGGGGGCTCAGACGTGGACTCTGCCTGTTCTAGTCTGGAGGATGCTGAGCTAGCCCAGATCAACGCTGCTATACTGAGCCTGGGAGGAGACCTGCCTGACGAGCTCCGTAGTSTACCCCCCGACCACCCCTCCCTACACTCTGCCCTTCGCCCGGGACCTGAGGCTTTTCTTCCTGGTGCCAACCTGGGTGGCAATGCTTCGTTACCCTGGCCAGGGGCGCCTGGGGCACCGCTCTATACCCCTCAGTTCCCACCAAACCATCGCCCACCCCAGTTCCCCGGCCCACTCCCCGCCCAGGGTTTCCCTCGCGGACCCTTCCCTCAGCTACCCCCCCAGCAGACCCCTGTTTCTGGCTATGGCCCTCCCCAGCCGCAAGCCCCCCAAACTGGGGGAGTCGGGCCTGCCCGTGCCCCTTTCCGTCCCTCCACTACTACAGTAGATAGTATCCAGACCCCCATCCCCAGTTATAACTCACACCCACCTACTGTCTCTGCAGGCTACGCTGTTCCCCCACAGATGGGTGTGTACCCACAGTACATGCCCCAGCCTGGGGTGCCCATGCAAGCGCCCAGCCAGGTGCCACACCAACATCCACAGCATCAGTACCAACACCCTCCTGGGCAGCTGCCCCCTGGCTACCAGTCTGCCCCCAGGGCTCTGCCCGGGCCCCGACCCCAGGCCCAGCAAGGTTACCCACAGTACATGCCCCCCCAGCACCAGCCCCGGCCACCCATGCCCCCCCAGTATCAGCAGCCATATCCTGGTCAGCCCCAGCCACAACCCCAGCATGGCTACCAGCCCCAGTTACCACAGGGCTATCAGCCTCAACACCCTCAACAGGGCTACCTGCCCCAACAGCCGCCACACATGATCCCAAGGGGCCCTCACCCACAGATGCCCACCACTTCCCAGCCCATACCCCCTGTCTCCCAACCATACATGCAACCTGCCAACCAACAGATGCCCCCGCACCCTCATCAGCAGATGCTACCTTCCCAACAACAACAAATGCATCCCAACGCCCAGAAAATGCACCCGCATCCACAAATGCACCCTGGCCCTCATCAGCAGATGCCCCCTAACAGCCAGCCGATGCCCCCAGTTTCCCAGGCTTACCTGCCCCCCACCAGCCAGCCCATGCCCCCTGGCCTGCACCAGCAGATGCCCCCTGCTTCCCAGCCCCATCATGTCCACCTCCCTCAGGCTTACCTGCCCAGGGGCCCCCTCCCACCTCAGGGGCCCCAGATGCCCCACCCTGGTCAACCCCCCCAACATGTCTACCAGCCCCAGTTACCACAGGGCTACCAGCCACCTATAATGCCTCATTCAGCCCCCCAACAGTCCCAGGCTCCCCAGCCTGTAGCCCCCATGACCCCCACCATGTACGCTACTCCTTCAGGTGTGAACGGCTCTCCCGGAGCCCCACCACAGCCCACCTCTATGGGCCAACCTCGGCCTCCTCCCCAACACATGATTCCACCAACTGCTGGAGCTCCTCCAGTGGCCCTCCCACCTAACGTCATCCTTCCCTCGCCCTCACCTTCCCCTTCTCCCTCCCCAGGCCCCTCTTCCCTAGGCCTGGCCCCCCAGAGGCCCTCCTCAGCCCCCACCCCTGGCGGTCCACCCTCTCTCCCTTCCTCCTCATCCCCCTCCACCTCCCTCTTCCCGCGCCAGAACTCCATCACAGACGACCTGCTCTCCTCTAGCCCAGAGAGCCAGCCCGGTGGCCCCAAGGCCCCCGCCAATGTCCTCCAACCCACCAAGGCTGACCCTCAGGACGGGGAGCGCCGCAAGAAGAGCTCCCAGGGCGTRCGGCTGATCCAGGGRGACCCGTACCAAGCCCCCGAACGCGTAGCCCGCCTCTGCYGCGAACTCGAACGCTTCCGGMCGGCCGTGGAGTCTCTMGAGCGCCCGTCGGTMGACGAAGGTGGWCTMTCGCCGCTGGATGCCCGCTGGAAGGAGCTCCAGGAGGGGCAGGAGAGGGARGCCAGGCAGCTGTCCATCGCCATCGCCCGCTGCTACACCATGAAGAACCGTCACCAGGACGTGATGCCCTACGACTGTAACCGCGTGCTGCTGCGCTCGGGCAAGGACGACTACATCAACGGCAGCTTTGTGGAGGAGCTGTCGCCCTACTGCCCGCGCCTCATCGCCACGCAGGCGCCGCTGTCGGGCACGGCCGCCGACTTCTGGCTCATGGTGTGGGAGCAGAAGGTTTCGCTGGTGGTCATGCTGGTCTCAGAGCAGGAGTTAGATAAGGTATGAACACACTCAGAAGGGAGAAGGAATGGGCCAWTCTAGGGGTCGCTCATAAAGGCTTACTACTGTGGTAGATATACCACCTGTTTGGTTTTTACACAAGAAGGAATAAAAGGTAGGTAAGGAATTGGATAAGGGAGAACTTTGATTAGATGGTTTATTTATTTCCAGACTATTGACATAAACGTCTGTGAAAACACATGTATTATTTAATTTGAAGTTATCAGTCCATATTTTGATTGACGCATTGTAATTTATTGAAAGAACCCCAACTCTTAGTCGGTTTCTTTACTGTGTTTCCGTAGGGAAAGGTTTTGCGCTATTTCCCGACAGAACGCGGCCAGCAGCTTGCTCAGGGACCAATCACAGTCACCCTGACTACGCAGAAGACCACGCCCACCCACGTGGAGCGAATGATTGGCCTGCAATARCGTGACCAGAGCCTCAAACGCACCGTCATACACCTACAGTTCACCTCCTGGCCTGAGCTGTGAGTCCACACAGTAACAACTGAATAACCACTGTATGCATGGAAATGAATATCTGGCTAACGAATACCATTTCTCTTTCTCCCCCCAGGGGTCTTCCTATGAGCAAGAGCAATCTAATCTGCTTCATCCAGGAGGTTCATGGATACTACCTGCACCAGAGGCCCTTACACACACCTATTGTTGTGCACTGCAGGTAACACACACATGCTATTTTATTACTATCACCAAACATAATGATGATTAATCAAAACCAAGTGTGTGTGTTGTGAATATTGACACTAACCCGGTCTCTCTCCATGACCTCAGCTCTGGCGTGGGGCGTACTGGCGCCCTCTGTCTGCTTTATGCAGCGGTACAGGAGCTGGAGGCAGGGAACAGCATCCCTGACCTACCTCTACTGGTCAAGAAGATGAGGCAGCAGAGGAAGAACATGCTGCAGGAGAAGGTAAGAACACGCACACCTAACAAGCTCGTGCTTTACAAGGGGTTAACTGTGCAGTTTCATAAGAGGCAAGTTCTCTAGTAAAAGCTCATGTCACTTTCCCAGTGCATTGAGTCAATGTTTGTTGGTGTGATGGCTCTTCAAGGTGTCTCCTCTCTGGTGTCTGTCCGCAGCTGCACCTGAAGTTCTGTTACGAGGCGGTGCTGAAACACGCTGAGCAGGTCCTCCAGAGACACGGCTACCTCCCTACCGCCCCCTGCAGCAAGACACCCAGCACTGCTGCCACCAAGGTGAGCCCAGTCTCTCACTGAGCCAGTTTTTCATCCTTTTGGCATTCAGGCTTTAAGGTCTCAGAAACCTGAATGGATAGTGAGTAGTGGTGATTGAGGTCGTAAATATGGTCCTATATACAATTTGTATTTGCTTAGATTTTGGTGGTACTCGATGTAAGCTAAAATTGAGAGGCCCTATAGATGGGTTAGCTGACAACGTCACGAAAACCATGCTCACAAGAATTTCATGGGTTGTTGTGGTTCTGGATGTCAAGATAGCTACCAACAATGACAAGAAACTGCAATGTGGGGAATCGTGACTCGTGTCAGCTAGTTTTATCATGGACATGATATATTGATACCATGTCGTGTTTTGACTGATTTCATGTCAATATGGCAAAACATTTGCTAGCTAGCTAATCAACAACTGTAATGATGTATGAGACAAGTGTTCATTGTGCACATTTATTGTTTTCAATAAACATTGGAGACTAAATATAGTTCACATGCTGTCAACAATCTAAGCCAACCCCGTCTGTTTTGCCCCATAGTTGTTCACGTGTTGGTTTTGTTGCTGAACAACCAACCCTTCTATGCTACTGCTTTACTGCTTCCTCCTGTCTAAATATTGTCTTCTCCCTGTAGCCTTACTCTCGCCAGGAGTCCCAACAGGACATCGTTCTGGGAGGTGACATGACCATCAGCTCCATTCAGGCCACCATCGCCAAACTCAGTATCCGGCCCCCCAGTGCCACTGACCCAGCCATGGACCCTGTCCTTGACATTGGTGCCCCCTCTGGCCTAGAGGACCAACCCTTCACACCCCCCACCGGCCTGCCCTTGGATAGAGAGCTAGAGCCAGCCGCCACCCCCGCCCGGGACCCCTGTCCCAGCGGTACCCAACCCTCCTCCGTCAGTCCCCCACTCTCCTCCCCAGAGAAGGTTCAGTCCCCACCACCCAATGGTGTGGATACCACCGCCCCTTCCTCTCCCCCCACAGCCAATAACCAGGTTACCCCTGATCCAGCCCTGAACTCTCTGGAGCTGCTGGCCTCTCTGACTCCTGAGGCCTTCTCCATGGAGGGTGGTGGGTGCAAGGGGAAGCACCGTGTCACTAAGCAGAGCTTCCTGCAGCCTGCCGAGGGCCAGGGCCTCCACGAGGAGGGGGGAGACGACCCCCTGAGCAACCTCGACCCCCTCTGGAGCCTCAACAAGAACTGAAACACAGGAGCCACGATACCCCTTTCTTTCTCACTTCATAGCCGTGTGTCAAACTGACCTGTAGCCTTTAGTACTAGTTCTTCTTGATTCTCTGATTCTTAGTTAATGAACCAAAATGACTAGAATGGTGGAAACTCCAAGAATCACAACTAGAAGTGGTTAGTGGTTAGTGGTAGGGTCTAGGGGTTGGTTTGAACCTGGGCCTTTGTCGCTTTAGGGGCCCTTCAGGGGTCATACATTCCGCCTCCCATCACTGGTGGCCTGGCTGTGCTTCTGGGACCAAATCATGGTGCACTCGTCTTTTCTTTCCTCTTTGTCTGTGTTTCTACCTGTACCAGATGGGTCTGTTCTTCACTCGCTGCTTCAGAGCTGGCCACTCAGCACCACTACAATCCCAGCATGCACTCCTAGCAGCAGTGTGTATGGTTCCCTCTTACAGCTGGTCGCTCTGGGCCAGGGGTTGGCGTGGACTCAGATGATAGTGACTGATATGATCGCCGAAGGGTGGGGGAGGAGCTTGCAGACGAAGGCTCTCGTTAACCGCATACATAGAGCAGAATCAGCACGTCTTAACACTTTTTTTTTAAATTGTCTTTCATTAACACTGTAAATATATCTTGAATAAATGTAGGTTGGCATGGTTTTGACTACTGTATTTAATACACACCAACAGTGGATACTCAAACATTCCATAAGCTAACCCCCCCCCCCCCTACAGAAAATCACACACTACAGACCACATGACAAGGTATCAAAGCCTCTTTATTTGGAAATTAGTACAAAGTTTTGCTCCTGTGTTAAAAATAGTAAAATAGCCCAGAACATTTGCTACCGCCACTACAGTCTGTGCACCCTAGCCAACCAAAGGGAGGTGGTTCAGGAGGGGGGCAGAGCAGGCCTATGATTCCACAAAAACAATATTTACACCGGTTTCTTTCTGCCTTTCCCTCCGTCAACTAAAAGGGTCAGATCAAGGGGACATGGGCTGTGCTCCAATTATCTTAAATGCTTCCCTTCTCATCTCCTTTCATCACTACAGTGGCAGAAAGCTGTAAAACAAATGTAAGAACTCCTGTTCCATAAACATTGCAATGTTGTTTGGAGCATAGTGCTCACAACACCAGAGTGGTGAGGTTTAATTCCTGCATAGGCCACATATTGTGACAATGTGTGGGTGTCAAATAACTATCGTATCATTATTTGCAAGCAATGAGATAAGGAAAGGCAGCTTAAAAGAACTTGGAACACAACCATATTTAACTCAGGCAGCAGTTTATATCCTTACAATTATAAGTGAATCTACACTCTAAAGCGTTGACCTATTATTTACATTAAAAAAAGGAAATAAATTAGAACCATTACACGGGTGCACAACTCCAGTCCTTCTGGGTTTTCAATTCATCTTCTTGATAAACCAGCAGACACAACAACTTGAGGACTAAAGCTGTCCACCCGTGCATTCACAAGTCTGATGTGTGCGTTTTTATGTTTTCAGTATGTGTGTCTTTCTATACATTATGTTTCAAAGTGCCTAGTGTGTGTGTGTGTGTGTGTGTGTGTGTGTGTGTCTGTGTATTTGAGAGGGTTAAGAGTTAGTGCACAAGTTAGTGTTATATTTCTGTTGGTTGAAGTTGAGTGGATTTGCTTTTCAATATCAAGCATCACGGATCTACATTCAGCTATGGGTGTAAGTAACCAAGTAGGTCAAGTCCACTACGCTCTCTCTGCATTGCGTGTGTCTGCAGGCTAGCGCTACAGTCACTCAGAGGTAACGGGCTGGGAGAAAGGTTGAGTTATTAGTACAGAGGCTCCTACCTAGAGGGTACCATCATATTCCTAGTCTGAGGCCCTCGCTGACTCCTTTGCTCACATGAAGACTAGATGGGCCACGGTGGAGTTAACCACATTACCGGTACACTACCCATCCTCTCCTTTTATGCCTGATTGTAATTCTCTGCTTGTGAGTTTGAGAACCCTGAGATAAGGGAAAGAAAATATATATTGTCAGTGAATTGGGAAAAACAGGGGACAGAGAAACGCAGTTGTAAGATGTTTTTCAAGAGGAAGCCATTTTAGGTATTTAAAAAAGTAACGTGATTTCCTCAATGGAACCTTTTGTCAGAAAACAAGACGTACAATGGTAACATGACAATGTTACTAACGTAAAACCGTGCAATTGAATATAGTCACAATCTCAAAAGATCTGACATTTCTCCTGGGCACAGTCAACATGGGAAGAGAGCAGCCAATGTAAACTCTGACAATGTGTGCCAATGTAGAGCTACCACACCTTCAGATGCAAATCTCAAATTCAAGCAGAAAGTATAGAGCCTCTTACAGCTTAAGGGGGGATGGGTCCTCTTGCAGCAACAGTAGCCCTAAAATCAGAGCCTGGGGTAAGGCAAGGAACCTCTCCCCCTCAATCCCCAACTCCAAGAAAACACTTTAGCGTTTTCAGTTCCAAAATATTATTACAAATATTAATCTCATCATAACCAATGTTTTAAAAAAAATCCTACCCGACATTTATGACATCATCTCCACATTATATTATGCACATCTCAAATTGTTACTTAAAAATGTATCACTAATAAATAGATTTAAACATAAAAACAACCCCCTCTCAAGGTGCATTTCATTACAGTCATCGTATCCAGTTCTCTCTCGCACACACACACAATAATGAAGGATTTTTGTCAGCAATGTTTTCACCATAAAAAGGGACTGTTTCTTTCCCAGGACACAAAACACACACATGCTAGTAACTGCTTAGCCCAACGGCCCTCAGACCTCACGACATGAGCCTGCTACAGCTGCGCTACATTGATTGGCTGGCGTGGTATCAAACACTCCGCCAATGACAGCCTGATTGTTGGATGGGAACCCCTTGGGGTGTGTGTACCCCAAACTATCCAATGCTTGGATACAAACCACCTGAGCTAGTAACAAGGTCAAGGGTCATCTTTCTGGTGGACATCTGTCTCTCCAACCAGACATTAGCTTTATAAAAACGTTATGTGTTGCWATAGAAATGCCCTCCCACCTAATCGGGTGAAGTGCTAACAATCTAAATTAGCAAATCACGTCAACTCTTTCCAAGAAGATTGTCCAACTGCAGRGTAGTGTAGGGCCAAAATGAGTTGCATTTGCATGTATCCCCATTGTCAGTACTGACCATTTCATCTACTCCTCCAGGCCACTGTGTGGAGCCTGTCCRWGTTCTGCTWCTGCTCAGTCCAGCTTCTCCAGCACCGKGGGTACGTAGACCAGGCTGAGCTCGGAGCCAAAGTCGCAGACGATGGCGGCGTTGTTCAGCACCACGAGCTGGCGGACCCCCTGGCCGTCGCTGCTCTGGCCCAGGTAGACCGTCTGGAGAAGGTCCCCAAAGTTCAGGTCCCAGAAGGACACACAGCCCTGGCCCCCTGTCACCAGGAGAGACTCAGAGATCACCCCCAGACTGGCACCYCAGCCCACCTCCTTGGGGAGGGGGGGAGAAAGAAAGACAGGTTAGGTTTAAAGAAGGAAGGAAAAATTGGGATAGAAGCAGGCGAAGAGGCATAAACTATCGTTGAATAACAGGAGACTAGTTTACCTGATTTCTCCCAAATTATCCACACACACACAGAGAGACGCACCTGCTGTATGGAGTAGAGCTTGATGCCCGTGCTGCGGTCCCAGATGCAGATGAGGTCGTCGAGGCCGCTGCTGATCACGCACGATGTGGTGCACACCAGCGAGGTCACATCGCCACGGTGACCGTACACGTGGCTCACCCGGCTGCCCGTCAGCACATCCCACAGACAGATTGCTCCGTCCTGCCCCCCACTGGCCAGAACCATGGTCTGCAACACGACAATGACATACTTCACATGGGTCATATTCATTAAGTACAAACAGAAAAAAGTGGACTGCTATGGGGAGGGACTACCTGGAGTTGTTCATAAGAAATCCTAATTTTCCGTTGCAAAACGTTTTGCTACGATGTGCCCTAGTAAGGGGGGCTTACACTTGAATGGATTTTGATCGGAAAGGAGTACCTTAGGCCGCGTTTACACAGGCAGACTTTTAACCAATGAGACCAGCTCTGAAAAATATCTTATTTGAAATGATTTGATGTGATTGGTCAAAAGACCAATTAGTGTAAAAAATAATAATATTGGGCTGCCTGTGCCTTAGTGACTCTCCTGCACACCCAGCAAGACTGGTACAGAAGGTTTGGAAAAGGTGGAATTTTAGGAGCAAGGTGAGCCCATTGCTACATTGCATAACTATCCTTCTGGGGGAAATTATTCAAGGGAGCAGGTTTTGGGTTGGAATGCAGCCAGACAAGAGTTTAGCCATTGGAACACAGCTTTGGGGGACATGGCTGTACCATTGGACTGCCCGATGGGGGGGATACAGACTGTACCATTGACTAACCTGGTCTATGTAGATGGCAGTGATTCCCCCAGAGTGTCCCTGGAGCGTGAAGAGACAGCATGAGTCCTCCAGACGATACACCTGACACACAGGGACAAACAGCAGGGTTTTAGTGTGTGAGCGTTGATTTTATACTGTATTATCATGGAAACAGTTGGTGAACGATATACACGTGTGTTTCTGTGACCGTGTTCTCCCTCACCCTGACGGTGTGGTCCTGGCTGCCCGTGACCACTCTGCCGGCAGCGGCTCGCAGCACCGTGATGGGTTTCTGGTGGGCACACTGCACCGAGCGCGTCAGCTGGCATGAGATCACATCCTCACTGCTGTAGCAGGTCGAGGGCGGTATGTTACTACGCCCGGGGGGACCTGGCACCACACACACAACATAGATAACACACATTACAGACGTCTAGAGTTAAAATGCTCCGAAAGTCAGAACGTCACAAACGTCAAAAGTAAACATGTCTGGAGACACCTTACTTGATAATTAACTAACTACACTATTTATAGCTACCGTTGTACTGCCCTGTCAATAACGTCTCCAAAAATGACCAGGTGACTCCAGTTGTTGACATTTTACAGATTGTGACACAATCGACTTTCCAAGCATATTAGACATACACTGAGTGTACAAAACAGTACGAACACCTTCCAAATATTGAGTTGCACCCCCTGTTGCCCTCAGAACAGCCTCAACTCATGGAATCTACAAGGTCTCGAAAGTGTTCCACATGGATGCTGGCCCATGTTGACTCAAATTCTTCCCACAGTTGTGTCAAGTTGGCTGGATGTCCTTTGGGTGGTGGACCATTCTTGATACACACGGGAAACTGTTGAGCGTGAAAAACCCAGCAGCGTTGCAGTTCTTGACACACTCAAAACGGTGCGCCTGGCACCTACTACCATACCCCATTCAAAGGCACTTAAGTCTTTTGTCTTGCCCTTTCACCCTCAATGACACACATACTCAATCCATGTCTCAAGGCTTAAAAATCGTTATTTTACCTGTCTCCTCCCCTTCATCTATACTGATTGAAGTGGATTTAACAAGTGACATCAATAAGGGATCATAGCTTTCACCTGGTCAGTATATATCAAGGAAAAAGCAGGTTCCTAATGTTTTGTACACTCTGTGAATATTGACATCATTGGGTCGTTTGACAGTGTGTGTGAAGCTCACCTCTGTACTGCAGTAAGCCCAGAGGCTTGTTGATGTCGACAGTGAAGAAGTCTAGAGAGCCGTCGAGTCTGGCCGCCACYAMCCTGTTGTTGAGGAAGGCCAGGGCCGTGATCCCTGAGACGCCATCTTCATTACTGCAGCGTAACGAGCCCTCCACTGCGTCCCACAGCTAACCACATAACACATTAGTGCAGCGTAACGAGCCCTCCACTGCGTCCCACAGCTAACCACTAACACATTTACTGCAGCGTAACGAGCCCTCCACTGCGTCCCACAGCTAACCACATAACACATTAGTGCAGCGTAACGAGCCTCCACTGCGTCCACAGCTAACCACATAACACATTACTGCAGCGTAACGAGCCTCCACTGCATCCCACAGCTAACACACATAACACATTATGCAGCGTAACGAGCCCTCCACTGCGTCCCACAGCTAACCACATAAACATTAGTGCAGCGTAACGAGCCCTCCACTGCTCCCACAGCTAACCACATAACACATTATGCAGCGTAACGAGCCCTCCACTGCGTCCCACAGCTAACCACATAACACATTATGCAGCGTAACGAGCCCTCCACTGCTCCCACAGCTAACCACATACACACATTACGTGCAGCGTAACGAGCCCTCCACTGCGCTCCACAGCTAACCACATAACACATTATGCAGCGTAACGAGCCTCCACTGCTCCCACAGCTAACCACATAACACATTAGTGCAGCGTAACGAGCCCTCCACTGCGTCCCACAGCTAACCACATAACACATTAGTGCAGCGTAACGAGCCCTCCACTGCGTCCCACAGCTAACCACATAACACATTTAGTGCAGCGTAAGAGCCCTCCACTGCGTCCCACAGCTAACCACATAACACATTAGTGCAGCGTAACGAGCCCTCCACTGCGTCCCACAGCTAACCACATAACACATTAGTGCAGCGTAACGAGCCCTCCACTGCGTCCCACAGCTAACCACATAACACATTAGTGCAGCGTAAGAGCCCTCCACTGCGTCCCACAGCTAACCACATAACAATTAGTGAGGCGTAACGAGCCTCCACTGCGTCCCACAGCTAACCATTAACACATTATGCAGCGTAACGAGCCCTCCACTGCGTCCCAAGCTAACCACATAACATTAGTGCAGCGTAACGAGCCCTCCACTGGCGTCCCACAGCTAACCACATAACACATTGTGCAGCGTAACGAGCCCCCCACTGCGTCCCACAGCTAACACATAACACATCATAGTGGCAGCGTAGAGCCCTCACTGCGTCCCACAGCTAACCACATAAAACATTAGTGCAGCCGTAATGAGCCCTCCACTGCGTCCCACAGCTAACCACATAACACATTAGTGCAGCGTAATGAGCCCTCCACTGCGTCCCACAGCTAACCACATAACACATTAGTGCAGCGTAACGAGCCCTCCACTGCTTCCCACAGCTAACCACATAACACATTAGTGCCCTGGCCTTTTCTCACTTTCTCTGTGCCAATTTCTCCTCCTCTCTCCTCTTGCAAATATTGTTTCCTGCTTGCTCATTATAACTACCTCCTCTCTTTCCATCTCATCCACTCCCACTGCACCCATCCAGTTGTTTCTTTCTGTTCTACAAGGGAGCATAATAAAGTGTCTAGTGATGGTGTAGGGGCTAGGGGGGGATGATCTGGGATTCGGTCTCACCTCCAGTTTGCCGTTGCTCCTCCCAGCAGCGATGAGGTTCCCCCGGAGCTCCATGGCCCACACGGCGCTTTCCCAGTCCGGGGTTCCCTGGCCCTGTGGAGCAGGAGGCTGGATGTACCCCAGGCTGCGTCTCCTCTGGGGAGGGGGTCCCGACAGGGGTGAGGAGGAGGGGTAGGAGGCAGTGAGGCCCAGCGAGGGAAGCTCGTGCTCCAGGTAGGCCTTCTCCACCAGCCCCCCGAAGTCAAAGCCATCCCTGGGCGGGGTGAGGAGGTGGTGGGAGGGGGGCTGGGAGTCAAAGTTGGTGTCGATGAGGGGGGTGAGGTCGGGTTGGTTCTCAAAGAGGGCAGGACGTGGGGTGGTCCGCCGCCTGAGGGGGTAGCCCTCGTCCTCGTCGAAAACCCCACCCCCTGGTTCTGTCCCGCCCCCCAGATTTTCAGGTTCGGCCACACCCACGGCATCCCAACCATCCCGCTGCTCCCAGCAGCCACTGCTGCTACTCCGCCGCAGCCTGACAGAGAGACAGTTTAATGTTCAGACCAGGAGGCTGGATATGCATATAGGAGAACAGGTTGGAAGACATGTAGGAAGAAATAAAGGACATGGGAATGGGACGAAGGGAGAACACATAAAAACTATGCTGAAAAAAACCCATCTAATGACTTGTACTTACATATGTAAAGTTAATATTGTACATTTATTATTAAAATAATACAAGTTGTACGCCGAAGAGGTAGGTGGTGCCAGGCCAAAAAAGTAAACATTATGCATGAATACAAGCATGAACTGTCCATAGGTGTGTGTATGTACGTGTGTGTATGTAATCCTGTATCGGCCAAGGTGACCTTGTGGATATGGTATGTGTGTGCGTGTCTTACCCATGTTTAGGAATGACGGTGAGGCAGTCTCCAGTCTGAGTGTCCCACACACGGATCTGTCCTGCCAGACAACAACTGGCCAACAGCATGCCATCACTCGCCAGACACTCTATATCCTAGAGAGAGATATAGAGATATAGAGAGAGAGATATAGAGAGAGAGAGACATAGAGAGAGATAGAGAACGCAGAGGAGAGATACTCGTAAATATTCATGCAAATGAACAATGGTATTTGTGTCAGCGTGTGTGTGTGCCCAGGCTCTCACCATGCTGTGTCCACGCAGCAGCAGGGGGGAGATCTCGCTGATGGGTGGCGAGTAGCCGTAGTCGTCGCAGGGCAGGTCACCGTGGCGACGGCGTCCGTGGGCCACGCCGTTCTGGCCGTAGTTGCGTGAACAGAGGACCCGGTAGAGACAGAAGAGCAGCAGCACCAGCAGAACCCCTGCCGCCAGGCCCAGAGCTGCTACCCTAAAGAGAGAGAGACCGACAGGGTTAATAACCTGTTTGCTGCCTTCTCCATACGTGCCAATAAAGCTGGTTTGGATTGCATTGACATAGAGAGAGAGCGGGTTAAGCGTGTGAAGAGAGAGCACGTTAGAGACAAACAGAGAGTACCAATGACGGGGAGACCAAGCCATCACGTAGCCCGCACAGAGCATCTTACAATAGAAAGACTTGAARGTTGAGAGAGGTGTGAACTTGACGCAATGACGTACCGACATAAATCATCAGCTCGTCAGAATGACATTCCATAACATGACCGACTGTTCATTGTCCCTCCGTGAGGAAAGCAGAGCCGTATGTAATGGGTCCAGTGTGTCCCTCTAGTGGAGACGGGGGTAAAGGCAGAAGCCTAAACAGCACCTGTAGTGTAGAATGAGTCACTGCCATGACAACAGGGCCTGACGCACTGGTGAGACCAGCTCGACGTGCAATACCAGTCCTGAAACCACGGCAGAGTCTGATTGGTCCAGCACACGTACTCTCCCACACATGCTCATGCATGGAGTCAGCGTGTACACACTGACTTTATTGTCCCCTTATGGAAACGTTGTACCCATGTGGTGTGCACACTGGCTGCACATGTTCAAGCCAATCAGACCACTTCAGTGGAAGTATGCAAATGTGGACCGTTGAGAGCCAGGGACAAAATTGCTATTTTTCCCCACCTTATGGTTGCACTTCCATTCACACTACAACAGAAAGCAGCCTTTCCATTCACACTACAACAGAAAGCAGCCTTTCCATTCACACTACAACAGAACGCAGCCTTTCCAGCAGCCTTTTCCATTCAACACCTCACACACCAGCAAAGCCAGCCTTTTCCACATCACACACAA
>NC_036874.1:7353458-7360486 GCF_002910315.2 Salvelinus sp. IW2-2015 | reverse complement strand
TTCCACACTACAACAGAAAGCAGACTCTGCCGTGGTTTCAGGACTGGTATTGCACGTCGAGCTGGTCTCACCAGTGCGTCAGGCCCTGTTGTCATGGCAGTGACTCATTCTACACTACAGGTGCTGTTTAGGCTTCTGCCTTTACCCCCGTCTCCACTAGAGGGACACACTGGACCCATTACATACGGCTCTGCTTTCCTCACGGAGGACAATGAACAGTCGGTCATGTTATGGAATGTCATTCTGACGAGCTGATGATTTATGTCGGTACGTCATTGCGTCAAGTTCACACCTCTCTCAACATTCAAGTCTTTCTATTGTAAGATGCTCTGTGCGGCTACGTGATGGCTTGGTCTCCCCGTCATTGGTACTCTCTGTTTGTCTCTCACGTGCTCTCTCTTCACACGCTTAACCCGCTCTCTTCTATGTCAATGCAATCCAAACCAGCTTTATTGGCACGTATGGAGAAGGCAGCAAACAGGTTATTAACCCTGTCGTCTCTCTTCTCTTAGGGTTAGCAGCTCTGGGCCTGGCGGCAGGGGTTCTGCTGGTGCTGCTGCTCTTCTGTCTCTACCGGGTCCTCTGTTCACGCAACTACGGCCCAGAACGGCGTGGCCCACGGACGCCGTCCACGGTGACCTGCCCTGCGCACGACTACGGCTACTCGCCACCCATCAGCGAGATCTCCCCCCTGCTGCTGCGTGGACACAGCATGGTGAGAGCCTGGGCACACACACACGCTGACACAAAATACCATTGTTCATTTGCATGAATATTACGAGTATCTCTCCTCTGCGTTCTCTATCTCTCTCTATGTCTCTCTCTCTCTATTCTCTTCTCTATATCTCTATATATCTCTCTCTAGGATATAGAGTGTCTGGCGAGTGATGGCATGCTGTTGGCCAGTTGTTGTCTGCCAGACAGATCCGTGTGTGGGACACTCAGACTGGAGACTGCCTCACCGTCATTCCTAAACATGGGTAAGACACGCACACACATACCATATCCACAAGGTCACCTTGGCCGATACAGGATTACATACACACACGTACATACACACACCTATGGACAGTTCATGCTTGTATTCATGCATAATGTTTACTTTTTTGGCCTGGCACCACCTACCTCTTCGGCGTACAACTTGTATTATTTTAATAATAAATGTACAATATTAACTTTACATATGTAAGTACAAGTCATTAGATGGGTTTTTTTTCAGCATAGTTTTTATGTGTTCTCCCTTCGTCCCATTCCCATGTCCTTTATTTCTTCCTACATGTCTTCCAACCTGTTCTCCTATATGCATATCCAGCCTCCTGGTCTGAACATTAAACTGTCTCTCTGTCAGGCTGCGGCGGAGTAGCAGCAGTGGCTGCTGGGCAGCAGCGATGGTTGGGATGCCGTGGGTGTGGCCGAACCTGAAAATCTGGGGGCGGGACAGAAACCAGGGGGGGGTTTTCGACGAGGACGAGGGCTACCCCCTCAGGCGGCGGACCACCCCACGTCCTGCCCTCTTTGAGAACCAACCCGACCTCACCCCCCTCATCGACACCAACTTTGACTCCCAGCCCCCCTCCCACCACCTCCTCACCCCGCCCAGGGATGGCTTTGACTTCGGGGGGCTGGTGGAGAAGGCCTACCTGGAGCACGAGCTTCCCTCGCTGGGCCTCACTGCCTCCTACCCCTCCTCCTCACCCCTGTCGGGACCCCCTCCCCAGAGGAGACGCAGCCTGGGGTACATCCAGCCTCCTGCTCCACAGGGCCAGGAACCCCGGACTGGGAAAGCGCCGTGTGGGCCATGGAGCTCCGGGGAACCTCATCGCTGCTGGGAGAGCAACGGCAAACTGGAGGTGAGACCGAATCCCAGATCATCCCCCCCTAGCCCCTACACCATCACTAGACACTTTATTATGCTCCCTTGTAGAACAGAAAGAAACAACTGGATGGTGCAGTGGAGTGGATGAGATGGAAAGAGAGGAGGTAGTTATAATGAGCAAGCAGGAAACAATATTTGCAAGAGGAGAGGAGAGGAGAAATTGGCACAGAGAAAGTGAGAAAAGGCCAGGGCACTAATGTGTTATGTGGTTAGCTGTGGGAAGCAGTGGAGGGCTCGTTACGCTGCACTAATGTGTTATGTGGTTAGCTGTGGACGCAGTGGAGGGCTCATTACGCTGCACTAATGTGTTATGTGGTTAGCTGTGGGACGCAGTGGAGGCTCATTACGCTGCACTAATGTGTTTATGTGGTTAGCTGTGGGACGCAGTGGAGGGCTCGTTACGCTGCACTAATGTGTTATGTGGTTAGCTGTGGGACGCAGTGGAGGGCTCGTTACGCTGCACTAATGTGTTATGTTGTTAGCTGTGGACGCAGTGGAGGGCTCGTTACGCTGCAGTAATGTGTTATGTGGTTAGCTGTGGGACGCAGTGGAGGGCTCGTTACGCTGCACTAATGTGTTATGTGGTTAGCTGTGGGACGCAGTGGAGGGCTCGTTACGCTGCAGTAATGTGTTATGTGGTTAGCTGTGGGAAGCAGTGGAGGGCTCGTTACGCTGCAGTAATGTGTTATGTGGTTAGCTGTGGGACGCAGTGGAGGGCTCGTTACGCTGCAGTAATGTGTTATGTGGTTAGCTGTTGGGACGCAGTGGAGGGCTCGTTACGCTGCAGTAATGTGTTATGTGGTTAGCTGTGGGAAGCAGTGGAGGGCTCGTTACGCTGCAGTAATGTGTTATGTTGGTTAGCTGTGGGAAGCAGTGGAGGGCTCGTTACGCTGCAGTAATGTGTTATGTGGTTAGCTGTGGACGCAGTGGAGGGCTCGTTACGCTGCAGTAATGTGTTATGTGGTTAGCTGTGGGATGCAGTGGAGGCTCGTTACGCTGCAGTAATGTGTTATGTGGTTAGCTGTGGACGCAGTGGAGGGCTCGTTACGCTGCACTAATGTGTTATGTGGTTAGCTTGGGACGCAGTGGAGGCTCGTTACGCTGCAGTAATGAAGATGGCGTCTCGGGGATCACGGCCCTGGCCTTCCTCAACAACAGGCTTGTGGCGCCAGACTCGACGGCTCTCTAGACTTCTTCACTGTCGACATCAACAAGCCTCTGGGCTTACTGCAGTACAGAGGTGAGCTTCACACACACTGTCAAACGACCCAATGATGTCAATATTCACAGAGTGTACAAAACATTAGGAACCTGCTTTTTCCTTGATCAGAAAGCAGCCTTTCCATTCACACTACAACAGAAAGCAGCCTTTCCATTCACACTACCACAGAAAGCAGCCTTTCCATTCACACTACCACAGAACGCAGCCTTTCCATTCACACTACAACAGAAAGCAGCCTTTCCATTTGAGGCTTGAAATGATGTTAGAAAATGATCATACTAACGTAACTCCATCACCACCACAGGCCTAACATAATAAAATAGTGTCTAACATTGATTGGCAACCAGTTTATTTGTTTATGACTATTGTAAACAGGCTTAGGGAGATTCTCTGAAAATAACACTGAGTCCACCTAAGCAAGAGTTCCAAAGGAAGCTGTCCTTGATTGGATAACCATAGATCCTACTTTAGACGACAGATCCTACTTTATTCTGGGAGAACCATCCAGGCCCCTCCTTGACCTGACCCAACGATTCTAATAGATCAATCTCCATCTGTGCCTGGCCTGTGTTCCAGAGATGACCTTCACCTCTGTGAGCTTTATCTCAGATATGAACCGTGAACACGGATCTGGGTTTCACAGATGACCATGACCTGATGAATATGATTCAAACCGCCCACTTCCAATGAAAAGCCTCCCTGGCGTTACACATCACAGTTCCAAAGTTGGTTCCATTTTAACATGCTATTGGTCAAGGATGTAGTATACTGCCGGAAAAACACTGGTGGTCTTTGAAAACAATATTACCACCCTTACTTCTCAAACAGCACAGCACCCCCCTGCATAATTCTGTTTGTTCTAATAGAAACATTGACGTTGGCCGTACTGCCTGTTACTTTGAGGAACCTTTGCCCCCTACTAGGGAAAACACAGTTGAGAGACCGTTTCACTCAGTCCAAAAACCACACCAACCATCACCCACTCCACCATGACATCATCAACCCACGGACATCTTACGAGAAACCTGACAGCCAATCAGATGAGCCGGTAGACAGGACCAAAGTCTGTGAGTCAGTGAGGGAGTTAATTTTGCATGGCCCTGTGCCCCGGGTGGGTGGGGGCACCGATGCAAAACCAACCTCGCCCAATATCCAGTCAACTCAACTATAGAGATAAGAGGAAAAAATATCTATATTTCTTCCTACCTTTTTTGAGATAACCATTGACACAGTGAGAGACTGTTTGGCCTTGTTTCGTTTGCAAGGTTAGAAGGAGAGGAAGAAGAGAGAGGTGTGGGACTAGCGTTGCAAATCCTGGTTGGACGCTTCCGGATTTCCTGCTTATTCCTTCCTGATTCCAGGAATCCTCCAACCAGGATTTGAGGAAAACCAGGGAATTTATTGAAAGTTTCCGGAATTTTGCAACCCTATGTGGGACAAATGTAAGCCTATACTGTATGAAATGTGGGTTTGGACTGTGTGGATTATCACTGAATCTCTTGGCCTTGAAGCCATAATCGTTCACTATAACATTAATCTTTCGCCTGCACAAGAGCATTAGCATGGACTTTGAAGTGGTGTGCACTGTGCATGGGTGTGTGTGTGTGTGTGTTGTGCCATGTGTGTGTGTGTGTGTGTGTGTGTGTGTGTGTGTGAAAGTGTATTTGAAAAACATGAAGTGCATGGATTGTAGTAGGGGGAAAGTTAGTCAATCTGTAGTTTGAAGGCATTGGAAATGGAGGTTGGTGCGTGTGAGAGTGTGTCGGTACTGACTTGTAGAGCGTGAGGTCTGCGGGCAGGTCGTTAGTTTTGAGGCTGGGCGGCGGGGGGTGGCGTGTGTCCTGGGGGTGACGCGTCTCGATGGCCTCCCGGGGGCTCAGGTGAAGTGTGACGGGAATGACAGGCAGGATGCTGATGTATCTGTGGGACAGAAAGGTAACAAAATGACATTTCCTAACATTAAACAATGAATTCGACCTAACCCAAAAGCATGGTAAGTAGGGTCAACAGTGACACACACACTATGCACATAAGCTCACACACATCCAATAAACACACACATGCGATAAACACACACACACCCAGTAACTCATTCCAACTCCCCTGACCTACCTCTTTGCCAGAGTAATATTATAGTAGCTGAAGAGCGAGGGCCAGTGTCTGAAAGACAGCTTTCTCCAGCCCTCCTCATCCTCCGCCCCCCAGCTGATCTGGGGCACCAGGGGTGGGGCCTGGTGGGGTACTCCTTCCCTGGGGACCCTGTGGTGGCCCTGGGACTGGTTCTCTGGAAGCGGGGTGGGTTCAGCGGGGGCAGGGAGGACACTGAGGGTGCTGGCGGGGTCCCCTCCTGGTCCAGGGAAGACCGGGGCTACTCCCAGGTGGGGGGGCAGACCCCCGGCCCCGCCCTCCCCCAGGGGGCTCTGTTCAGACACCTGGGCTGCCAGGTAGGTACGGAGGCCAGCGGGGTCCGTGTAGGCCAGGATGCCGATCCAGATCACTGTACCCACCTACAATAATACAGGGATAGAGGGACATGTCAACGCATACAGTGGACTACTTCAAGGAAGTACTGTAAATGTTCAGACAGTCATACAGAGAACGACAAATACTGACAGGCGAGACAGACCGTAGCACGCGCAGACACGACAGCCCAGCAGGCTGACTCTGTGAAAAGGCCATGAGACAGACCCTCAAGGCTTTTTCACACTGCATGTTCTTAMCCCAGTGCTAACTCACCCTCCTTTCACACAAGCATTTGTTAACACTGGACTAAGTGAAACTAGGGTAGCAAAATTCCGGAAAATCCAGTTGGAAGATTCCCGGAATCAGACGGGAATAAGCAGGAAATCAGGACTCTTCCAAACCTAATTTCTGAAAAGCCTGTGCATTTTCCAAAATAATCGTGCAACCCTAACTTAAACGGTCTTTTCAGGAAGTGCCTCCAGCCAGTCTCACCATGATGAAGCGCTGGGCCAGACGRGTGCGGGCCAGGAAGTAGACCACACGGAGCCTCTTGGGCAGACGCAGGTTCCTGAAGGCGGGCGTCTGCAGGGTGATGGTGTGGGGCGAGGGCCGTGGGGGAGGAGGCGCCTCCCGAGGGCGCAGGGGGCCCGGTTTGGGAAGGGGCATCCCCGCCTCGGCCGGAAGACGCCGGTTCAGATCGGCCAACTGTGTGTGAGAGGACAGTTTTAGGGTGCGCGGGCATGTGGGAGTGTGCAACACGTATGAGAGTACAAGTATGTGAGTACATGTGTATGGATTAGTGTTAGAGTATACATGTGTATATGACTGTAACAGGGGAACAAGGTGCATAAAGAGAGACTGTCAATATTTTAAAGAGCACTGGAGACTGAAGAAATGACTCATGTCTCAAGAGACCAAGAGACTTCACATGGCAAATGTGTGTGTCTATGACCTCACCTCCATGCTGTAAATTACTAAGGAAAGCACTGTTGACAGTGTGTGTGTGTTCACCTCCATGCGTCGGATGTCAATGGAAAGAACTGTGGTGAAGAAAAACATCTGAAGGAAGAAGTCAGACACCAGCCCCACCACAGCAAACAGACAGAACTCCTGGAAACACACTGTGGCATGTTCTTCATGATAGACCAGCTCTCATTACTAGGCCTGGAGAGGGACAACACAATACCACATTAACAAATGCTTGGATTTCACACACACACACACGTTTTGTTCTTCTATCCTCGTGGGGACCTAAAATTAATTTCCATTCAAATCTTATTTTCCCTAACCCTAAACCTAATTCTAACCATAAAATATCCTTTGTCCTCATGGGGCCATGGGAAAGAGAATGTTCCTTGTTTTACTATCCTTGTGGGGACTTATGGGGATTTTAGGTCCCCACAATGATAGAAGAACCAACCACACACACTCTTACCCTGAGCGATGCGTAGTTTGACCTCCAGGTCA
>NC_036874.1:7352029-7353034 GCF_002910315.2 Salvelinus sp. IW2-2015 | reverse complement strand
ACAGGGGTGGACACCACAGACTTGGTGAGAACCAGGACGTTCTCCAGCCCTATCACCACCACCAGATAGGGGAAGATCTCACTGACAGAGAGAGAGACAACATGATTACAAGGCTGTTGTGAATAATACTTCATAATCTCATTTGAGTAACCAGTGCTCTCAGATTACTTATTTGTGGATCAGGTGATAATGCAAGTTTGGATGTTAGGGTGGGAGAGAGGTCAGGTTTTTCAATTTGATTGTTGTCATTATGTTTGTCGTACAAATAAAAAACAGGTTAAAAATAGAAAACGGGATATTTAGTAGACAAGAGTACGGATGAAGAAAGACAAAACTACACCACAGAAGATAAAGACTAAACACACCTGTTATGTGGCCATTGTGTCAATATGCACAGCAGTGGGTATGTAGATGTTGGCCCAGTACGCCACATCAATATCTATCCCCGCCCTCTTAAGAATCCCTCCTGCCCTTTAAGTCCACATCTGTTGCCCTTGGTAACACAGTCCCCTGTCACTCACTGTACATTAACATCTGCAGTCCCACAGTCATCCATACAGCTCAATGATCAGGAGATGGTCAGGGGATTTTAGTGTGTGTGTGTGTGTGTATGTATATGTGTGTATGTGTGCGTGTGTTTCTTACCCTCCATTGAGTGTGGGCGTCAGGCCGAACAGGGTGCAGAGCCCCACAGACATAAGCAGAGAGCTGAGCACTGTTACCACCTGTCTCTTATACACATCTAGATGTGTATAAGAGACAGGTGTGTGAGTATGTCAGTACTGACTTGTAGAGCGTGAGGTCTGCGGGCAGATCGTTAGTTTTGAGGCTGGGCGGCGGGGGGTGGCGTGTGTCCTGGGGGTGACGCGTCTCGATGGCCTCCCGGGGGCTCAGGTGAAGCGTGATGGGGATGACAGGCAGGATGCTGATGTATCTGTGGGACAGAAAGGTAACAAAATGACATTTCCTAACATTAAACAATGAATTCGACCTAACCCAAAAGCA
>NC_036874.1:7337769-7352004 GCF_002910315.2 Salvelinus sp. IW2-2015 | reverse complement strand
TGCTCCTCAACTGCTCACGTACCACTGGCCCCAACAGTGTCCAGGCCTAGACTGGGTAATGCTGATTATTTTCCATGCTAATTGTGTGTGTGTGTGTGTGTGTGGTGTTGGTGTGTGTGGTGTGTGTGTGTGGTGTGTGTGGTGTGTGTTGTGTGTGTGTGTGTGTGTGTGTGTGTGTGTGTGTGTTGTGTGTGTTGTGTGGTTGTGTGTGTGTGTGGTGTGTTAGACCTGCTGTTTGGCGTCCGGTGAAACAACAGGGGGTGAGTCTGTATAGCAGGAAGAGAGTGGTCACCTACAGCCAATCACCATGGCCGCGCCAGCTACGACGCCAAGGTTCCCTGTCTAGCCTGCGGGCACGTCTCCGCCAGCTGCACCCCTCGTGAACTGCAGCCTGCGCGAGGACGCAAATGGTGCACGTGCACTATTCAAGGAGGAGATAGGCATGGCCGAGCTCATCCCCCTGGTCCCACACCTTAACATCATTACTGTTCGCCTACAATCTACTTCCCACAACGTAAAGTCTCTGACCTGGAGTCTGGGCGCCAACGGGGGCCAATCTCAAACGTCTAGATGTTCAACTTCAGTCTGCACTGGATTCTGAAAGAGTTGGCTTAGTTTCAATTAGTTTTAAGAATGCATCTTCTTTCCATCCCTTCTTCTTTGAAGTAATGTGTCCCCTTACTAAGACCAGGTGGGGGAAATTAAGTTTTCAAATGAAAATGCTGAAGTCGCCTTTCTTGCTTTGGGGGCACCTCGTTTTCTCTGGACTATTGTGCCCGTCAAGGCCACAGAGCCACGACCCAGATTTAGTGTGTATGTGTGTGTTTTGACGACGATCTAGCCAAAGGCTGTTCCTGTTCTAGTCCAGGGATAATCCCCTATCAAGGAAACACTTGTAAGTCCACCCATAAATAATCTACATGATAAAGATCGCCAACAATATGCTGGCACACCCCCCACAGCACACCACACACACACACACCCCCACACACACACAACACACCACACCACACACACACACACACACAACACACACCACAACACACAACACACCACACACACACACACACAAACACACACACACACACACACACAAGACGTGCAGTTGTAACTTGTACACAAACCTCATTTAAAAACTAAAAGCTTGCATGAAACTCTATGCTCAGAGACATTCTTCTTGGTGTGTGTGTGGGCCTCTGGTCTATGCTAACTCTTTCCTTCAACCAGTGTGTGGAGAACTCTGCTAGTCTAAACTCCTACTTTTTCCTCTCTCAAGGGTTAAAATTGACATGGTGAAGTCAAAATGGGGCTTGGCGCTGGCATGCCGTGGTAAACAGTGCTCCAGCTCATCTGCTTATGTCTGTGGGGGCTCTAGCACCTGTTCGGCTGACGCCCCACGACTGCAATGGAGGGTAACGCAAACACACCACACATACACCACATATACATACACACACCACCACCACTAAAATCCCCTGACCATCTCCTGATCATTCGAGCTGTATGGCTGATCTGTGGGACTGCAAAGATGTTAATTGTACAGTGGAGTACAGGGGGACTGTGTTACCAAAGGCAACAATGTGGACTTAAAGGGCAGGAGGGATCTTAAGAAGGGCGGGGATCAGATATTGGATGGGCGTACTGGGCCAACATCTACACTCCCACTGTCTGTGCATAATTGACACACTGGCCACATAACAGGTGTGTTTAGTCTTTAATCTCTGTGGTGTAAAGTTTTGCTTTTTCATCGTACTCTTGTTACTAAATATCCCCGTTTTCTATTTTTTAACGCTGTTTTTATTTGTACGAACAAACATAATGACAACAATCAAATTGAAAACCTGACCTCTCTCCGCACCCTAACATCCAAACTTGCATTATCTACCTGAATCCCACAAATAAGTAATCTTTGAGAGCAACTGGTTACTCAAAGTGAGATTTATGAAAGTATTATTCAACAACAGCCTTGTAATCATGTTGTCTCTCTCTCTGTCAGTGAGATCTTCCCCTATATGGCTGGGTGGTGATTAGGGCTGATGAACGTCCTGGTTCTCAACCAAGTTGTGTGTCCACCCCTGTTGACCTGGGAAGGTCAAACTACGCATCGCTCAGGTAGAGTGTGTTGTGGGTTCGGTTCTTCTTAATCATCTGTGGGGACTAAAATCCCACATAATCCCACAAGGATAGTAAAAACAAGGATACATTTCCTCTTTCCCATGGCCCCCATGAGGACAAAAGGATATTTTATGGTTAGAATTAGGTTTAGGGTTAGGGAAAAATAACGATTTTGGAATGGAAATTAATGCCCAATTTGACTGGAGCACAGAGCGAGATTTCCAAAAGGCTGGAGCGTCGGCCATCTTGCCCGCTCTAATTTCGCTCCAAAAAAGTAGCGCTCACTTCAGGAGCTCAGGGCATGTCCAGCCCAGCATGCATTTGTAGACTACTTGTGTGCTGCTATAGCCCCATGCTTTAGCTACAGCTATGGAGTTCACAAAATATTTTTATAAAGAAACTGATAGAACACACAGGTGCAAAATCAAGGTGACTTACAAAGATGAGGACCGAGAGCAAAAGAGGGAGTGTGGTGATGTAGTGTCTACAACTACAGAATCATTGTGGAATCTGAAAAGACGCGTATCCAGAAAGCATGATAGTATACTTACTACATGTACATGCTAAAAGAAAGGAACGAGGTTTGTAGATAACTAAAGTGTGTCATTGCAGCAAAGTATTTATAAACAAAAAAATCAGATCTCTTAAAAGAGACCTATAAAATAGGCCATAAATATTTTGGCCCAATAGGCCTGGCAATGTTACATTCCCACTTTCAAGGAGCTTTCCGTTTTGATTATTTTGCCTAAAAACCTTTAGGCCTACCTATAGAACATTTTTAAAACATCTCAGCTCAGCCTGGCAAGAGTGGCCAAAAGGGTGTTTAGCATCCCCAGTTGCTCTGCAAGCGTGGAGAGGATATTCTCCGCTGCTGGCCCGCTCTCCAGGCACCATCGCATGAAGACACAGACTGGCGTGTATTCAAAACATTTATTAAAAGGCACTGTAGACAGACTAATAAGGCATTTTTCATTTAATTTGTATTTAATTCTAAGTAAGTCACAGCCTAAATGTACAATTAACAGACTATAATGATTTAATACAACTAAATGTTGTTTAAATGCTGAGCGCTTTATGTCCCTACCAGCCTGGTGTCGCATTCACAAACGCTTCACAATGTATTTCTTTATGAGCCTTGAAATAATTGAAATAATAGCCTAAATAATTCATTTTTGTTCCTTGTTAGGCTCCCTGTCTGGCTCCTGACCTATTTAGTGTTTATATGCTGTTTAATATGACATGTAGCTATTTGAAATTATGTTCGCTTCTTACATTTACATGTTTATTCAAATACCTTTCATTCAAATCCATATGGTTTGGTTTCAATACTTTAAAAAACAATTGGTACACCATAGTGCCCTCAAAGCTCATCACTAAGCTAAGGACCCTGGGACTAAACACCTCCCTCTGCAACTGGATCCTGGACTTCCTGACGGGCCACCCCCAGGTGGTAAGGGTAGGTAACAACACAACTGATCCATGCTGATCCTCAATACGAGGGCSCCTCAGGGGTGCGTGCTCAGTCCCCTCCTGTACTCCCTGTTCACCCATGACTGCATGGCCAAGCACGACTCCAACACCCTCATTAAGTTTGCCGACGACAACGATGAGACAGCCTATAGGGAGGAGGTCAGAGACCTGGCAGTGTGGTGCCAGGATATCAACCTCTCCCTCAACGTGATCAAGACAAAGATGATTGTGGACTACAAGAAAAGGAGGGCAGAGCGRGTCCCCATTCTCATCGACGGGGCTCTAGTGGAGCAGGTTGAGAGCTTCAAGTTCCTTGGTGTCCACATCACCAATGACTATCATTATCCAAACACACCAAGACAGTCATGAAGAGGACACGACAACCCCTATTCCCCCTCGGAGACTGAAAAGATTTGGGATGGGTCCTCAGATCCTCAAAAATGTTCTACAGCTGCACCATCGAGAGAATCCTGACTGGTTGCATCACCGCCTGGTAGGGCAACTGCTCGGCCTCCGACTGCAAGGCACTACAGAGGGTAGTGCATACGGCCCAGTACATCACTGGGGCCAAGCGTCCTGCCATTCAGGACCTCTATACCAGGCGGTGTGAGAGGAAGGCCCTAAAAATTGCCAAAGACTCCAGTCACCTTAGTCATAGACTGTTCTCTCAGCTACCGCACCGCAAACGGTACCAGAGTGCCAAGTCTAGGTCCAAAAGGCTTCTTAACAGCTGCTACCCCCAAGTCAAAAGGCTATCCGGACTATTTGCATTGAACCCCCCACCCCCACACTGCTGTTACTCTGTTTATCTATGCATAGTTACTTTACCTCTGCCTACATGTAGATATTACCCCAATTACCTCAACTAACCTGTGCCCCCGCACATTGACTCTGTACCGGTACCCCCTGTATATAGGCCGTCAATGTTAATAAGAATTTGATCTTAACTGACTTGCCTAGTTAAATAAAAGGTTAAATATAGCCTCGCTACTGTTATTTTATTGTTGCTCTTTAATTATTTGTTATTTTTCACTAGCAAATACTTTAACACTTATTTTTCTTAAAACTACATTGTTGGTTAAGGGCTTGTAAGTAAGCATTTCACTGTAAGGTCTACACCTGTTGTATTCGGCGCATGTGTCAAGTCCAGGTCAAGTCAGGTCCAGGTAGTCACAAAAATAGATGGGTGTTGGTTAAATTGTGATTTTAATAAATGGAGCGAATTTGGGGCGTGTTTTTAGAGGAAAGGACATGGAGCCCAAGCACCGCTCCATTAGCGATGAGCGGCTCTGCTCACACGCTCTGGTTGGGGCTCAATGAGCATTAGCCAAAGGGATACAAAAGGATACTTCCTCTGCTCTGCCCTCCATTTACCTCACCCCTTCCCTCCCTTCCTCCCCTCTCTACCTCTCAGTGTGGCAGAGGTGTGCAGTCCTTTGGGTTCGTGCTGGTGGACGGTCTTCAGCAGGTCGGGGTCAGAGTCAAACAGCTCCCGCTGGTTCTGCCAGTAGTTGCCAGGGGAGACCAGCAGACAACCGTGCTCCGGCAGCACTCTCTGCATACGCCGTAACCCCGGCAACAGGTCCGTCACCTGCAGGCAGAGCGCCTCCAAGCTCCTGACCCCAGAACTGCAAAGAGACGAGAGGTAAGTCCGGTCAAGTCAAGGTGCATTTTAAGATAGAGCAAGCTAAAGGTGGAGAGAGACATTGGATGTGCGTGTCTAGTTTCCCATACCCGTCGTCGTGTACATGGTTGCGGATCTCCTCCAGCAGGCTGAACACGCGGCCCAGTGGGGAGCGGAACACGTCCACAGGGACCAGCGTACTGTCCCAGGGAGACACGGCTGCCTTCACCAGGACCGGCTGGATGTAGGCCACCGGAGGACCCCGATACTGGAGGAACAGAGCCATAGAGGGTTTTGAAAAACATGAGTTAGTTATTTTACAGTCCCTTTTTCAGTTGGTATTTCAAAYAATTCAATGCAATTGGTAACTACCTGGTACCAAATGGTACTTAGTGGTGTTAGTTAAATTTTTAAAGATCCTGATGTTACAAATGTACCGTGTAAACAGTCAAGCCATGTGGGTACTTTAACCATCAGTCTTACCCAGTCAGGCCGCTCGCCGAGGTCTCCCTGGGGCTCATGGGAAGGGACGGTGTAATCTCGGACCCGTGTGGTGAACTCCACCGGCCCGGTCCCCGGCAGAGGCAGCCGCAGCAGGGGGTAACTGAGAGAGGGGGGAGAGAGCGATGACATGGGAGAACGTGGGATTGGAGAATAAGTGACAGCGGGGTCTGAATATTAGTTACAGGCCTGAGTATTGCGAATTCTTATCACAGCACTAAAATATACACCCTCTACCAAAATGATCATTGCCTTACAGTTAAATGTACACCGAACAAGAACATAAAAATGCAATATGGAACAATTTCAAAGATTTGACTGAATTACAGTTCATATAAGGAAATCAGTCAATTGAAATAAATTCAGGCCCTAAATCTATGGATTTCACATGACTGGGAATACATATATGCATCAGTTGATCACAGATACCTGAGAAGAAACGGTAGGGGCGTGGATCAGAAAACCAGTAGTATTTGGTGTGACCATTACTTGCCTCATGTAGCACGACATCTTTAGCATAGAGTTGATCAGGCTATTGCGAAGTTACTGGATGTTGGCAGGAACTGGTACAAGCTGCCGTACACATCGTTCCAGAGCATCCCAAACATGCTCAATGGGTGACATGTCTGGAGAGTATGCAGGCCATGGAAGTACTGGGACATTTTCAGCTTTCAGGAATTGTGTACAGATCCTTGCGACATGGGGCTGTGCATTATCATAATGAAAAATGAGATGATTGCGGCGGATGAATGGGCACGACAATGGGCCTCAGGATCTCGTCACGGTATCTCTGTGCATTCAAATCACCATCGATAAAATGCGATTGTATTTGTTGACCGTAGCTTATGCCTGCCTATATCATAACCCCACCATTGGGGAATTCTTTTCACAATAGCAAACCGCTCACCCACATGATGCCATCTGCTGGTACAGTTGAAACCGGGATTCATCCGTGAAAAGCACACTTCTCTAGTGTGCCAGTGGCTATCGAAGGTGAGCATTTGCCCACGGAAGTTGGTTGCGATGCCGAACTGCAGTTAGGTCAAGACCCTGGTGAGGACGACGAGCACGCATATGAGCTTCCCTGAGACGGTTTCTGACAGTTTGTGTAGAAGTTCTTCGGTTGTGCAAACCCACAGTTTCATCAGCTGTCCGGGTGGCTGATCTCAGACGATCCCACAGGTGAAGAAGCCGAATGTGGGCTAACTGCACACTCCCTCGAAACATCTGTGGTATTGTGTTGTGTGAAAAAAATGCACATTTTAGAGTGGATTTTTATTGTCCCCAGCACAAGGTGTAATGATCATGCTGTCTAATTAGCTTCTTGATATGCCACACCTGTTAGGTGGATGGATTATCTTGGCAAAGGTGAAATGCTCACTAACAGGGATATAAACAAATTTGTGCACAAAATTTGACAGAAATTCTGCGATCTTTTATTTTAGCGCATGAAACCAACACTTTACATGTTGCATTTATATTGTTGTTCAGTATAATAACACATGTATGTGTATATAAGCATCCCTGAGTGTGTGAAGTCGGTGCCACTGCCTCCCCTGTCCTTTGTTGGCAGATTGGGCATTAACTAGAGACCGACACCCTGTTTCCCTGGGAAGGGGTTTGCTCTTATGAAACACACAGATTTGCAGGATTTAGTAGACCGATACACTCTCACGTGCCGAATTGCACGCCCACACACAGACACAGGAACGAACACACACACATTTAATGAGAAAAGGATTGAAGGGGTTTAGTGCTTAATATGTATGCCAATACCATATCCACTCATGAAGGTGTGTTTGTAAAACATGAGTCTAACTAATGCCCACTAATTCCACCCTAATGCAGTAGGTAACTACAACTTTTTATCTCAGTTTGTCATCATCTTCACTCAATCATTCTCCTAGAAAGGCCCACTTTCTAGGGCCCATTTGTCCTGCAAACAAACTCATGAGAAACTCAATGCGAAAACACACACACACACACACACACAGGAAACCAACAAGTCCATTAAGTTCAAGGGCGCCTCCAAAATTCATGGACAGCTACGAGGCTAAGACAAACAGCCAGAGTGACAGTGCTGCATTTGTCTGCCTCTGTCAGGTCATTGGGTTCACTTTACCACGACCGGAAATGATGATGACAGCCTGGCAATACTGTAGCAAAGGGATGAAGGTAGGTACAAATTTGGATGATGCCACAACCATAGCCAGTTTAAATCTCTGTGCCACCTAGTTCTATAAATATCCGGACCTTGTGAGTGGAAATCTACAATTATGTAATTGTATTACCCCTCGAGAGCAGACTACCCCACTGAGAAGGGTATAGGCCTTGCTCTATTGCTGAGAAGTTGTAGCCCACCTCCAAAGACGAGCAAAAGCATTTCAAACCTCTTGAATAATTAACTAAAGATTCCAACAGGTCATTGGGAAATTGATTTTCATGTGAGGACTAAACACACTGAAACGTTTCTGGGTGTTCTATATACTAAACACTGACTCAGTATCCTGACCTGCAGTTTGCATAGTTCCAAAGTATAGTACAATAAATACAATCTTATTGGTCACATATTAAGCAGATGTTTTTGCGGGTGTAGCGAAATGCTTGTGTTTTTTTTAATAGTGACGTGACTGACAGTGTTGCTCAATATCTTAGTGCTTTAACACTCTTTCATCCTGGTTCTTTGGCAGCCTGTCAGGCCTGGGGCCACGGGATACACATTTCTCTTTGAGGACACTACACCCTCTCTCCCACTCGCTCGCTCTCCCTCTCTAAGGTCACTGTAATGCCACAAAGGGCTTTTGTTTTGCAGCAGGAGCCCCCACCTCCTGGGAGGCAGATGGAGGGCCAGGAACACACAGATAGGCCTATTCTCCAGGGGTCACTTTCTCACAGCCTCTGCTGTGTCTCTCTTTTTAACTCTGCTCCCACCCCCTTAATTCCCTGCACTCAGTGCAGCCGTCAGCCAGCCGTGCTTTTGGCACTGCACTGCTGCCTCCATGGTTCCACGCTGTAACGTATTCGTTCCATCCTGTCCTGACTTCTCATCTGTTACGGGGTTGACCTCTAATGTGGAACTCTGAGGTGGAAAAGTGTGTGTTCTGTTCGCGAGTGCTGATTTATGTGTATGGCTATGGCCGTTTCATTTAGTTGACTGGGTTTTGCAGGGTCTGCTCCTTTTTCTCCCAGCTCTGTTGTTTACCTCTTTTTTTATTTTCATCCATCCACTTCTCTTCTCCTGACCTACCATCTCACCTCTGCCCATGTTGATAAAAAAGTAGATACAATTGTTTCACAACTTGCCTTAAACCAACAATGAACGTGTTCAGAGAAAGCAGTACAAGAACTCTTGAAGATGCCCATCCCCAGAACGCCCATCCCCAGAACGCCCATCCCTTCCTCAGACGTACCAGCAGGCGAGGATACTGGCGGAGGTGAAGAGGATGATGGGCACCGGATAGGAGGCGCACAGCAGCCCGTGGCGGTAGAACGCCGCGGAGATCTTCTCCCGCAGCCGCTCTCTCACCGTCATCCTGTGGGGCGGGGTCAGCTGCCGGCCATCAGGGGGCGCCGTGCGCGGGTGGGCGAGGACGGAGCGCCGCGGGGCATCCAGGGACCTAGGGAACCACAGAGACGAGAGGTGTGGGTTAATACTAACTCAGATGATACCTGGGTTGGGGTCAATTCAAATTGAATGCAGTCAATTCAGGAAGTGATTTGAATTTAAAATGAATAAATGGAAAGAGCTTTGAATTAAAGCAATGAACATAGGTATTTTTTTCAATTATTGAATTGGAATTWAATTTTACTTCCTGAATTTGAATTGGCCTCAACCCTGGAGGACACTCACCACATAATCAGTTGCTGCTGAACGTAGCCTGTGTTCATGTTGCTTTGGACGGGTCTGCCTTATTACCAATTTATTACACAAAACACCTCAAACCCCTGTATGGCCACACACTGCAGAAACCAAAGAGAAGCCCTCTAACTCCCTGTCCCATCAGAAACACCATAGATATCAGAAAAAGTGCCTTTCTGTCCCAGTACCTGTTCAGGGGGAAGCTTGGCTGCCTCTCACGCTCTCTCGTGCCTGTTTGGCCTTTGTCCCCCAAAAGCATCGGATTTTAAAAGGTTTCACGGAGATCCTTGACTTAAAACAACAGAGCCCTATTTCAGGCACCACAGCCAAAGTGTAACTGACTGGCTCAGCTCTACTCCCTGAGAACTCTGGAAACATTCCTCTGGGGAAATTAGCCTACCTCTGGAGCGGCTTGATCTTCCACTATAAATACTCTATATACAGTAAACACAGCAGGCAGCACAACACACATACCAACACAATGGGTAGAGTGTAAACCGAGGGTTCAATTTAATCAAAGAGACCTAGAGTGCCTTGACTCACCCCATTTTTACWTTGTTCTACATATTGACCTGATATCTAGCCTGTAGGTCCCCATTATGCCCTGTGCGTCCATCTCCTCAGTCCTTCCCTGGTGTTGTGGTGCAGGAAAGCGAGGCCTGAGTTGGCAGGTGCTCAACAACATCTCCGTCAGTGAGTTAATCCGGGATAGGAAACGCCACGACAACGCTCACAGGTCTACGCCCCCACCCTCTCTACCTCTTTTCCCCTAGTCTCTCCATCCTGCAGCTACACGGGTGAGGCAGACTTAACAGGTAACACTCTGTACACACATCAGGCAGGCAGTCAAGTCAGTCTGCACATGATAGTGAGTCAGTGCATACATCAGACTATGAGGCATTTTAAGACAAAAAAAACGACTGGACCCAGCCAGCAATACCACAGAGACTTTATGATGCCAAGTCTTGAGACATGTGCCACTYTGGATTCCAGTAGCCCAGCTCAGGGAGGGGGCAGCAGTTTACCTTCAGTAGGCCTACCTGCTTAACCACTCATACAGAAAACAATACAGCTTCTGACAAAACAGAGCATGTCATTATGTTCCAAAAGCACATGTGCGAGAAAGTCAGGGACAAAAATGTCTCCCAAAACCATAAACCTCGTCTTTACATAGTAGCCTGTGTGTACTGTAGATATGCTGCTCTGAAGAAGAGTGTGGCTGAAATAAACCAAATAAATGCTTACCTCCTAACGATGCTTCCTAAAATCCCCAGTTTGAAGGCATCACTGGATCCTATACAGTCCATTGCCATGATCCACACCTGTGTAAGGGGTCTTAAAACCCAACGTAAAAAAGCTAAGACTCCTGGCAAGTAGCACCAGAAATGCTGAGATTTTAGGCTGCATTGAGAAGCAGCAAGATTGTATTTCAGCTCACTTCTCCCATAGTGAACTGAGTACTTGCTCCTCAACTCTAATGCCCCATAACTGCACAAACCATTCTTGAGTCAATGTCAGCTGGGACTAATGTCTGCGGGCTTTATTGCGACACAACTCATTTACAGCCACCAATTTACAAACACACAGGGAGCAAACTGGCCCAGTCAATCAGTAACCACTATTATAATCAATGAAAATGGCAAAAACCCGGTCCAAAAACTACAATGTAAACATTGAGCGACCCGTCATAAAGGCTTTAGTGATGAGACACAATGAATATTTAAATGGAAAATCAGTGGGCCTATGTAGTGTACTASGCAAAAAAACTAAACTCCTTAACATTCACATACTGAGTTGAATAAAATATCTGCTTTTATTAAAGAAAACTGTATACGACGTGAATGTGTGGATCTGTGTGGTATAAACATGCATGAAACATATGAATGAATGGGAGAAGTGTGTCTGAAAATGTGAAAGTGTACAAAATGTCAATAAGTCTATAATTGACTTTTGGCCAGCAGGTGATTTTATTTCAACCAAGTTATAAGCAACATTTTTTTTTGCATATACTCCAGAATGTTATGAAGAGTGATCAGATTAATAGCAAAGTCCCTCTTTGCCATGCAAATTAATTGAATCCCCAAAAAACATTTCCACTGCATTTCAGCCCTGCCACAAAAGGACCAGCTGACATCATGTCAGTGATTCTCTCGTTAACACAGGTGTGAGTGTTGACGAGGACAAGGCTGGAGATCACTCTGTCATGCTGATTGAGTTTGAATAACAGACWGGAAGCTTCYAAAGGAGGGTGGTGCTTGGAATCATTGTTRTTCCTCTGTCAACCATGGTTACCTGRAAGGAAACARGRGCCGTCATCATTGCTTTGCACAAAAAGGGCTTCACAGGCAAGGATATTGCTGCCAGTAAGATTGCACCTAAATCAACCATTTATCGGATCATCAAGAACTTCAAGGAAAACGGTTCAATTGTTGTGAAGAAGGCTTCAGGGCACCCAAGAAAGTCCAGCAAGCGCCAGGACCGTCTCCTAAAGTTGATTCAGCTGCGGGATCAGGGCACCACCAGTACAGAGCTTGCTCAGGAATGGCAGCAGGCAGGTGTGAGTGCATCTGCACGCACAGTGCGGCAAAGACTTTTGAAGGATGGCCTGGTGTCAAGAAGGGCAGCAAAGAAGCCACTTCTCTCCAGGAAAAACGTCAGGGACAGACTGTACTTCTGCAAAATGTACAGGGATTGGACTGCTGAGGACTGGGGTAGAGTCATTTTCTCTGATGAATCCCCTTTCCGATTGTTTGGGGCATCCGGAATAAAGCTTGTCCGGAGAAGACAAGGTGAGCGCTACCATCAGTCCTATGTCATGCCAACAGTAAAGCATCCTGAGACCATTCATGTGTGGGGTTGCTCCTCAGCCAAGGAGTGGGCTCACTCACAATTTTGCCTAAGAACACAGCCATGAATAAAGAATGGTACCAACTAGAGGTCGACCAATTAATCGGAATGGCCGATTAATTAGGGCCGATTTCAAGTTTTCATTACAATCGGAAATCGGTATTTTTGGGCGCCGATTTGCCGAATGTATTTTTATTTTTATTTTTACACCTTTATTTAATCTTTATTTAACTAGGCAAGTCAGTTAAGAACACATTCTTATTTTCAATGACGGCCTAGGAACGTTCTGACAGATTTTTTACCTTGTCAGCTCGGGGGATCCAATCTTGCAACCTTACAGTTAACTAGTCCAATGCTCTAACACCTGATTACATTGCACTCCACGAGGAGCCTGCCTGTTACGCAAATGCAGTAAGCTGAGGTAAGTTGCTAGCTAGCATTAAACTTATCTTATAAAAAACAATCAATCAATGACTGTCATTGCTCCAATGTGTACTTAACCATAAACTTCAATGCCTTTCTTAAAATCAATACACAAGTATATATTTTTAAACCTGCATATTTAGAATGAGTGCGATGGTTCTCCTGAGATCTCCTCCCAGATCTGGACTAAAGCATCCCCACTCCTGGACAGTCTGTGGTGCAGCGTGGCGTTGGTGGATGGAGCGAGACATGATGTCCCAGATGTGCTCAATTGGATTCAGGTCTGGGGAACGGCGGGGCCAGTCCATAGCATCAATGCCTTCCTTTGCAAGAACTGCTGACACATCCAGCCACATGAGTCTAGCATTGTCTTGCATTGGGAGGAACCCAGGCCACCGCACCAGCATATGGTCTCACAAGGGGTCTGAGGATCTCATCTCGGTACCTAATGGCAGTCAGGCTACCTCTGGCGAGCACATGGAGGGCTTGCGGCCCCCAAAGAAATGCACCCACACCATGACTGACCCACCGCCAAACCGGTCATGCTGGAGGATTGTGCAGGCAGCAGAACGTTCTCCACGGCGTCTCCAGACCTTGTCACGTCTGTCACATTGCTCAGTGTGAACCTGCTTTCATCTGTGAAGAGCACAGGGCGCCAGTGGCGAATTTGCCATACTTGGTGTTCTCTGGCAAATGCCAAACGTCCTGCACGGTGTTGGACTGTAAGCACAACCCCCACCTGTGGACGTCGGGCCCTCATACCACCCTCATGAGTCTGTTTCTGACCGTTTGAGCAGACACATGCACATTTGTGCCTGCTGGAGGTCATTTTGCAGGGCTCTGGCAGTGCTCCTTCTGCTCCTCCTTGCACAAAGGCGGAGGTAGCGGTCCTGCTGCTGGGTTGTTGCCCTCCTACGGCCTCCTCCACGTCTCCTGATGTACTGGCCTGTCTCCTGGTAGCGCCTCCATGCTCTGGACACTACGCTGACAGACACAGCAAACCTTCTTGCCACAGCTCGCATTGATGTGCCATCCTGGATGAGCTGCACTACCTGAGCCACTTGTGTGGGTTGTAGACTCCGTCTCATGCTACCACTAGAGTGAAAGCACCGCCAGCATTCAAAAGTGACCAAACATCAGCCAGGAAGCATAGGAACTGAGAAGTGGTCTGGGGTCACCACCTGCAGAACCACTCCTTTATGGGGGTCTCTTGCTAATTGCCTATAATTTCCACCTGTTGTCTATTCCATTTGCCACAACAGCATGTGAAATTTATTGTCAATCAGGGTTGCTTCCTAAGTGGACAGTTGATTTCACAGAAGTGTGATTGACTTGGAGTTACATTGTGTTGTTTAAAGTTGTTCCCTTTAATTTTTTTGAGCGTGTATAAAATACC
>NC_036874.1:7310479-7337744 GCF_002910315.2 Salvelinus sp. IW2-2015 | reverse complement strand
TTTAAAAGAAATCCAGGTTAGCAGGCAATATGAACCAGGTGAAATTGTGTCATTTCCTTGCGTTCATTGCACGCAGAGTTCGGGTATATGCAACAGTTTGGGCCGCCTGGCTCTTTGCGAACTATTTTGCCAGAATTTTACGTAATTATGACATAACATTGAAGGTTGTGCAATGTAACAGGAATATTTAGACTCATGGATGCCACCCGTTAGATAAAATACGGAACGGAATAAACGTTTTGTTTTCGAGATGATAGTTTCCGGATTAGTCAAAGGTATATGGTTTAGAGAGGAAATAGTCGACGCGTTATATTCCTGTAATAACTTGCGGCTGAACTGAAGGGTTCCTTCGTTATTTTACCGTTCATGTCTTCCATAAGAATGTTTTGATCTACTCAAATAAGGTCTGTGTTTCGCAGAGGAGCAGACTGACAGGGGACCATGCAGACAAGCTCTGCTTTCTGCACTACAACCTAACACTTGTTAACTGGAACCCATGAAAGCTGGTGGTTCGTTTTAACATATGTTCTCATGTTATTTGGGACTAAATTGATTTTATTTATGTATTATATTAACTTACAATAAAAGTGTTCATTGTTCATTCAGTATTGTTGCAATTGTCATTATTACAAAAATGTGTGTGTGTGTGTGTATGATATATATATATTACACTGCTCAAAAAATAAAGGAACACTAAAATAACACATCCTAGATCTGAATGAATGAAATATTCTTATTAAATACTTTTTCTTTACATAGTTGAATGTGCTGAAACAAATCACACAAAAATTATCAATGGAAATCAAATTTATCAACCCATGGAGGTCTGGATTTGGAGTCACACTCAAATTAAAGTGGAAAACCACACTACAGGCTGATCCAACTTTGATGTAATGTCCTTAAACAAGTCAAAATGAGGCTCAGTAGTGTGTGTGGCCTCCACGTGCCTGTATGACCTCCCTACAACGCCTGGGCATGCTCCTGATGAGGTGGCGGATGGTTCTCCTGAGGGATCTCCTCCCAGATCTGGACTAAAGCATCGCCAACTCCTGGACAGTCTGTGGTGCAGCGTGGCGTTGGTGGATGGAGCGAGACATGATGTCCCAGATGTGCTCAATTGGATTCAGGTCTGGGGAACGGGCGGGCCAGTCCATAGCATCAATGCCTTCCTCTTGCAAGAACTGCTGACACACTCCAGCCACATGAGGTCTAGCATTGTCTTGCATTGGGAGAACCCAGGGCCAACCGCACCAGCATATGGTCTCACAAGGGGTCTGAGGATCTCATCTCGGTACCTAATGGCAGTCAGGCTACCTCTGGCGAGCACATGGGGGCTGTGCGGCCCCCAAAGAAATGCCACCCCACACCATGACTGACCCACCGCCAAACCGGTCATGCTGGAGGATGTTGCAGGCAGCAGAACGTTCTCCACGGCGTCTCCAGACTCTGTCACGTCTGTCACATGTGCTCAGTGTGAACCTGCTTTCATCTGTGAAGAGCACAGGGCGCCAGTGGCGAATTTGCCAATCTTGGTGTTCTCTGGCAAATGCCAAACGTCCTGCACGGTGTTGGACTGTAAGCACAACCCCCACCTGTGGACGTCGGGCCCTCATACCACCCTCATGGAGTCTGTTTCTGACCGTTTGAGCAGACACATGCACATTTTGGGCCTGCTGGAGGTCATTTTGCAGGGCTCTGGCGTGGCATTCAACACCCTTCAAGCCTATAGCCTCTGCGCTACATCCCCGCCACTTCGTGCGCGACCAGACCCTGTGACTCGTTCACAGGAATGTGAAAGCAGGTCAAAACACGTCGGAGCACAGTGTGACAGACGTGACAGAGGTTCTGGAGGACGGCCCGTGGAGAACGTTATTCTGCTGCCTGGCAACATCCTCCAAGCATGACCGGTAGGCGTTCTTCTGGGGCTGTGGGCGTTGTTGCCTCCTACGGCCTCCTGCCCACGGTGCTCCTGATGTACTGGCCTGTCTCCGTGGGGTCAGGTAGCGCCATCTCCGGTGATTGCTGGCTGGACACTACGCTGACAGACACAGCAAAACCTTATTGCCACGAGTCGCCATGATGTTGGCCATCCTGGGGTTGCCATTTCATTTGGATGAGCTGCACGTACGCTGAGCCCCAGCCACCCTCGCCTCTCCATGTGCTCCGCCAGAGGTAGCCCCTGACTGCCATTAAAATCGGGTACTCTGGATGGAAGTGCCAGAGTCTTTCTTAAGACCTCCCGTACTCCACTCGCCGTTCACCACTTAGGTTAGTGAATGAAGAGCCACACCGGCCATGATCGATCTCGGATTGCAATGTGACCAAACATTCACCAGGAAGCGGCATTAGGTTAGTGGGGAACTTGGAGATAGGTGTCTGTGGCCCTGTGGTCTGTCACCACGCCTGTTCAGGAACCCACTCGCTTATTGGGTCGCTCCATACGACGTCTTGCCTTAAGCTGTAATTGGACAAATCGCTAGGCCGCTTATAATGGTTGCAGACCACCCTGTTGTCTCGTATCCACTATTGTTTTTTTTTTCATTGTCACAATCAGCATTGTGGTGGTCGATGGAGAGTTGTATTGTCAATGCGACAGTTGTTGCTTCTAATGGGATCTCAGTCTATTCGAGTTTTACTCAGATAGCATAAGAGGTGAAATTAGGCCTTATGTGATGCTTATGGACTGGCGTACATTGTTCCTGTTGTTTTAAGTCGTCTCCCCCTCCGTATCCTCCATAGTACTGGATTCCAATTGAGCACAAGTCTGCGGAGATCGATCATGTTCTCTGCTAAGAATCAACTCTATTTCCACCAACGCCATCAGTGCACATTGCACCACAGAGATTTACAATACAGTTTCCTAGGATAGCATTGTATCGGCAGTGATCGATACATAAAACATGCAAATTTATATATATGTCTTTTTTTGTCCAAGAAATTCTGGGAGAGTCCCTCCAGGAGAGGCATCTGGCTTTTTTTGTACACAATACACAATTGGCTATTCCATTCCGAAAAATCCGATAATCCGGTCGCACCACTGTCTCCAAGTCACAAACCAACACACTTCTCCATGGCAGGGAATCGCACGTCCGGACACAAGCTCTATGGGTTAGACATCCAGGCACTTGCATCTCATTCAGGATGCCAATTTACACGCTCCCCTTCCAAAATCTTGAGACATCTTTGGCTTGTGTTGGTTTGTGTTTGTACAAAACTTGCAACTATTTTGTAGTGTACCTTGGTACCTCATTTAGGACCCGGTCCACTAACTCAAAGGGCACCTGTGGCACGGCCACACAACACTACTAGAGCCTACATTGTGCTTGACTCCTGTTTTTAAGGACATTACATCAAAGTGGCTCTCTGGCCAGCCACAATGTGCCGCCATCCAGTCGCTTGTTTGTTTGATATATGATCATTGCTGTTTAATCATCTTCATTGAATATTGCTCACCACCCAGTCAGTGTATGTTGTAGGCGTGTTTGCTCCATCTTTAATGTTTTGAGATTGTGATACTTCCTTGAGCCAAAGAAAATACCAGCACATCCGTCCGACTATGGACTAATCTAGGAGTAATAAATTTGAATTTGTACCAATTCAAATGATGTAATTTGTTTGGCACCATAAGGTTGTGAATTTTGTGTTGGAATATTGTTTTTTACATTTTACCAAATGTGTCAGCACATTCAACTATGTTATATTAGAAAAAGAGAAGACTGTAATTATAATGAGTACGTGTAGATGATTTCACAATTACTCAACTCACAACCAACTTGCTATGGCAAATGGTGTTCATATATTAAAAAGTGTTTCTCCCTTTATTTGGTTATTGTTAACGACAAGAATGTGCTTAAACAAGCGTATTGTTGCACTATCATCAAACTAGAGTTATAATCTATTATCGAGCGACCACATTCACTCTACACAAGTATTGCTGATACCTCAAGAATGACAATTGCAAACGATAGATCAACGCTAGTACAATCAGAAACAGTTATGGGACCACGAGCCTTCTTTAACATATGAGCTAAGTATCACTGTTATCAAATGTCAATACATAGACTAATTCTTTTTTGTGAGTCACCAGGTCCCCAAATAATATACATCAGTTGAGAATCAGTATTGTTATAGCTAAACACGAGACCACGCGAGTCTTGTATCTAGAGTAATTCACCATTGCTATAACTGTGTTTATAGGTGCTCGATAACGTGCAGTGAAACACGCAAGAAAAGCTTGTCTGCATGGTCCCCTGTCAGTCTGCTCCATCTGCGAAACACCAGGACTGATTGAGTAGATCAAAACATTCTTTATGGAAGACATGAACCGGTAAAATAACGAAGGAAAACCCCTTTCAAGTTCAGCCGCAAGTTATTACAGGATAATATAACGCCGATTTTTATATATATTATATATTTATCATACACATATCATACATAAATACATCATATTTATATATATTTTTTAAATCGGCATCTGCTTTTTTTGTCCTCGGTATCGAAAAATCATAATCGGTCGACCTCTAGTACCAACACATCCTCCGAGAGCAACTTCTCCCAACCATCCAGGAACAGTTTGGTGACGAACAATGCCTTTTCCAGCATGATGGACCACCTTGCCTTAAGGCAAAAGTGATAACTAAGTGGCTCGGGGAACAAAACATCGATATTTTGGGTCCATGGCCAGGAAACTCCCCAGACCTTAATCCCATTGAGAACTTGTGGTCAATCCTCAAGAGGCGGGTGGACAAACAAAACCCCACAAATTCTGACAAACTCCAAGCATTGACTATGCAAGAATGGGCAGCCATCTGTCAGGATGTGGCCCAGAAGTTAATTGACAGCATGCCAGGGCGGATTGCAGAGGTCTTGAAAAAGAAGGGTCAACACTACAAATATTGACTCTTTGCATCAACTTCATGTAATTGTCAATAAAATCCTTTGACACTTATGAAATACTTGTAATTATACTTCAGTATTCCATAGTAACATCTGACAAAAATATCTAAAGACACTGAAGCAGCAAACTTTGTGAAAATGTATATTTGTGTCATTCTCAAAACTTTTGGCCACGACTGTAAATAAAATCACTAACAGCAAAGCACCCCTACACCATCACACCTCCTCCTCCATGCTTCACAGTGGGAACCAGACATGTGGAGATCATCCATTCACCTACTCTGTGTCTCACAAAGACACGGCGGTTGGAACCAAACATCTCAAATTTGGACTCATCAGACCAAAGGACAGATTTCCACCGGTATAATGTCCATTGCTCATGCAAGTCTCTTCTTCTTATTGGTGTCCTTTAGTAGTGGTTTCTTTGCAGCAATTCAACCATGAAGGCCTGATTCACACAGTTTGCTCTGTACAGTTGATGTTGAGATGTGTCTGTTGCTTGAACTTTGAAGCATTTATTTGGGCTGCAATTTCTGAGGCTGGTTAATCAACTGAACTTATCCTTTGCAGCAGTGGTAACTCTGGGTCTTCCTTTCCTGAAACTGAGAGCCAGTTTCATCATAGAGCTTGATTGTTTTTGAGACTGCACTTTTCCGAGATTGACTGATCTTAATGTCTTAAAGTAATGATGGCCTGTCATTTCCCTTTGCTTATTTGAGTTGTTCTTGCCATAAGATGGACTTGGTATTTTACCATATAGGGCTATCTTCTGTATACCATACCTTGTCACAAGACAACAGATTGGCTCAAACGCATTAAGAAGTTAAGAAATTCCACAATTTAACAAGGCACACCTGTTAATCGAAATGCATTCCAGGTGACTACCTCATGAATCTGGTTGAGAGAATGCCAAGAGTATGCAAAGCTGTCAAAGGCAAAGGGTGACCAAAACATAAGCCAGGAAGCATAGGAACTGAGTGTTTGTGTTTGTTGTCCGTAACTTATTCCTGCCCATACCATAACCCCATGGCCACCATGGGGCACTCTGTTCACAACGTTGACATCAGCAAACCGCTCGCCCACACGACGCCATCTACGGTTGAGGCCGGTTGGACGTACCGCCAAATTCTCTAAAATAGAACTTCTCGCGCTTACAGCAGAGAAATTAACATTAAATTCTCTGGCAACAGCTCTGGTAGACATTCCTGCAGTCAGGATGCCAATTACACGCTCCCTCAAAACTTGAGACATCTTTGGCATTGTGTTGTGTGACAAAACTTGCACATTTTAGAGTGCCCTTTTGTCCCCAGCACAATGTGCGCCTGTGTAATGATCATGCTGTTTAATCATCTTATTGATATGCCACACCAGTCAGGTTGGTGGATTATCTTGGCAAAGAAAACAATGCTKACTAACAGGAATGTAAACAAATGTGTGCACAAAGTTGAAGTGGAATTATGTTTTTTACATTTTTACAAATGTATTTAAAAGAAGCTGAAATGTCTTGAGTCAATACGTACTCAACCACTGTTATGGCAAGCCTAAATAAGTTCAGGAATACAAATGTGCTTAACAAGTTGGCACKTCAACAGTATTTTTTGGGCCATTTGAGATGCAGCCAGAGGTGACAGAGTACACAAGTTTGGGCCAGGCCTACAAAACAGACCGTTTTCAAATGTCAAAGCAATTTTAGTGACAAAGGTCCAATTACACAGTTAATGTATAGCTGTTGACCAATAAAATTGCATTTYGTCAACGTTAACCAACTGGTGTGGCGCAGCTCTGTAAAAATATAAATTCCCCAGACAGAAAAAAAGTTAACTACATTTTAATTTCACAATTTGGTATCAATTACAGTTAGTACTACTGCTAAAACATAATTCAGAAACACTGTCACCCTCGTCTGTGCACACAGTAGGTAAGGGTGATGCAACACAATAAATATCCCTACACGTGATCTCATTCAAATCAATTGTGTGAAAGTTTTCCCGATGCTTAGATTAATGGTAATTAATTAGTTGGGTGAATAAATGGTGTTAGTTTTCTGCCATGAGAACAAACTTTACAGGCCTCCCGAGGGCGCGCTGTCAAACGAGTCACCAGTAGCGTTAGCTTTAATAGGTGCTWCTTAGCTAGCTAACGTTAGCGACTGCAGGGCAACTTAATTTGAATGCCACTACCTAGCCGATATTTACTTCCTTCGTATTATCATATACAACTGAAACGACCAAAAACGATGTTAATCAATAATTCTGCAAAATGGAACGTAAAATCAGCTTCAACGCTTGAATCAAGCGTAACGTCGTTAGCTAACGGATGGTGTTAAGGTTAGCTAGTTTCTACTGTTAGCAGATATGGTAAATGCTTGCTAACACATTGCTATCTGATGCCAACCAACAGCAGCAACGTATCCATGACAGCAAGGCAGGGTTGTTGACCTTACGCTGTTAATATGACAGGCAGCTAGCAATTAGATAATCACATTAGCTAGCGATTTTCCGAGTAATGCCAGTGACTTCGTCTGTCAATAGTTAACAGTTAAGCGAACTTCGCTGGCTATAACGTTAGCTGCTACTACCAAAAAACACCTAATCGCGAGTCCCACGTTCAGTGTTCATCCCCCCGCCAAACCCAGAGAAGTTCTACCCTAGGTCGAAAAAAGATATCGTCAATCTAGGTTCTACCCGTCTAACTTCGTTAGCTAGCTTAAAGATTATTATGGGCCGCTTTGCTAGCTAATCGAGTCAATTAGCTACCGAAGTTAACACACACCAACGTTAACTAGCTAGCTACTACGTTACACTTGACTTGCCTGGCTGAATAACTTTATCGTGTCTTCGTCGAGAGTGCTGGTCCTGCTATCCAGGAGCTATTCGTGTACGGTCTTAACCTCCTTATTATAGTAACTTAACTGGAAAAACTGACTGCATCAACAGAACCATGTCACCACTGTGTATTTTCAGCAGCAGCGTGAATTGTCGACCTCTCACCCTTTACTTCATCCAAGACAGGAAAGCATGAGGATATAGCGACACGCCCTGGATATTATTGAAAACGTGTTTTACTACTGTAAACCACACAGTATTTTACCTTCATGACCAACAACGCCCAAAAAAACTCTTACACTGGTCTTAAATGTGCCGTTTATTGTTTTTGTTTTGTATAACACAAGTGCAACCTAGTCAAGTCAGTTCCCATGTCGCTTGAGAAATTACCTATTCACCCAGGCTTCCTATGTCAGCTTTGTAATGCATGTGCTGGGTTGGTTTTAAAGCGGAAATCCAATGTTCAATTCAATACCACATCTCCAGTTCAAAACTGATCGCGACCTGTTTCATGATCATGGCCATCTTTGTAGCTGTGCCATTACATATATGACAGCATAGACAGCTCCATTGAGGCATCTCCATTTTGAAGTAGTCCATTTTCTTCTTCACAATTGACTGATCCCTTCTGATGACCCAGTTGGACATGATTCCAACAGAGTCACCAGGAGTCACCTTCATCAGCCAATGAAGTTGGAAGTTCTATGAGGTTGACTACTTTAAAATGGTGGAGGCCTAATAGCTGCACATGCTAATATAGCCTTTTGGCCACTAGAGGCCTCTATCATTCTCTATGGTTGAGCCCAGAGAGCCATGCGACTGAGAGGTGATGAAATGGGGATCAACACTGGGAAGGGAGGTAGAAGGGATCCATTGAGGGCTTAAAGGACTGCACTGGACATCCCCCTGGCGAAAAAGGAAGCCCCCTTGTCATGGACCTTGTACTGGAAGAGTTTCTTCTGGGTCTGCTGCCTGTCACATTGTCCTCGCCAGCACACTTCCACCTGAAACACACGCACACAGTACAGTTCAGCTTAATGCGTTTAACAGTTTTCTACTGCATATAACACGCAATCTCTTTCTCTCTTTTTTTCCCACTCTCACACACACACAAATAATGTAATCCATCTGACTTGTCCGTGGATGTCCCTGCAGTAGCCGGTGGGAAGACCCTGTACTTGGAGTGTGAGGCTGCACTGGTGTATAAGGCCCCTCAGGAGCCGCTCTGAGCCTTCATCATCACTCTCCTCCTCTTCATCTTCTGCCTCACATCGCACCAACATCACCATGCTGCCCTGCAGATCAAAAAGAAAAGGGATAGTAGATAGAGGAATGTGTGTGACTATTTGAACAGAGTCAGACAATGGAGAGACAGCGAGCTTGTGATAGCGTGCGCCTCCCATGTCACACCGCTCATCCGCACACTCCACTAGCTTCCAGCCGAAGCTCGCATCCACTACAAAATCATGGTACTTGCCTACGGAGCAGCAAGAGGAACTGCCCATCTCTACTTTCAGGCTATGCTCAAACCCTACACCCCAACCCGAGCACTCCGTTCTGCCTCCTCTGGTCTCTTGGCCCTCTCACCCCTTTGGGAGAGCAACTCCCACTCAGCCCAGTCCAAGCTTTTCTCTGTCCTGGTACCCCAATGGTGGAACCAGCTTCCCCCTAGATCTAGGACAGCAGAGACCCTTCCCATCTTCCGAAAACATCTAAAACCCTACCTCTTCAAAGAGTATCTTAAATCATCCCACAGCGCCCCACCCTTTCTACTTTGAGGAAAAATGTACTTACTATGAGTGTGTAATGTGGTTGTCCCACCTAGCTATCTTAAGAGAAATTCACTAACTAAGTTGCTCTGGATAAGAGCGTCCGCTAAATGACTAAAATGTAAATGTAAAATACTGTATTATCTGACCTGCAGCTCGGAGCAGACAGTGGCTCTGCAGTAATGACTGAAGTCCAGCGCTGCCCCAACACTGACCCCCAGACTCAGGACCACACTGAGGTCATCCACCAGGAGCACAGGGGTACCCCACTCCTCACCTCCACCCACTGCCCCCCTTACATTGTCCCGCACAAAGTCATATAGACCCCGCAGGCCAGAACTGGGATCTCTGTGGAGAGGTGGAAGGGGACAGGGAAAAAGATTGAGGGGGCGAGGGATGAGAGACAAAGAAAGAAAAAGGGACATAGAGGGGGAGATAAATGAAGCAGGAAGAGATTTTCAGATTCATACTATCATTAACTGCATTGATTACATCAGAAAAAAAGGTGTATGAGTGTGTCAAACAATACAGGTTGGATTCCCAGAACCAGATAAAGTCTATGATATTGTAGGACCAAAAAYCACTTTCAATGGAGCTTCTGCACTGAATGAACATGCTTTTTAGTCCAGGAGTAGGCTTAATCGAAGTCAACACTACAGACAGGTGGTACCTGAGGAAGTCCATTGTCCGGGTTCCTTTGCTGGCCTCCCCCTGAAGCAGTACCCCCAAGGATTCCTTTAGTCCCTCTAAGAACACCAGCTGCCCTTTCTCCCTTGCCTGGGTCAAACTCACACCCTGATTAACATGGAACACAGTGAAAGAACCCATACAACATGTAGTTAATACATCTCCACCAAGCAACAGCAAATCATACACAACTGTAAAGACACATTTACTTGCACAGTATGTGGAGAGTGGCTGGGAGAAAGTTTAACCCAGCGTTTAGGAAGATAAGTATACTCACCAACCGTTGACTGATTGCACTGTAGTGACTGAAGGACTGCACAAGACCCAGGAAACACACCTTACAGCCCGCTGTAAATCACACAAAACATTTCTGAGCACGTCTGGCCTCAACAGATTTTATTTTTGACCACTTAGAGTGCATCATAGTACACAACTTGGCCCCATATATTCCCTCTATTACTGTCTTTCATTGTTTTTCACCTAACACTACAGTCAACATCAAGAGGGCACGGTGTTACAGACAGTCAACTAGACATCAGTCCACTCACATAAATCCTCACCTCGTAAATAAAATGAGAGGAAATGGTGAATGAGGAAGGACGCGTCTGTATGTTTGTCAGACACTAAAATAAACTCTCCCTGCAAAAAACACACATAAATCCACAAAGGTTAGGATTAGGCATAGGGGTTTAAATTTGTTACGGTTAGAGGTGAGGTTAGGGTTACCGGCTTGAAGCTGTCGGGACTAYTATTGAGAATACTGTTGAGCTCTGCAAACATCTTGAGAAGGGATGAAGACTTATCTCATACGAATCTTTGGGATGTCTTCTGGTGAGTTGCTAGTTAGCTAGATAAATACTAACATTGAAAGTACATTTAGCTAGCTGCAGTAGTAGTGCAGACTGTCGAGGGAGGCTATGAAGTTGGCTAGATTGTTGACACGGTTTTTTTGCGTTATCCAGGACAAATCATAACAGCTCAAATTACCTTTTCGTCAATAATAACTACTATAATTGAATATGTTTAAAACAATTCCCTATTCATAGCTATTTCTTTTTCCGAATGTTTGTTGTGAAAAAGTAGCATGATACACGACCGTAATTTCTACTGCACGAAGAGAGGGACAATCTGAGTATGTGAAAAGCGTTTCGACTTCTTCTTCGATGAGGTTTAACGGCGGTTGGCATCCAATAAATGTTGCATTACCGCCACCTTCTAGACTGGAGTACAACTCCCTTATACTTTGCTTGAAAAAATAAATGTATTTATTTATTTTTTATTTTTCCGTTATTTTACCAGGTAAGTTGACTGAGAACACGTTCTCATTTGCAGCAACGACCTGGGGAATAGTTACAGGGGAGAGGAGGGGGATGAATGAGCCAATTGTAAACTGGGGATTATTAGGTGACCGTGATGGTTGAGGGCCAGATTGGGAATTTAGCCAGGACACCGGGGTTAACACCCCTACTCTTACGATAAGTGCCATGGGATCTTTAATGACCTCAGAGAGTCAGGACACCCGTTTAACGTCCCATCCGAAAGACGGCACCCTACACAGAGCAGTGTCCCCAATCACTGCCCTGGGGCATTGGGATCTTTGTTTAGACCAGAGGAAAGAGTGCCTCCTACTGGCCCTCCAACACCACTTCCAGCAGCACCTGGTCTCCCATCCAGGGACTGACCAGGACCAACCCTGCTTAGCTTCAGAAGCAAGCCAGATAAGCAAATACCCTACCATCTAAAACTACACTCCCCCCCAAAATCTCCCTACTCCACTATTTAAATATATTTAGTCCTACCTCAGGCCAACAACCAAAGGATGGGACACCACCACGTAACACACCCTGTAACTCTTCTGATGTCAAGTCTCGCACACCCAAATACCTCACTGCAGCTGCCACCACAACCTCAATTTTCTGCGATTTACTTTCCATACCTGCAATACAGTTGATAACCATTGCTGTAAATGCAAAACATCCAATCTTACTGAAACATATATCACTTGTTGGCCTATCCCTCCGTACTGGTACAGATCAACACCTCACACCACTCCTCTCAGGATCCCCTCCCTCCCTCTGTACTGGTAAAGATCAACAACTCACACCACTCCTCTCAGGATCCCTCCCTCTGTACTGGTACAGATCAACAACTCACACCACTCCTCTCAGGATCCCTCCCTCTGTACTGGTAAAGATCAACAACTCACACCACTCTCTCAGGATCTCTCCTCTGTACTGGTACAGATCAACAACTCACACCACTCCTCTCAGGATCCCTCCCTCTGTACTGGTAAGATCAACAACTCACACCACTCCTCTCAGGATCCTCCTCCCTCTGTACTGGTAAAGATCAAAACTCACACCACTCCTCTCAGGATCTCTCCCTCTTGTACTGGTACAGATCAACAACTCACACCACTCCTCTCAGGATCCCTCCCTCTGTACTGGTAAAGATCAACAACTCACACCACTCCTCTCAGGATCCCTCCCTCTGTACTGGTAAAGATCAACAACTCACACCACRCCTCTTAGGATCCCTTCCCCTTGACCCATATTCCTCTACTTTCTTCACTGCCTCAGCATATGACAACTTCCCCAGCCCCATGGGCACCCCGACAATTAACACATACCACTACTTTCCCCAATGCTACACATTCCTTTGTCTCATGCCCTTCTGCACACTTCTCACACCTAGGAACCACCCTCCTATACACTGCTGCCACATGCCCATAAGCTTGACACCTGTAACAACGTAATGTATTCGGCACAAAAACTCATACAGGATAACTTATCTATCCTAACATCACTTTGTCAGGCAAAGACTCAACATAAAAACTCAAAAGAACAGACAATGAATCTTCTCGTTCACCACTCACGCCACCCTGCCTGAGTTGTACCAAATGACGAGCATCACAAACACCGGGAATCTTCCCCTTCAGTTGGTCAACTTTTATATTTACTGCTACCCCAGTAATCACTATTTTCAATGGCGCCCTTTTCTTGAGAGCAAAACAATTCAAATTTCTTGCCTCCATTCGTTTAACACAGAGCGCCTTCTCCCTCTGACCAGCAGTAACACAAACAATTATCACAAGACCACTTCTGGTTATCCTCACCGATTCCACAGCACCCAACTCTGTTTTCACCCACCCTGAAACCACAAATGGTAACGCCAAAAGGTAAGGACCCACTTTCTGCAAAAATGTCACTCCTACTGGACCAGATTCTTCTTTATCATGTCCATTGATGCCAGGCTCGGGTCCGAGCTGTTCACTACACCTTCCACCTCACTTAACTCACCCTCATTCACTTCCATTTCCCCTCCAGAACTCTCACTCGCACGGCTCACTCTGTTCACACTTGACATCAGTCCTCTTCAACACCCCCATCTCTATTTTTTTCACACTCTTCCTCAGTTTCAAATTCAACCTTTCCTTTATTCATTTCTCTTCAACCTCTTCTTCCTCTTTTTCCCCTCTATTCTTCGTCAGAATACACCTTTCTGTGTCGCAATATTCCTCTTCCCCTGACTTTGCTTGCGGCCCGGTGGCATCCCGACGTAACTCCCTCTCATAATCCTGCAGTAAAATCTCATACACCCAAGTACTTCTCTGCAGCTGCCACCACAACATCTATTTTCTGTGATTTACGTTCCATTTGTAAGGTACAGTTGATAGCCATGGCTACAAATGCTAAAAATCCAACCTTACTGAAGCACATGTTATTCCTATCACTCTCTATTGGCTTCAGCCTACTTAAAGGGAGCCTCTTAGGATCCTTCTCCCTGGACCCATCTTCCTTTACTACACTCTTCACTGCCTCCTCATATGACACCTTCTGTACTACTCTGATCCTGGCAACCTCAACCTGCCTTTCCATCACCAGACACTTCTGATCTCCAGCACCATGGGTACTCCTACCTACAGGTAACACACACACAACTTTTCCCACCGATGCTGCAACCTGATCTCAGAGCATTTCATTAGTATATGTTATGTTTCGTATGGTATGTATTAATTTGTGGATTTTATCACTCATTTCATATGATATGTTACGAATTACAATTTGTATTATATGTTACGAATTTGCAAAACGTACAATATGTTACAAATTTGCAAAACATACCTTATGTTATGATTTGCAAAAAAGTACGATATTTTATGAATTCTAGCTAGGTAGCTAACGTTAGCTAGCCTAGGGGTTAGGGTTATGGTTATGGTTAAGTTTAGGAGTTAGGTTAGAGGGTTAGGGCAGGGGTGAGCAATTCCAGTCCTTGGGGGCCTAATTGGTGTCACAGTTTTTCCCCAGCCCCAGCTAACACACCTGACTCCAATAATCACCTAATCATGATCTTCAGTTTAGAATGCAATTTGATTAATCAGCTGTGTTTGATAGGGATGGKGAAAAAGTGTGACACCAATCAGGGACCTGAGGACTGGAGTTGCCCACCCCTGGGTTAAGGGAAGGGTTAGCTAAAAGGGTTAGGGTTAGGGGAGGGTTAGCTAACATGCTAACAAGTAGTTGCAAAGTAGCTAAAAAGTAGTAAGGAGTTGAAAAGTTGCTAAAATGCTAAGTTGTCCATGATGAGATTTGAACTCGCAACCTTTGGTTGCTAGACACACCTACCCATCCTCCCCTACCAACCACCCTACTTTAGTTTTTCCCTTAAGTAACTATCTGTCTTATGAAACCATACCAAACGTAACATATCATACTAATTTGAGTGTTACATATTTTCATTTACTATGTTATGTCTAGTCTATGAGACCAGGCTGCAACTACACATTCCTTTGTCTCATGCCCTCCTGCACACTTCTCACATCTAGGAATCTCCCTCCTACACACTGCTACAATATGACCATAAGTTTGGCACCTAAAACACTGTAATGGGTGTGGGGGGGAAAAGCGCTCATGGTGCTTGTTATTCTAACAACCACTAACAAGCCATACCTCTGGTTCGTTCAGCCATTCCTATGGGGGAAATTAATGCAGAAATAATGGGGTTTTGGGATAAACGCTGAAAATAAGGTCTGAGGTTAACACAGGTTTAGGAGATCTTATACGTTTTGTTCTATGAGATAATATCAGTCAGTAATGACCTTTATGAATTATGAAGCTTGTATGTGCTTTATGTGCTTCTTTAGATTACATGAATGCAAAAAAAATCACTAAAATTGAAATAAAAAAAMATCTAAAAACTGATGAAGATTATCTCCAGTCGCGTGCAGTTTTATAAATAATTGCATGCTATTCTAACATTTTTTCATGAGGCTGAGAGAAAATGTTGCTGTTTTAAAGCWAATTTTCTGCAATTCTACACATATTGCCACATATGTCGCTGCATGTAGAAAATTCTAAGAAATGTTCAGTAATTGACACAAGCTGTCTCCAATCAATCAATGTCTGGTCGTGTGTTTGGCAGGGGGGGTCACCTGAGGAGTAGCGTCAATGAGTTAGCCAGCTAACTAAAGATAAACAACCAGAAATAACCACAGATTTTCTGGTTCATTAAGAAATGTTAACTAAGTTATGTGTTTTTGGTTGTGGAGTCAACTACATCATGCCATTTCAAGCTTCTCTTTCTAAAAAATATAAAGTTATGTCAGAATATTGAGCTGAATATTGAGCTGAGCTTTGTAGTATACCCCTCTGAGCCAGGGGAGTTCTGTGAATCTTGATCGTATACGAAACCTATCATTTGAACTCATAAATGTAAGAAGCTTGTGGGAACGTCAGCATGGAAGATCCGCCCATTAAATTTTCATGTCCTTTTAAAAAAAAAAGACAACTGAGGAAAGTTTTGATCCATCGACCTCTGGGRCCAGTGTGCCACTCTGCTACTAACTACCCAGATTGACCCAAACCCACAATCCATGGCTTTGAAGGAAAGTGCCATATACATTAGGCCACTGACACAAGTGCAGACTGTATGAACTGAAAGAAGCAGGGAAACTGTGATCCCTTGCTCCATGTGCTTCCCATACCGTATGTCTTCGTTCTGTGGTCCTGTGGTTATGAATAGAAAAGTAATTTTTAGCTAGCCTCACAGAAACATACAAGACACAGTTCTTGTTAACAGAGAAATTATTTTACTTTATTGTATAGAAACAATTATTTTGTTTTATATCATAAAAATATAAGTATTGAGAATAACTTCACAGTTATTACAGTGCATTCGAAAAGTATTCAGACCCCTTTACGTTTTCCACATTTTGTTACGTTACAGACTTATTCTAAAATATATATATTTTTTAAATGTTCCTCATCAATCTACACACAATACATCATAATGACAAAGCAAAAACTGGTTTTTATACATTTTTGGACATACAAAAAAAAATGAAAAATACATTTACATAAGTATTCAGACCCTTTACTCAGTACTTTGTTGAAGCACCTTTTAGCATTGATTACAGCCTCGAATCTTCTTGTGTATGATGCTACAAGCTTGTCACACCTGTATTTGGGGAGTTTCTCCCATTCTTCTCTGTAGATCCTCTCAAGCTCTGGCAGGTTGGATGGGGAGTGTCACGTCACAGCTATTTTCAGGTCTCTCCAGAGATGTTTGATCGGGTTCAAGTCCAGGCTCTGGCTGGGCCTCTCAAGTACATTCAGAGACTTGTCCCGAAGCCACTCCTGCGTTGTCTTGGCTGTATGCTTAGGGTCATTGTCCTATTGGAAGGTAAACCTTCGCCCCYGTCTGAGGTCCTGAGCACTCTGGAGCAGGTTTTCATCAAGAAGCTCTCTGTACTTTYCTCTGTTCATCTTTCCCTCGCTCCTGACTATTCTCCCAGTCCCTGTCACTGAAAAACGTCTCCACAGCATGATGCTGCCACCACCATGCTTCACCGTAGGGATGGTGCCAGGTTTCCTCCACACATGACGCATGTAAATAAGGTATTTCTGTTTTTTTATTTGTAAGAAATTTGCAAACATTTCTAAAAACCTGTTTTCGCTTTGTCATTATGGGGTATTGTGTGCAGATTGATGAGGGYAAAAAACTTTTATCTGTTTTTGAATAAGGCTGTAACATAGCAAAATGTGGAAAAGTAAAGGGGTCTGAATACTTTCTGAATGCACTGTATGTGTTCAGTATATCCATGGTGAAATAAGATTTTGTCCTTTTAGAATATCCAATGGTAGCTGCTCGAGCGACTGTTTGTTTTAAAATCTAGTAACCTCAATGTGTCTGAGACTTTACACTTGAGTTGTGTCACATTCATTTGCCAGTATTCAAGTTTGTAGTGCATTTACAGCCACTGTTATGTAACTAACTACAGTATACACCAGATGATGTGAGGTAGTTTGAAATCACGGCGACCAGTAACCTTAATGGTCTGAAATAGCTTACTCTCCCAGATCAGTGTAATAGATGAAGGAGAAGAGAAAAGAAGAGAAAGCCATTTTTGACTATTGAAATACAGACCAAGATTTTTTATTAATATTTCAGCTGCACAGTTATGGAAGAATCCACCTTTTATGTTTTGCAACTCGCCAAAAACCCACTGACGATGGATAAAAAGTTCAGTATGACTCTGTCCATATGAATATATTTCATTGTTTGTCAGTACATTCTTTCAGTCTCCAGTTCCAGTACATTGCAACACTTTGTTTTAGCATGTATACTGTATGTCAGTATAGTCCTGTACAGTGATAGATAGAGGTGTGGCGATGTTTGACCCTAGGCTTAGGGAGTGCACACCTTGGCTGTCCGTGGTCGTGTCCTATAACCACTGGGGTCGATGGTCGGTAAGGACCGTGTACTAAGGGAGCTGTACATAGGACAGGGTTGCGAAGGGGGGTACATGTCATCCTCCCACCTCAGTACCTTACCCCTGGGCCTGGCCCCTATCCGGTTGACAACAGGTGCTTTGGGCAGGGCTTTGGGCACCTTGTAGAGGTACACGTCATAGTGGATCAGGGGACTGCAGGGGGGCCTTGGCTTGGCATTTATGGGACGGTAGAGCTCCATCTCGATGGTCACCTCGCCCTGTAAGAACACACGCACAGACACACACATACAGTACAGGGTTGGGGAGGAACTGATTACATGTAATCAGTACATGTAATCTCATTAAATAAAAACTGTAATGGTAATCAGTTACATTATAAGAAATATATTCCACTCAGATAACAGATATATTTTTTAAACTAGATGATTACTTCTTGGATTGCTTTTAAATCAGCAAGGATGCAAAACAAATACATTATGACACCTTTCTGTTTACGCAATGACATTCAATTAAGCCTTGAAAAAAGGTGAAAGTTTAAGTTTGTTCCACCTGGGCGAGTCTGACCACAAATCAGAGACCACTATGATAACACACTAAAATGTGTTTGATGGATCCTTTTTGTCTCTTCTAATGCCTCTTAAGGGGAAAGTAATCCAAAAGTAACTGAAAGTAATCAGATTTATGTTATTGAGTTTGGGTAATCCAAAAGTTATGTTACTGATTACAATTTTGGACAGGAGGTAACTAGTAACTGTAACGGATTACATTTAGAAAGTAATGTATCCCACCCTACACATATACACACACACACACCAGCTCATAGACACACATCTGTGTGGTTACTTATACCTAAAACGGTTTTCTACAGAATTGAAACGCCAACATAAAGTTCCTTAATAGGGCATTGGGCCACCACGAGCCAGAACAGCTTCAATGCACCTTGGCTTAGATTCCACAAACGTCTGGAACTCTATTAGAAGGATGTGACACCATTCTTCCACAAGAAATTCCATAATTTTGTGTTTTATTGATGGTGGTGGAAAACATTGTCTCAGGCGCCGCTACAGAATCTCCCATATTGGGTTTTATATATAACGCTAAGCATGATTGGATGTGAATTGCTTAATTAACTCAGGAAGCACCTGCTTTCAATATATACTTTGTATCCCTCATTTACTCAAGTGTTTCCTTTATTTTCCCAGTTACCTGTACCGTCCAGCTCTTTACAGCTACCCTTTCCTTCTACCCCTAACCTCCATTTCAGCCATACACTGATCGACACAGGATAACACATCAGAGAAAGGCCAAACTCTGTGGTGTGAATCATTTGATCTTTTTCCCCTCCCTCCTTTCTTCAGGGAAAAGGGGGAGTAGGATTGGCCTCAGTGTGGTAACGTATGGGCACATTTCCATCAGAAAGGCTTCTCTGATGATCGTCTGCATTCCAGACGTCCTCATTAATYAACCAGAGTAATGGCAAAATGGTTCAATCAGACATAACTCACCCACCCACACCCTGCCTTTAAGTTTCAACACTTGCTTCCCAAGCTGCTCTGTGAGCTTTTCTGCAAGTGTGTGTGTGTGTGTGTGTGTGTGTGTGTGTGTGTGTGCGTGCGTCCGTGACTGCACGTGCGGGGGTGCATGCTTGTCTGTGTATATATGTGTTTGCGTTGGCAAATCCTGAGGCTCRCTGTGGAATTCACACACCATCGTTCCACCACATCCTCAGCCAATGACAGTGTGCGGATGAATCCAACATCCCAGCAGGCTTTGGGAGGCAGAGAAAAATCTTGACACGCCCTATTTGTGCCCTCTCTTCACCCCCTGCCCCTCTCTCCCTACCTGAAGTGTGCCTTTCCTCTCTCCTCTCCAGATAAATTATTTGGTAAAGGTGAGCAGGAGTGCATTCATTGTCAGAACGTTGTAAAAGCGCTATAAGAACACAATGTGGTATTTAGGTCAGCTAAAGAGAGAGAGGGAGTAATGTAAGGGGGTTATGTGGAATCAGAGTGTATTTAACGTCAACATTTCATGTTTTCCTTAGATTACATTAAATCTGCATAATGCATTCTTGATTCTATGTATCTATTATACATCATTTTCTGAGTCTCAGTACAACGCGATACAGTCTGGCTGTTGTGTGTGTGTGTAAGAAAGAAAGGAATAGAGAGAATGGTGAGGTCATTGAGTTGGTCCTCTCAAGCTTGGACCAAAGCGACAGAATTGGTTTCCATGGCAACGGTGCCCCCTCTGTCTGAGGCTGCATTTGTAAAGACCCTCCAGCAACAGGGAGGAGAGGAGCGATAGGAGAGAGGAGAAAGAGATAGAGGAGAGAGAGGACTGGGGGAACGATGTGAAACATTTTCTGGAGAGAGAGGGGAATAAGCGAGACAGAGAGGGGGAGAGGTTGATGCCAGAAAAAGAGATATAAAAATAACAAAAGGGAACAAAAGGGAAAGAGGGAGGGGGTGGAGGGCTGTATAAAAATATATTTAGAAAGGGCGAGCGGGTTTTAGAGGAATAGAGATAGACATCTATCTCAGTGCCCAGCTCTCTCAACCACACCATCACCTCTTGTCCTGTGGTGTGATGGACACTGTGCTCTCTCTTCCCAGAGACAAGCCTGAACACACACACACGCACGCATGCATACACACACACCCACACACACATGCACACAGAAACACACACAAACAGTCAAACCCAGAGTGGCCCCCAGGGAAGGGAGGCTTTCTGGTTGACTCCTCAAGTGTCATTGGTGTTGATTGGAGATAAAGCAGAAATTAAAGAGATGAGGGTAGAAACATAACAGATTCATTGGAGAGTTCTTCGGTCTGCTAAAATGCCAAATAACAATCCCTAATGTAACGGACGTCAAGCTGTTACTTAACAAGTACCACTTTCTCCTGATTGTCTCTGGTCCACCAAGGCTCGAACCCAGGCACAATTGAGGAGCAATTTGCTGAGCTATAGCTCATGCAGGTTGATTGATTTTATATTCTCTGTCCATCCCAAGGACACACAAACGTTTCAGCTTTACACCCTCTTCAGTATGTGTGTGTTTGTGTTTGTGCAAAGCGTTAACATTTTGTCTGAGAAAGGTGCAAAGCCAATAGGTCTTCTCATTTGAACCATGGGTGCTATGTGTTCTCTTACATTACAGAGACTGAGGGAGAGATAGAGAGAATGTGTTAAGTGCTGTTGTAGCTGCTTGCCTGCTGTTCATTCCCATAGCCAAACTTTTCCTCTGTAGTGGTTTGAATATTTCTCTGTCCCTATTGATGGGAAAGGGGTCCTCCATCCCCCATCCAACCAACCAAAGGCCCCACAGCTTAAGAAGTGCCCTACAATACTAGACTCTGGCCAATCAGTCTAGAACTCTCTCAATGATCACTCCGACAAAGGCATGGCATTGGAGAGGCCTTCTTCGAGACTCATTGAGAATGCAGGGCAAGGTATGAAAAATGATGTGTGAACGGGGAATGTAACAGAGGGTGGGTGGGTGTGTGTGTGCGCGTGTGTCAGAAAGAAAGAGTTATGTGTGTGTTTGTCCTTCTGAATAAGGCTCTTTCTGACATGAGTGGTGAGAGAAGAGTTTTATTTTGTGTGTTTCAGCTGCAGTTCTGTGAGAAAGCAAACTACAGGATCCATGCAAGCTGTGTGTGTGTGTGTGTGTGTGCGTGTGCGTGTGCATGCGTGTGTGTGTGAGAGTACAACCTAAGGAGCTACCAAGCTGTAATAAGCCATGCAAGTGTTTGAGAGGGAAAGGCACAGTATTGTTCAGGAAAACACAGGGACAAAGGTGTCATGTTAAAAAGGTTTATTTCAACATTTTGTTAGATTTTGTTCTCTGTTTTGAAGTCTGTATTCCCAAAAAAGTACAAAATAAAACAAGTACATCAAAGGATTAGAAATCACATCAATGAAAACGAAGACACKGTGTGTTGTTTCTTTTATATCAATCCAAGCATTTTTTTCATATATTTATACATACTCACTTAATTAGTCAGACAAACATRGAAACCTCTCAGTAACTTTTATATTTTTTACAATGTTTAACTTCTTTTTTTAAACTCCATATGATTTTTTTCTTTTTACAAAATACACCAATGCAGGCAGGGGAATATGAGTGTATATGTGAGTGTGTGTATGTACATATATGTGTGTGTTTGTGTGTTCTGGTGTGTCGGTTTGTGTGTTCTAGTGTGTATATGTGCGTGCGGGCAGGGGGTAAGGGGGAGCAGAGTGACAGCAACGAAGGGGCAGGGCAGCGAGGCAGGGGGGCGTGATTGGGCGTAAGGGGTCGCTATAGGCGGTGGCAGGTCAGGGGGAGTTTCAGCTGGGGTGGTGTGTTTTTTTTCTTCAGCGGCGTGGGCCGCTTGGTGGCAGTGTTGCCGTGTTGTAGACGGTGGTTGGCTGGTGGTAGCAGTTGTAGGCGTGGCGGCTGGGATAGAGAGCAGGACTGGAGCTCTCATCCCGACCCAGGCTTCTACATCATGTTGTTCTGCAGTGAGTTTACCTCCGAGGAGTTCTCCTCGCCCAGTACCTTGTGGTTCTCGTGTTTGGGGGTCAGGGAGTTGTGGATGTTCAGGGAGTCGTCCTCCTTGGGCACCGGGGCCTTCACGGGGTCCTCCAGCTTGTTCTGGGCATTAGGATCATCCTGCCAGGGACGGACGGACAGATGGACGGAGGGAGGAGAAAACACTGTTAGGCCCACCCAGTCAGACCGCCCAAAACTGTTATAAACCAAACCCTCCCTCTAGTCTACCATGTGGTCTTTTGTTGCATCCTGTTATTGGGACTGTCACAGCATTGGCCAATAGATGGCCTTCAACCAATCAATTTATAGCCCCTTATAGACAGACCACTGCTATTGCATATTGTCATTCCCTTAAAGAGATGACAATATCTGAAATACCATCCTAACATCTCAAGATATTAGAGCCTCTAACTCCACCTCTTACCACCCCTCTCCCCTCCATCCCTCTCTGTAATCCCATTTAATATATTGTTTGGATATAAATATCCCAAAATCCCATATTATCCTCACACTACCTGACTATCCGTCAACGGAAGAGAGCTGTGAGTCAGCTAACCGTAAAAAAGACCCATTGTACAGTGGCCGTGGCTACCCAATTGTTTCAACATCATGCTTGCTTTGTACATTTCTTTTGGTTGAAGGGACATAGAGGTGATTGGAGAGCTGTATGAGCGACTCCCTCCCACCCGTCATAACCCACCAACAAGCACCCCATCCAGGCCAACCGGGAAGCGCATGCACATCCACATGCAAGACCCCTAGAGAATCCAGAATCCCTCCCCCATCACTCATCCAGCCCCCTTCACCTCGCTACTGTCCCAATTAAAACACAATGAGCCATGTCCTCATTGGCATTAAACACATTGTCTGTGGAACCACCTTCATACATACCTACAGTACAGCTGGAGCTGGAAAAACAATGCATTAGGAGACAACTCTGTTTCACTTCAATTCATCCTTTTGGCTGCATTTAATTAAGGTCAAGAACAAGAATGGATTGGCATTCATTTGAACCTGATTTTCCTAGCCTGTTATCCTTATTAATATTGCATAGCTTCATCGACCCTGCTGTGTTGAGGTAGAAGTGTCTGTCTGTGCTCAGGCTGACTGACAGACACACACATGCATACACACATACAAACACACACGCATAAACACACATGTGCACGCACACACACACACACACACGCAAGCACACACGCACGCACGCACACACACTGCAGACCCTGAGGGCTGTGCCATTACGAAACAGAGCTGAATGCTTGTTATTCAATGGCACACAAAAGGGATGGCGAGAGCATTTACCCATTGGCTGATGGCCTAGATAGTAACTTCGGGCAGGACGTGGGGATACGTCACTTCCATGGTTACAGGATAGGGGCCATCTTTCCTTCCGTCAGCGTGAAACTGGAAAATGTGTTGTTGTTTGCTGTTTGCTGTCATTGTATTGGGGAACGAGGGTGAGAGGGACTTTGCGGGGAGTTTTTGGAACAGAGATATACGGGGTGTTGAGATGAAGATGAAACATGGACAGATCTTTGTATCCTTCCTGCTTTATGTGTGTGTGTGTGTGTGTGTGTGTTCAGAGTTGATGTGAGTGTGTCTGGATCTGCATCTTTGTGTGCATGATATAAAACGTGTGTGTGTGTGTGTGTGTGTATCTGTGTATGCGTAGTGGAGGAAGGACACGAAGAGGGTGGGACAGGACTGAGTCAAAAGATTTGTTACAGATAGATAGAGAACCTCAATGCTCTTCACTGGCACGGCACAGTACAGTATGGCTCAGCACAGCACAGCAAAGCACAGCACGTCTGGCTGTTCTAATCGTGTGTGTAGTCGTGTTGTGTGTGTGGTGTGTGTGTGTGTGGTGTGGTGTGTGTGTGTGTGTGTGTGTGTGTGTGTGTGTGTGTGTGTGTGTGTGTGTGTGTGTGTGTGTGTGTGTGTGTGTGTGTGTGTGTGTGTGTGTGTGTGTGTGTGTGTGTGTGTGTGTGAGAGAGAAGGAAAGGAATGGTGAGGTCATTGAGTTGGTCCTCTCAAGCTTGGACAAAGCGACAGAATTGGTTTCCATGGCAACGGTGCCCCCTCTGTCTGAGGCTGCATTTGGTAAGACCCTCCAGAACAGGGAGGAGAGGAGGATAGGAGAGAGGAGAAAGAGATAGAGGAGAGAGAGGACTGGGGAACGATGTGAAATTTTCTGGAGAGAGAGGGAATAAGCGAGACAGAGAGGGGAGAGGTTGATGCCAGAAAAAGAGATATAAAAATAACAAAAGGGAACAAAAGGGAAAGAGGGAGGGGGTGGAGAGGCTGTATAAAAATATTATTTAAGAAAGGGGAGCGGGTTTTTAGAGGAATAGAGATAGACATCTATCTCAGTGCCCAGCTCTCTCAACCACAACATCACCTCTTGTGTCTGTGGTGTGATGGACATCGTGCTCTCTCTTCCCAGAGACAAGCTGAACAACACACCGCACAGCATGCATACACACACACCCACACACAATGCACACAGAAACACACAACAACAGTAAACCCAGAGTGGCCCCAGGGAAGGAGAGGCTTTCTGGTTGACTCCTCAAGTGTATTGGTGTTGATTGGAGATAAAGCAGAAATTAAAGAGATGAGGGTAGAAACATAACAGATTCATTGGAGAGTTCTTTCGGTCTGCTAAAAATGCCAAATAAGAATCGCTAATGTAACGGACGTCAAGCTGTTACTTAATCAAGTACCACTTTCTCCTGATTGTCCTTGCCACCAAGGCTCCGAACCCAGGCACAATTGAGGAGCCAGTTGCTGATGCTATAGCTCATGCAGGTTGATTGTTTTATATTCTCTGTCCCATCCCAAGGACACACAAACGTTTCAGCTTTACACACCTCTTCAGTTATGTGTGTGTTTGTGTTTGTGCAAAGCGTTAACATTTTGTCTGAGAAAGGTGCAAAGCCAATAGGTCTTTCTCATTTGAACCATGGGTGCTATGTGTTTCTTACATTACAGAGACTGAGGAGAGATAGAGAGAATGTGTTAAGTGCTGTTGTAGCTGCTTGCCTGCTGTTCAATCCCATAGCCAAACTTTTCCTCTGTAGTGGTTTGATAATATTTCTCTGTCCTATTGATGGGAAGGGGTCCTCCATCCCCAATCACCCAACAAGGTCCCGCAGACTGAGAAGGTGTGTGGGTGTGTGTGGTGTGTGTGTGTGTGTGTGTGTGTGTGTGTGTGTGTTGTGTGTGTGTGTGTGTGTGTGTGGTGTGTGTGTGTGTGTGTGTGTGTGTGGTGTGTGTGTGGTGTGTGTGTGTGTGTGTGTGTGTGTGTGTTGTGTGTGTGGTGGTGTGTGTGTGTGTGTGTGTGTGCAACCAAGGAGCTACCAAGCTGTAATAAGCCATGCAAGTGTTTGAGAGGGAAAGGCACAGTAATTGTTCAGGAAAACACACGGGACAAAGGTGTCATGTTAAAAAGGTTTATTTCAACAGCTCAGATTTTGTTTTATCCATCTGTGTGGTTACTTCTAACTTAAACGGTTTCCTACAGAATTGAAACACCAACATAAAGTGCCTTAATAGGGCGTTGAGCCACCACAAACCAGAACAGCTTCAATGCACCTTGGCATAGATTCCACAAATGTCTGGAACTCTATTGGAGGGATGCGACAGCATTCTTCCACAAGAAATTCCATAAGTTGGTGTTTTATTGATGGTGGTGGAAAACGCCGTCTCAGGCGCCGCTCCAGAATCTCCCATATTGGGTTATAAACATAACGCTAAGCATGATGGGATGTGGATTTCTTAAATAACTCAGGAACCACACCTGTGTGGAACCACCTGCTTTCAATTTACTTTGCATCCCCCATTTACTCAAGTATTTCTTGTATTTTGCCAGTTACCTGTACCATCCAGCTCTTTACATATAACCTTTCCTTCTACCCACAACCTACATTGCAGCCATACATTGATCTACACAGGATAACACATCAGAGAAAGGCCAAACTCTGTGGTGTGAATAAATGTATCTTTTTTCCCACTCTCCTTTCGTTGGGGAAAGTGAGAGTAGGATTTGACCTCAGTGTGGTAACGTATGGGCACCTTTCCATCAGAAAGGCTTCTCTGATGATCGTCTGCATTCCAGACATCCTCATTAATAAACCAGAGTAATGCCAAAATGGTTCAATCAGACATAACTCACCCACCCACACCCTGCCTTTTAGTTTTAACACTTGCTTCCCAGCTGCTCTATGAGCTTTTCTGCAAGTCTGTGTGTTTGTGTATACTTTGACTCTGTGCAATTTTGTGTGCTTCGTGTGTGTATGTGTGCGCTCGTGACTGTGCGTGCGGGCATGTATGTTTGTCTGTGTGTATATGTGTTTGCGTTGGCCAATCCTGAGGCTCCCTGTGGAATTCACACACCATCGTTCCACCACATCCTCAGCCAATGGCAGTGTGCGGATGAATCCAACATCCCAGCAGGCTTAGGGAGGCAGAGAAAAATCTTGACARGTCCTCTTTGTGCCCTCTCTTCCCCCCTTCCCCCTATCTCCCTACCTGAAGTGTGCCCTTCCTCTCTCCTCTCCAGATAAATGATTTGGTAAAGGTGAGCAGGAGTGCATTCATCGTCAGAATGTTGTAAAAATGCTATAAGAACACAAAGTGGTGTTAATGTCAGCTAGAGAGAGAGAGGGAGTATTGTAAGGGGGTTATGTGGAATCAGTGTATTTAACGTCAACAATTCATGTTTTCCTAGATAAACATTAAATCTGAATAATGCATTCTTGATTTTATATATCTATTATACATCATCTTCTGAGTCTCAGTACAACGCGACACA
>NC_036874.1:7300234-7302522 GCF_002910315.2 Salvelinus sp. IW2-2015 | reverse complement strand
TATGCTTTATCTTCCAATCAACACCAATACACTTGAGAGTCAACCAGAAAGCTCCCTTCCCTGGCCACTTGGGTTTATCTGTTGTGGGGTGTGTTTCTGTGGCATTGTTGTGGGTGTGTGTGTATGCATGCTTGCGTGTTGTGTGTTCAGCTTGTCTCTGGAGTAGAGAGCACAGAATTCCATCACACACAGGACAAGAAGTTGTGTTGCTTGAGAGAGCGGCACTCGAATAGATGTCTATCTCTATTCCTCTAAAAACCCGCTCCCCTTTCTTAAATATATTTCTAACAGCCTTCCACCCCCTCCCTCTTTCCTTTTGTTCTTTTGTTATTTTTATATCTCTTTTTCTGCATCAACCCTCCCCCTCTCTGTCTCGCTTATTCCCTCTCTCTCCAGAAAATATTTACATCGTTCCCCCAGATCCTCCTCTCCTCCTCTATCTCTATTCTCCTCTCTCCTATCCTCCTCTCCTCCCTGCTTCTGGGAGGGTCTTACAAATGCAGCCTCATACAGAGCTGACCGCTTGCCATGGAAACCAATTCTGTCGCTTTGTCCAAAGCTTGAGTAGACCAACTCATGACCTCACCATTCCTGTCTTCTCCTTCACACACACACACACACACACACACACACGACACACACACACACACAAACACACACACACACCACACACACACACACACACACACACACACACACACATACACACACCACACACACACACACCACAACACACACACAACACACACAACACGAACTTACACACACGATTTAGAATCAGCCAGCTGTGAGAGGGAGGGAGGACAGGGAGGGGACCAGAGACGAGAGGGAGGGAGGAGGGAGAACAGGTAAAAGAGGATTAAATGAAGAGGAAAGTAGGAGGGTCACATTGTGGAGGAAAAGGAGAGTGTCGATGGGGAAATTGAAAAAGAGGATGCAGCGAGAGGTGGAAAGAAGAGAAAAAAGAGAGATGAACGGAGAATAGGGAGGGAAAAATCAGGATTCAAGGACGAGGGGAAAGTATGTGAAAACAGAGGGTAAAGGAGGTGGGGAGAGGAGGAAGGAGGGAGAGAAAAAGCAAGAGAGAGCAGTGTTAGTTACAGTATAGTGCAAGTGTAAGACTTCAGTTTGCAGATGACAGAGAGACAGATACCCTCTGTGATGCAACAAATCAGCTGTGAATCAAAACTAGACTACAGCTATGGKCACTTTGACACCCAATCCTGGGTTGCATTCAATAGGGCACACTGTATAGCAAAATGTTTTGCAACTGAAAACAAAAATGAGAGGTACTTTCCAAACAGGCAACAATGACTCACCATTGACCTACCATTGAAGCACTGTGATTCACTTTGTGTACCCAATTAAAAACTTGGAGAAACATGATATCCAAAACAGACTTCCAAAACAGTCATTTGTCATTTTGTGTTATTCTAGAAACCTCTGCTGGCTGGAAAGAGTTTCTCAGTTTCTCTGTCTCTTCTCGATCTCCTTCTCTCCCTCTCCTCATCATATCCACAGTTAAACAGCCTCTGAACTAGACCCATCAGTACAGCCCCAGCACTTCCTACTACTGTCTGATTGAAAATGTCATCTCAAATGATTGAGATGCAGCGCCAATATCTATATTTAATATCTATATTTAATGAGTTCATATGACAGGCCAATCAAAGCTCAAGTAATGATGAGGGAGAGTGTGCTAGAGAGATGGAGTAGAGAAATAAATAAATAGAGAGACAGAAAGGAGTTGACAATATTGATTATTATTATTTTAATTATGTTAATATTGAAATCTCCAAAGTAAGCTTTGGCAATATATACATTGTTATATCATGTCAATAAAGCAAATTTAATTTAATTGAAAGGAAGATACTACAGGGCTAAGAGAGAGAGAGAGATATTTCTAAGCCGTGGCACAGGAGAAAAGGGACTAAAGCCAGGATGTGTCAGTTTTAATCTGGCTCTTCAGCCAGAACCCACACACTCTCCTCTCTGCAAAGATAACGTTACCAGCATCTCTCTCTCTCTTTCCCTCCCTCAATCCCTACTATTTTTCCTTCCCTTTCTCCCCCTTCCTCCCATTCATGACCTCTCTCTTTCCCCACCTTCCCCAGCACCTCTCTCCCTCCATCTTTCTCCCTGCCTCTCTCTCTGACAGGGAAGCAGACCCCATCTTGACTGTGGCACATACACTGTGCAGCCCACTGCAATTATCTGCAGCAGATGGAGGGAGAGAGAGGTGGGTGTCTCATGTATACATGAGCCTCATCAGCAGTGCCCTATACACG
>NC_036874.1:7262939-7292928 GCF_002910315.2 Salvelinus sp. IW2-2015 | reverse complement strand
ATAAAAGAAGATGCCACTTTTCGACACTGTCATCAAGCTTAAGTGATATTACCTCGCTGTTCACCAACTGTTACTTGGCACTAAAGAAATACACTTTTTATGCACTGTCATGGAAAGCTAAAATGACCATCCGCGTCACTTTCCTATGGTCATCGCGCTCGAAACGATGGGTCCGGGGGGGTATTACGGACAACGGAAGCGGCCAGGAAGGAGCGAGTCACAAGAGACGAGTATGAACCCGGAGAGTAAAGTCGCACGGTCAGCAATGGATGGTCATTTATAAGGCTTCATGACAGTGGTCTAAAAAATGGTCATTTCTTTAGTCCAATAAAGTGACACAGTATAGTCATACGAGTACCTTCATCGACAGGTGGGTCAGAGAGAAGTGATATTTCTTATAGATCCCAGTAAGGTTGACACAGGGTAACTAACCATTAAGGACTGTTCAATGACACTGCTCAAAAAGTGCATTTCTTTAGTCCCAAGTAAAGTGACGCAGGATGGTCCATAATTTCCTCTCTACGACGGTCGAGATACTAGTGGTATTATATCTACACAGGGTTCTTTCACAGGAATACGCGCAAGATGGAAAAGAAACATGACTAGTGTAGATGAGAATGAGCTAATCGTGACCTACAGGTAGCGGGGCCTCCACCATAAACAATAGATTGGTAAAAACCCCAACTTATCCACTAAACAAGGAATTGACTTCTCGTGACAGCAGCGAAAAGTACAATGAAAAACGGAGATCAATGGGGGTATTCCTGACTGCAACTTCCTTAGCAAGGGTGTCATAGCTAAATAGCGAGTCTATATCTTACGGGGGGAGAAAAAGATGTCGGAGAGGGGAAGGCCTCTGTGAAAGCCGGACGCATACATGCGCGAAGACAAAGTACAGTGGGGCATTCTAATACTGGAGTGATCGCGCGCGTTAGGGGCTGGGAGTAACAATTTACGAGCGAGAGACTTTATGAGAGGGGCGCACGCGAGGGAGAGGAGAGATCAGTGGCAGCGAGGAACTCCATGGAGGTAGCACGCGTTGGCGCTACACGAGAGAGCTAACGAGCGATTAGTGGGAGAGCCCTCGGGGCTATCGAGGGTGTGTGGGAATTAAAATAGCTGTTGGCGAGGCGGGAGGAACAGGAGGCGAGGAGGATGGCCGCGCCTCTCACGTCTAGAACGTGTGGGGATGAGAGCCTGTGAGGAAGGAGCGAGCATTGGAGTCTGGTGTCGAGGGGCATGCATATCTTGGCCCGAGCATCAGAGCTATCAGTTACACAACACCAAACGAGTTTGAACGCGAATAGGTGTAAAATAGAGAATAGGTATTATGATGGGCCCAGCCGCGGGGGAAGGATGGGCTAACCGCCGAGTCTTGACTTGAGTTAAATTGAGCATCTACGTCGAGCGGCTCACCTAGAGCGCCAGAAGGGAACTTGCACGCAGAGGCGCGGGAAGGAGTTGTGAAAGGCGTGCGACACGGAAACGTCTAGAGCGTGCGCACCGAGAGTCTGAGCAGTCCTGAATCCGAAGGAAAGATGGGCCCGGGAAGAGCCACCTTTGTGCGAGACGAGAAGGGTTGTGCAACGAAGAGACAGAGGAGCACTGGAGAGACGAGAGACTAAGGAGAGATGTCTATCCCAGGGCAACCAGCAGAGAGGGATGCAGAGAGAGCGAGAGGGAGAGGCCGGAGGAAGAAGATCTCTCTCTCTAGCGCGTCAGGGCCAAAACGCGCGTGCTACCCGGTCGAGTATATGTTTGTCAAGCCTGACGCGGGCTATGTGGGCCGACACGCGCCGAGTCACACCGCTTGTGACACTATACGGCTGGAGATCCACGGAACTATTGGTGCTGGGGCAGGTGATCCAGTCTCGGTGTGCAACACCAGTTCGTCACTGGTCAGTGGCTTGCTCGGTCACCGTAGGTCTTAGCTCGGGCCGCACCGTCGGCGCAGGGATATGAACAGTGGGCGGTGACACATGTCTGACGGTAAGCCTGACGAGACCAACGGGGCGTGAATGCGACGCTGTGAATCTGGAGGTGTGTTAGGAGACGCGGTAGCGGAGAGGAGAGCGAGATATTGCGTTGTACGCGCGAGAGAGGGCGGTCCAAGTAAAGTGACACAGTATAGTCATTAAGCTTCATGACAGTGTCAAAAAGTGCATTTCTTTAGTCCAAGTAAAGTGACGCAGGATGGTCATAATTTCTCTTGACGGTGTCATAAAGTGTATTTTCTACAAGTTCTTTAAGATACGATGAAAAAAACATGACTGTAAAGAAATCATTACTACAACAACAACAATAGATTTAAGAAACCAACTTTCAAACAAAAGGAAACTTCTTCGCAGGAAAAAAATAKATTTGAATAAATGTGGGTTTTGACACTCTTTAGCAGGTGTCATAATATACACTACATTACCAAAAGTATGTGGACACCTGCTCGTCGAACATCTCATTCCTAAATCATGGGCATTAATATGGAGTTGATCCCCCTTTGCTGCTATAACAGCCTCCACTCTTCTGGGAAGGCTTTCCACTAGATGTTGGAACAGTGGGGACTTCCATTCAGCTACAAAAGCATTAGTGAAGTCGGGCACTGATGTTGGGCGATTAGACCTGGCTTGCAGTCGGTGTTACAATTCATCCCAAAGGTGGGGTTGAGGTCAAGGCTCTGTGCAGGCCATTCAAGTTCTTCCACATCAATCTTGACAAACCAATTGCTATTTAAAAATATATATATGTTACCCCCATTTTCGATCTTGTCTCATCGCTGCAACTCCCCAACGGACTCGGGAGAGGCAAAGTTCGAGTCATGCGTCCTCCGAAACATGACTCGCCAAAACGTACTTCTTAACACCTGCGAGTCACTAGAGTCACTAGAGCACCTGTAAGCCAGCTGCACCAATGTGTCAGAGGAAACACAGTTCAACTGACGACCAAAATCTGCCTGCAGGCACCCAGCCCACCACAAGGAGTCACTAGAGCACGATGTGCCAAGAAAGCCCCCCCCGGCCAAACCCTTCCCTAACCCGGTCAATTGTGCACCACCCTATGGGACTCCCAGTCACAGCCGGTTGTGACACAACCTGGGATTGAACCTGGGTCTGCAGTGACACCTCAAGCACTCTGGTCAGTGCCTAAGACCGCTGCGCCACTCGGGAGGCCTCGACTAACCATTTCTGTATGGACGTTGCTTTGTGAACTGGGGCATTGTCATGTTGAAACAGGAAAGGGCCTTCCCCAAACTGTTGCCACAAATTTGGAAGCACAGAAAAGTCTATAATGTCACTGTATGCTGTCGTGTTAAGATTTCCCTTCACTGGAACTAAGGGGTCTAGGCCGAATCATGAAAAACAGCCCCAGACCATTATTCTTCCTCCACCAAACTCTATAGTTGGCACTATGCATTGGGGCAGGTAGCATTCTCCTGGCATCCACCAAACCCAGATTCATCCGTTGGACTGCCAGATGGTGAAGCGTGATTCATCACTCCAGAGAACGCGTTTCCACTGCTCCAGAGTCCAATAGCGGCGAGCTTTACACCACTCCAGCCGACGCTTGGCATTGCGCATGGTGATCTTATGCTTGTGTGCGGCTGCTCGGCATTGAAACCCATTTCATGAAGCTCCCAACGGACAGTTCTTGCGCTGACATTGCTTCCAGAAGCAGTTTGGAACTTGGTAGTGAGTGTTGCAACCGAGGACAGACAATTTTTACGCGCTACGCGCTTCAGCACTCGACTGTCCCGTTCTGTGAGCTTGTGTGGCCTACCACTTCGCGTCTGAGCCGTTGTTGCTCCTAGACGTTTTCACTTCACAATGACAGTACTTACAATTGACCGGGGCAGCTCCAGCAGGGCAGAAATTTGACAAACTATCTTGTTGGAAAGGTGGCATCCTACGACGGTGCCACGTTGAAAGTCACTGAGCTCTTCATTAAGGCCATTCTACTGCAAATGTTTGTCTATGGAGATTGCATGGCCGTGTGCTCGATTTTATACACCTGTCAGCAACGGGTGTGGCTGAAATAGCCGAATCCACTAATTTGAAGGGGTGTCCACATACTTTTGTATATAAAAGTTGAATGTCACAGCAGGTAAATGAAAATAACTATGGATCATGACACGTGTCATGACCGATATTATTTACAGGTTATGACCGTTGTCCATAAACAGGTTTGGACGCTAGATGCAAGTAAAGTGTTACCAAATACTGTCCTGCCCCATAGTTTGATAACAATGCCATGAATCCCTATTGAAATAACTGTAGTAACATCTGCCCCATGTTCCATTTAACTGCTGTGTGTGTGTGTGGGTGTTGTTGTGTGTTGTGTGTGGTGTGTGTGTGTGTGTGTGTGTGTTGTGTGTGTGTGTGTGTGTGTGTGTGTGTGTGTGTGTGTGTGTGTTGTGTGTGTGTGTGTGTGGTGTGTGTGCACAAATCAACAAACCAGACTCTACTGCCACGAATGCTCATCGAGTACATTGGACTACCTTACTTGGTGTCGCTGTGTGTTGTGTGGGTCTTGTGTTGGTCTGTGTGTTTGCACGTCTGTGTGTGTTCCCTGATCTGAGCCCTCTCACTAGATCTTCATCTCCTGTGTGCTGACTCTGACCTCTTGAATGACCTGTGCTCTCTTACTTCTGCTTATTGGTGGAGGGGGTCTTATATAGCCATAACCTAGAGGAGAGGAGGTGTGTGTGTGTGTGGGTGGGATGGTGTGTGTGTGTGTGTGTGTGTGTGTGTGTGTGTGTGTGTGTGTGTGTGTGTGTGTGTGTGTGTGTGTGTGTGTGTGTGTGTGTGCATGCGCATGCATGTTTATTTGTGTGTATGCTTGTCATAATGCGACCCAAATTTTAAATCGCCATGACTACATAGTACTCCTAGGGGTAATACCTCTTTTTAATTAAATCAAGCTGCAGGACACACACACACACATACACACTAAAACACAAACACAGCTATGACTGTATACACACACACACACACACACACACACACACACACACACACACACACACCACACACACACACACACACACACACACATGCTCACAGTTAATTCAACCTGGCTCGTCCTGATCTGTTTCCATACTGGCAGGCAGGACGAGCTCTGACTCATTTTCTCTCTCAGTCCCTCCTACTCTCTTTTTCTCTCTTTCTCTGCCATGTCTATCTCCATCCATCTCTCTCTCTTTCCCTCCTACACTCCATTTTACAGAGTGTTGTCCTCAGTCCTCCAGCTTTGGGGGTAACTATAAAAAATGTTAGCGCTCTCAGGCCATGTCAGTTAGGACAGTAGAGAGAGGTAAACTATTGACAACGTTAGGTAGATCAAACATTCAAATTAGAACCACTTCATATCCCAACCAACGCACACATGTGCACACACGTGTAGAATGCAAACGCTTACAGTACACACACACACAGCAGGACATGGCTTTGTCGGTAAACCCCAGAGAGAGATGTGGAGGGCAGACACAACCAACTACTTGTTGGAGTGTGTTATAACAGAGGGCAGAGCCCTTTGCATTCATCCCACTGTGATTCAATTGGGCTGGTGTATGAATCAGCCTCAGTTCACCATTACACACAGACACACACAGACACTTGTGCCAGAGCTCCACTGACCCATATTGCCTCTTAGCCCAACCTCAGACAGAACTTGGACTGTCCCTCAGTGTAACACAGATCTTCACTGACTCAGTCCAACAGTCTCGTGGGACAGTGTCATCTAATATGGACTTCTCACAGACATCAAAATCAATGTACTTAGTGCATTGTTTACTGTTTGTTTATGGTTTACTATGATCTCTTTAAGCCTACCAAAGACCTTGTCTTCTAAAAGTGCAGTGATAACCATTTACATTTGAGTAATTTATCAGATGCTCTTATGCAGAGTGACTTACAGAAGCAATTAGGGTTAAGTGCCTTGCTCAAGGGCACATTAAAAGACTTCAACTAATCGGCTCAGGGATTTCGAACCAGCGATCTTTCGTTTACTGGCCCAACGCTCTTAACCACTAGACTACCTGCCGCCACATTGCTGTAATATCCTAGTTAAGTTTTATGGGAGTGATTTGCGATATTGCTCTTGGCTTTCCAACTCTATGGACTGTTACTCCAATGATTGTAAATGAGGATTATATGGACCGTGGCTCCAATGATTATAAACCAGTATAAAGGATAAGACCAATCTCTGCAAAGATCGGGCATCTGCCATCTCAATCACACACCTCATCTCTGGCCATTAGGCCTGCTGGGAGATTACCTACTGCTGACCTGCCACAGGAAACTGTCAGAGTCAAGAGGTCAGCGTCAAGATCACTGAACAGTTGAACTGTGTAGCTGCACACTGATGAGAAACTGTGTGTCTGCAGGGGGAGGAGAACAGCGGGTCAGTATGTCATGATTAGGGCCTTGAGTTGGGAGAGGTTCTATTGGGCTCATGGTAAAAGCAAAGCGTGTGTGTGTTTTTGTGTGTGTGTGTGCGTCCGTGTGTATGCGTACCTGCATGTGTGTGTGTGTGTCTCAACTTGAGCATATGTGCACACATACATTTGTGTGAGCTCTCCTGTCGTGTGAACATAATTCCGTTGGCATGGTGACCCTGTCTGTTCGATACATCTGTGCCAGCTCTCATTGCCATCATCATCTCCATCAGCGCTAGTCAGGAGACGATGGTCATCCAGGGACTAACTACCGCGCATACATTTGCATGCTAATCCACAAAGATGTTTGCTAATTTCTGATCTCTCCCTGCTGATTGGTTCGTTCGGTGAGTTACAGGATTAAGGGAAATAAATATATTGGCATAGATCTGCATAATGACCGGCAGAAGGGTTTTATAACAATGGGTTGGATGAGTTTGGGGAGGAGGGGGTTTTGTTGAAGGAAGGGTCTGAGACAGAGGTACTGCTGTGCCCCTCAACAGTTTAGACATTTAGGGATTTAGTGCCTCATTCCATTTAAACTCAAGCTAATACCCGAAATTGAATCAGACATGGGATTTGAAACCCTTTCTGAAACACAATCTACATAATGGGAAGGTTTCATTTCYAATGCCATTGTTGGGTTCTGATTTCTTGACTTATGAAATCATGAAATATATTTATTCCTTTCACTGAGGGAGAGAGGGTCATTTATAATGTTTACATCATGTCAATATGTTATTGTTAGCCATCAGGGATCCTATGGGAGGAGGAAAGACACCGTCTGGTACGAGACAACATGACAGCCGTGAGTTGGGGAGGAGTGAGCACTTTGGGGCAGAGGTCAGGTCAGTTGAAGTGAGGAAGAACAGGTATCACTAAGGTTCTGTCTAGCAACAGATGTGCATTGGCTGTTCAGATGTGTAGGAGACTCAGCATAGGAGAAAGGGTTAAATATCAGTGCTTGTGTGAATATGTCTTTTGTCTGTACAGCTGTTTGACCCTTTGGGATGAATAAACTTGGTTTTATCTTTCATAGTGTCCGTCGAGTTCTTACTCTGATAATTAGAACCTAACACCATGTTACCTGATGTAATGGATGAATCAATGCCGCTCGTTTGATGGCTGAGGCAGAATACCACAAGATTTCTCTGTCTAACATCTTATTCCAACCAACCAGCCCCTCCTCCCCCATCCACCCCAGTAACCGTATTAATCCTCAACCTAACATGATGACATGTCATGGTTTTTCCTACTCATGTAACCTGGCTTACACGTTCTCCTCATGGTGACCTCCATAAAGATCTGTTGGCCTGGTATCAATGCACCAGGATTGGGAACCTTGTAAAACACACAAAATCACACAACCACCCTTTCACCAAACTTAACCAGTGTTTCATCTAGAAATACATGTTTCACATTGCAATACATGTTCATATAAAGTAATTGCCTTTTACAATGAAATGCTCACATTACTTTTGATATGATTCCCTTCTAATTTGTTGAAATACATTTTACTATTACTTAATCCGACCACTGTTAATTGATAATCACTTAACCGTTTGGTAAACCTGTAGATTTTATATTGGTTGGTCTACTGCAGATTTTGAGAAGTACAATGAAAATGTATGTTTGTTAAGTAGAAACATGTGAAGTATGATATATACTGTACTGCACTATTACCACTATTCTGATATTACTTCACAGTACATTTAAAAAATCAGACAATGACAAGATCAGAGATGTACTGCATGTAATGCATCCCCTATACTGTGAACATATATCCAAAATGAAGTTACTAAAATTGCATTGGCAAATACAGTACTGTAATACATGCCATTTACGAAGCTGGTATTTTTATCCAAAGTGACAACAGTGAGTCCACACATTTTTGCATGTGTGGGAATCAAACCGACCACCCTGGTGTTGCTAGTGCCATGCTCTTAATGCTGTAACTGAGCCACACAGGACCACTGCAATACATACGTARAATACAATACTGTAAAATACAATACATGATTACAATACAAGTGGAAGGTGTATGATTGTCATCCCCATGAGCATGCTACCCTCCGCCAGGCCATGGACGAAGCATGTAATGACATCAGTGTGCAAAGCTGTTATCAAGGCAAAGGGTGGCTGCTTTGAAGAATATAAAATATAAAATGTATTTTGATTTGTTTAACACTTTTTTGGTTACTACATGATTCCATATATGTTATTTAATAGTTTTGATGTCTTCACTATTATTCTACAATGTAGAAAATAGTAAAAATAAAGAAAAACCCTTGAATGAGTAGGTGTGTCCAAACCTTTGACTGGTACTGTATGTCAAGCTTGGATTCACCATGCCCCAAAAAAATCCACAGGTGCATGAACAATGAGGACATTTACTGGGATGTCGACGAGAACCTACAGACAAATGCTCTACTGGCTTGATGCAAACTAGTGCCTGCTAAACATTATGTTTCTTTCATTTGTTTAATTTCTTTCATTTGATTACAGTACACCTATATTGTAATGGCATCTGAACAATATACTGTATATTGGCATCATTGATTGTGAAAGATGTCTTCAATTATCACACACCTTTGATCACACATAGGATAGAAATTATGGAAATTTGATTTTCCATTTTTGGTTGATATTGCCTAATGTGAAAACAGTGTAATATTCTGTAATGTACAGTACTGTAGCATATTGCATTCAAAGGAACATTTTGAAACATGTACAGTATCTTGCATTTTTTTGCTATTGGATTAACTGGTTGTTAAAATAACTAAATTGAGAAGATATCATCATTATCATTCCTAAGAGTTTAGAAAATTCGCCACATACTTAGCACCAAAGCGACTGAAAAAAAACGGTATTATACATTGTCTGAGATTGAGACTGATAGGCTGTGGAGCTTGGCCAGTGTTGACCATACTCACATGATGCCTAAAATTTGGAAATAGAATAGAATATGGAAATAGAATTTGTGTGCGTGCGTGTGCGTGTGCTGTGTTGTGTGTGTGCTTGTGTGTTGTGTGTGTGTGTGGTTGTGTGGTGTGTGTGTGTGTGTGTGTGTGTGTGTGTGTGTGTGTGTGTGGTGTGTGTGTGTGTGTGATTGATTGATTGATTGATTGATGATTGATTGATTGATGTTGCACGTGTGGGTCGCGTGACTACCACACTACAACCGGATGGTTGAAATTGATCTGGCAAAACAATGGACGTATCCTCATAAAGGTCTCTGTAAAGCATCCAGGAACACGTGTTGCTTTATATTCTCTAGTCTAAATCACTGAGCTGCTTCATATGGGAGCCCATTTTCATTTACATGGATATAGGGTTCTGTCTGTCTGTCTGCTCTGTCTGTCTGTCTGTCTGTCTGTCTGTCTTGTCTGTCTGTCTGTCTGTCTGTCTGTCTGGTCTGTCTGTCTGTCTGTCTGTCTGTCTGTCTGTCTGTCTGTCTGTCGTCTGTCTGTCTGTCTGTCTGTGTGTGTGTCTGTCGTGTGTCGTGTGTTGTCTGTGTCTGTGTGTCTGTCTGTCTGTGTGTGGCTGTCTGTCTGTGGTGTGTGTGTGTGTGTGTGTGTGTGTGGTGTGTGTGTGTGTGTGTGTGCTGTGTGTGATGGGGAACTGTTTTCCATCCTCCATCTCATTCACTCATCAGCTAGCTCATACTTTCTAAACACCCATTGTCAAGGGTGTAGATATCTGTCATTGTAATGTTGATGGGTTTTATTGGGTTCAATGTTTAATCTCTGATATGTTAGTAAATTTGATTCCTTCCATCTGGATGCCTTGCCTATGATGTAAGGGCGTGATGGCTGTGTGTGTGTGTGTGTGTGGGGTGTGTGTGTGTGTGTGTGTGTGTGTGTGTGTGTGTGTGTGTGTGTGAGTGCGCTCATTCCATCTCTCACCTGCAGAAGACCCCCATGCCGTCCAGTAGGTAGCACTGGCCTCCGTTGAAGCAGTAGCTGGGCAGTGTGTCGCAGGGGGAGCGGCAGGTTCCATTCTGCTTCACGTAGCCCTGGCGACAGCCACCGGCCCCGTCTGAGCCATCCACGGGTAACGCTGGAGGGGCTGCCGCAGGGCCCTCTGGAGCAGCAGCAACACCCCCACTGGGCAGCCTCTTGTCTGGGGTAAGGGAGCCGGAACCTGGGGGAGCCCTGGGCCTGGAGCGCGATGGAGGCCCGGCAGTTAGCCTCAAGTCGTCATCCCCATCCAAAGTATCAGTAGTGGTGCTGTAGGAGTACTCATCAGGGGTGGGCGACGCACCGTCTTCATACGGCGTGAGGTAGTCGTAGTTGTCTGGCATGGCCCAGGAAGTGGGGTCGCCACCCTGGAGCTCGTGGGCCAAAGAGGAGGGAGAGGGCGGGGCTAGGTCCAGGCCGCGGCCGCGAGAGGCGGGGTCGAAGAAGTCCACCGTGAGGACGTCCGGGCGGGAGGGGTTAGCAGCGGCGGGTGGAGGGGCAGTGGTGGTGGCCAGATTGGCTACTTCTTCTTGGCGGTCCAGGTCGAAGACGTTGTCTCTGGCGTTCAGCCACGGTGGGTCGGTGTGCTCCTCTTCATCCTCTTCCTCCTCCGTGCCACGGGGGTAGCTAGGCAGCAGGAGCTCTGTCTCTGCTGAGTCAGGGCTGATCCTGGGCGGGGCTACCACCTCCTCCTCGGCTGGCAACACCCCTTCTCCCAGCATGCCGCTGCCTTGCTCCTCTTCGGAGAGGGGCATGTGGCCGGGCCTCTGGGTCACCGTGACGACGGGGCTGACTGAGCTGCTGATGCCGGTCACCTTGGTAAGGACATCATTCACTTTGGCCGCTTCCTCCACCTTACTGGGCAGGGATGTCACGTTGGCTGTGGTGTCAAACTCAGTGACATTGGCCCCCAGAGTGTTCCCTGCAAACATACAAGAAAACAATGATGTCAGGGCCATGAGTGAATATCCTTTAATAAATCTGTCCACTTAATGTCATTCATAATACAAAACATAGACACAAGAACTAGACCTACTATAAGCGGCAGAGATACAGATGTAGGATCTTAATTGGAGCCAGTTTGCTACGGCATGAAAATAATCCGGCAGCAACAAGAATGTGAATTATTATGTGCATTAGAATTAATCAACTTTTTTTGTAGGAGTTGATACATTTTTTGTTAGGGCAAGTCAAGTCTGCCATTTTTTAAGTGGAAATTACAAACCTTAGAAGCCTTTTTAAATCTCAGATGCACTACACGTTTGCATTTCCTGCTGTGCAGGAAAATTCTCAGCAACAAAAGAGTGATAAAATTAACATCCTACATCTGTAGTAAACAAACACCATCCGAACAAACTATGAGATGACCAGTGACTTTCTTGCATTGAGGCTTCACACCCGAGTTGTGTCAACCATTGAATGACTGAACATATCGTGACTCAAGTCCCTAGTCATTGGGCGGTATCTGTCTCCCAAACTGGCTCAACAGTCCAGCATTACCCTGAGGCTAAAATGCAAAACAAATTAAACCAAGATGGACTGGGCATATACTTATCCACTGGTAAATGACTTCAGCCAAGTGTAGCTCCTTATTCCTCTCCTAAAGCAGCTTTGGCGAACCCCATGGATTAAGTGTAATAATTGACTAATGTACTTGAATGGCAAGYAGCTGGGATTAGGGATTATGGTTTGGGGTTTAGGGGCTCCGGGGCTCCCTGTGGGAGATGGAGTGATCTGGAGGGGAGACGGTCATATGGCATCTTCACCCTGCAGTCTCACAGAGAGCAGCGCTGAGAGAAACACAGTGAGACACATTACTTTAACCAGACAAACATGTAGTTCCGTGAAAAAGTGTTGGATTTGTCAGTAAGAGAGACCAACATGTTTCCTTTCACAGAAATACCATCATCATGTTTAATAAGCGCTATGCCATTTGTGACGTGATGTCTCGGTTTCAACGTGAAAACAAAGAAGAACCTTCACACCCACACAAACCATTATCTCATATGAAACAATAGAACTATTTATTCATTAAAAGTGGTGCGTGACAACCAAATAACTCACAAAGCTTCAACAAAACCAGTTGCTGTTATACTAGAACTATTTCTAGGAAATATACAGTAGGCCTATAGAGTATTACATTACTAAGCAGATAAAGGTTGTTAATGGGTGCCGTCACGTTAGTATTATGGTAGCAGCCAGGTGGAATCCTGGGCTTTTTACTGCTMTAGTCAGAGAAACAGAGGCTTTCAAAATGAGGATGAATTTTGAGTTAATCCATCCACCCACCAGATAGACTCACACTGCTGTTAAAGACATCATCTGACATTCTGAGCAGCGTCGCTTCGGCCAAAACCACTATGGCATGCCACGCTTACACACATGTTCAGGGAATATACTTAAAGGAATATACCTGCATCACACACACACACACACAGATGCACACACACACACACAGATGCACACACACACACACACCACACACACAACACACACACACACCACACACACCACCACACACACACACAACACACACACACACACACACACACCACACACACACACACACACACACACACACACACACACACACACACAGTCATTCCCGTCATATTAAGTGATGAACTCTAGCGAACAGAACAGGCTAGCTAACTCTGTGTGAGTAGCCCAGGGGAAAAGGCACTCACACAGACAGCTCCCTCTGACGGTAAAGAGACACTTTAGTCACACTTCTGTATTTGTTCAGCTCTAACAATCACGTCAGTCACTTTGTGTCTTTTATAGTTGTATGTCTGGAAAAACAAACAGAGACAGAAAGTAAACGTTTCCAAAGACAAGGTCTGTCTCATTGTTTCTGGCAAAATGGGCCAAACAGTAACATGAGTCTAGGTTCCTGTTGTTTTCAACCATCAACAACTAAACGTACCTTTTTCAGGACCCTGTCTTTCACAAGATAATTTTGTAAAAATCCAAATGACTTCACAGATCTTCATTGTAAAGGGTTTAAAACACTGTTTCCCATGCTTGTTCAATGATCCATAAACAATTAATGAACATGCAACCTGTGGACGGTCGTTAAGACACTAACACGCTTACAGATGGTAGGCAATTAAGGTCACAGTTATGAAAACTTAGGACACTAAAGAGGCCTTTCTACTGACCTTAGCCATGCTGCAAGGAGGCATGAAGACTGCGAATGTGGCCAGGGCAATAAATTTCAATGTCTGTACTGTGAGACGCCTAAGACAGTGCTACAGGGAGACAGGGCGGACATCTGATCTTCCTCGCAGTGGCAGAAACCATGTGTAACAACACCTGCAACAGGATCGGTACAATCCGAACAATCACAACCTGCGGGACAGGTACAAGATGGCAACAACCACTGCCCGAGTTACACCAGGAACGCACAAACCCTCCACAGTGCTGCAGACTGTCTGCAATAGGCTGAGAGAGGCTGGACTGAGGGCTTGTAGGCCTGTTGTAAGACAGGTCCTCACCAGACATCACCGGCAACAAAACGTCCCCTATGGGCACAAACCACACCGGTCGCTGGACCAGACAGGACTGGCAAAAAAGTGCTCTTCACTGACGAGTCCGCGGTTTTGTCTCACCAGGGGTAATGTTAGATTTGCGTTTATCTTGAAGGACATGAGCGTTACACCGAGGCCTGTACTCTGGAACGGGATCGATTTGGAGGTGGAGGGTCCGTCATGGTCTGGGGCGGTGTGTCACCAGCATCATCGGACTGAGCTTGTTGTCATTGCAGGGCAATCTCAACGCTGTGCGTTACGGGGAGACATCAATCCCCCTCATGTGGTACCCTTCCTGCAGGCTCATCCTGACATGACCCTCCAGCATGAAAAATGCCACCACCATACTGCTTGTTCTGTGTGTGATTTCCTGCAAGACAGGAATGTCAGTATTCTGCCATGCCAGCGAAGAGCCCGGATCTCAATCCCATTGAGCACGTCTGGGACCTGTTGGATTGGAGGGTGAGGGCTAGGGCCATTCCTCCCAGAAATGTCCAGGAACTTGGCAGGTGCCTTGGTGGAAGGGTGGGTAACATCTCACAGTAAGAACGTGGCAAATCTGGTGCCGCCCATGAGGAGGAGACATGCACTACAGTACTTAATGCAGCTGGTGGCCACACCAGATACTGACTGTTTACTTTTTGATTTTGAATGACGACTGTCATTTATGTGCAGTATAAATGTCTAGATTTCATGGATGTCGGTTTTGTCAGGGTTATTAAGTGTCACGGCCGTCGAATGAAGTGGACCAAGGCGCAGCGTGGTAAGCATACCTTTTCTCCTTATAATAAGATGACGCCGACAAAAACAATTTAAAAAAAAATTAAACGACCGTGAAGCTTAAGGGCTATAGTGCCACAAACAAAGACAACTTCCCACACAGAAAGGAGGGAAAAGGGCTACCTAAGTATGGTTCCCAATCAGAGACAACGATAGACAGCTGTCCCTGATTGAGAACCATACCTGGCCAAAACAAAGAAATACAAAAACATAGAAAATAGAACATAGAATGCCCACCCAAATCACACCCTGACCAAACCCAAAATAGAGACATAAAAAGCTCTCTAAGGTCAGGGCGTGACATTAAGTCAGGAATACTGGAGTTGTACTGCATTGGGCATCAACTCCTTCATCAATTAAAACATTCCATACATGTGGTTCTCTCTTCTAAAATGTAATATAATCACTATATAAGCAATGTCATATCATGGAGAATCATAGGCTGTCCAAAATTTGAATCTTCAAGTGATTACTTCAAGGTAAAAAATAAATAATCTTCAAAGTATTCTTAAAACCTTTTACTGCAGTGGGCTAAATCAGGGTCACACAGAGTGTTTCTTGGTAGTCTTAACCAAATCTACTTTGAAAAAAAGTATACACCTCACACACATGGTTATGTGCTTAAAGAAAAGAAAACACCTGTACAATGTCAGATATAGAGTTGAAATATATTACATTTGAGTTTGCATACCAATATAACACTGTATATACTGTACATCACAGAAGACTGAAATATAACAAAACTGTTTGACATAGAAACATCGGATTTTCAGCAGGTTTTTATAAATAACGTTAATTAATTATGAAATTACGAAGAATATGAATACCATTCCACCCATGAGGCCACTAGGGGGCGATTTGGTCATTTGACTATCACCGTAGACACACACACATACTCTCTCAACCCCTTCCGTTTCTCTCTGTCTGTCTCTCTCTAGGGAGGACACCAGTGTTGCTCTTGAAGAGCCGCTCTATTGTAGGCAGCAGTGTGTCTGTCTGCCAGAGAGCTTTGCTGATTCTCTGAAGTGAGTTTCAATTAAAAATGTATCCTCACATCGAGTCTTGTTAACCTAATTGGATTAACAAGGAGACTTTTGACAGGTCGCTGATTTCGCTYGGCACCACCGGCCAGGACTAGGGTTGTAAAATCCTGTTAACTTTTAATAAATTCCCTGGTTTTCCAGAAATTCTGGTTGGAGATTTCCAGAATCCGGGAATCCTCCAACCGGGATATCGGGAAAACCAGGYCATTTATTGAAAGTTCACTGAATTTTGCAGCCTTAGCCAGGACCCATAGATAGAGAACCACTGTGAACAGCAGATCCATATCTCCCACTAGTACACAGCTATCTATCTCCTCATCACCTGACCAGGCCACAAATAAAGGCTTTTGATTCAATAAGGAGAACTGAAGTTTAGTCATAGAGACTTCTGCTGACATGCAGGGAGAGTGGGCCTGGCCGTATATGTGCGGCTGTTTCTGAAGTCAAACTAGAACACATGAAGGCACTTACYCCATTCTTGGAGTTACTTGAGTTGAGGTTTCCAATGAAAGACTTGTATACACCAGAGACAAATAGCAGTCTCATTCTCTTTAAACAATGTGAAGACACTGATTTGGTTTATCCAGTTGCAAGGCGAGACTATTAATACCAGTCTAAAAATACTTCATATTGCGTTTGAGACTGTTTGTGATCAAGCAACGTTTTGGGAGATCAGAGAATACAAAACCTGCATGTATTATCTAAAAAAACATTATTTGAGGTAGAAAAACAAAGCTCAAAAATGCAATGTAATTCAAAGCCTAACTTGAGGTAGGCCTACAGACGCAAAACTATTGCGTAAATCATGGATTGATATCAAAGGGAGACTTGTGTGAGATAGAGGTAGGTGACTTACCTATTCAGCATGAGTAACCATACATCCTGAACACCAACCCAATCCCAGCCAAAAAAGCTACACTGTGCCCACTATGACACAGAGCCTGTTAACAAGGCGGTGGTATCCGGGATGCCCAATAAAACGGACATTAGATCCACAGGTCCAGCAGYGTGGCAGCCTGGCATGATGCCACAATGGCCTGAATGGGGATTGCCAGGGTAGGGTCAGATCCCTGTTTAGACCTGGCCTTCTCACCGTCCCCGGCCTCCACCACTGATTGTCCCCCTGGCCCAGATGGAATGAGGCTCACAGGGGCCACAGCAGACCCCCGGGCCTAGGGCTGTCGGAGAGCGGTGTGTGGCGGCCTGGGAGGTTGGGGGGGGGGGATAAAGTGGTCTTTGTGCTCCATTTTCAGACAGGACAGTCAGACAGTGTTACATAAGGAACCCCCTCAACCCTTAAAGGGTATTCTGAGGTGTTTGGGGGGTATGGGGGTGTTGGGGTAGGTTTCAGCCCCTGTTGCGGAGGGCGTGGGTGGCAGTAATGAGAGATATTTGGCATTGCCAGGGGCAACAGGGTTGATGTTGGCTATCTGCCAAGTCTTTTGTTTCTTGGTTAGTTGGGATGCGTTGCCTACCTCCAAATGAAACGGGGGATTGTGATTGGCTATGACAGACAGTAAAGAGGACGGTGATTGTTTGTGACAGATTTTAGCTCCCAGCTCCCAGGATATAGGGGTGAAGGGTCAATGGTCAGGGTGGCCAGAGCAGTGAGATAAAATACAGCCCTGCTGGCTGTAGCTGCAAATAAATATATCTGTTTATACGTCTCTGGGAAAGAGAGGGAGGGAAAGAGGGAGGGAACGAGAGGGAGGGAAAGAGGGAGGGAAAGAGAGAGAGGGAAAGAGGGAGGGAAAATGGGAGGGGACGAGAGGGAGGGAAAGAGAGAGAGGGAAAGAGAGAGAGGGAAAGAGGGAGGGAAAATGGGAGGGAACGAGAGGGAGGGAAAGAGAGGGAGGGAAAATGGGAGGGACAGAGAGGGAGGGGAAAAGGGAGGGAAAGAGGGAGGGAAAGAGAGGGAAAAGGGAGGGAAAGCGGGAGGGAGGGAAAGAGAGGGGGAGGAAAAGAGAAAGCAGTTGAGAGAGAAATGGAGAGATAGAGCGGAGGGAGGCACAGAATAAGCGAGAGAGAGTATGGAGATGCCAAGAGTGAGAGTGTGAGATAGGAGGATGGTGTAGTGAAAAAGATGAGCAGACGGAATGGCAGTTAGGAGCACATGAGAGAAAGAGAGATGAACAGCAAAGGATGATAGTCAAGTGAAAAGGATGATGAGGTTGTGTGAGAGAGAGAGTCTGACTGATCACTCGTTTCCATTGATTTTACAGTGAGCTCCCTCTAAACAATCCTCAAGAGAGGACCTTCATACTGTATGTAGACACACACATACACACATGTGTGCACGTATAACACACACACACTATATAACCATTATGAATAATGCATGAACCTTTTTCTCTTTACTCAATACCACTCATTAATATCGATGAAAGTGGATATGCATGGGTCTGCATTCAACAGACTAATACCCCTGCACTGATTTCCACCTACCACTCTCTCAATCTCTCTCTCTCCTTCTCTCTCTCTATACCTTCCTCCCTCCATCACATTAAACCTTTCATTTCTGTGCTCAACAGGTGGCAGGCTGGAGGAGGGCTGTGTTGCCATGGCAACGGTCTTGCCCTCACTGTGCAGAGAGAGAGTTSATGCAGCGTTGCTAACCTAACAGATCTGCACACAAACACWCGCATGCARACATTACAAGGACAAAATGCTAATACTCACATTTTCAGACATAAATATTCATTGCGTAAGAACAAAAGGTGTGTGTGTGCAGGTGTGTGGCTTACATAACACTTGAAGTTTGTGTGTGTGCATGTGTGTTATCAAAATGCAGAACAGGGAGCCTGTCCTCTCTCAGCGCCCCTCCGGTGTCCATACTCTACTCCTTRACCTTCTTGCTTCCTCCTGATTGGTTTAAGTCAGCGGTTCCCAACCAGAGGTACTAGGAACCCTGGGGTACTTGGCCTATCCATAGGGGGCACTTGAGACTCATGATACCATAAAATGCACACGAGGGGGTACCACAGGGGTCCTCCAGGCAGAGCTAAATTCAGTTGGTGGTATACAGTAACTGAAAAAGGTTGGGAACCACTMATTTAAGTGATTAGCCTAATTAAAAATCAAGGATTCGATAAACTCCCAGCTTTCAAAGGCATCCAGGGATCACACAGACCACATTAATCCAGCTATCAGTAATCTTATTATCCATTTTATTATTGTTTTTCCTTTTGTTCTTTCTTGGTCTGGTTCAGCTGAATGTGGTAGTGTTGTGGATTTCTTTATTAATATATAATAACATATGCCATTTAGCAGATGCTTTTATCCAAAGTGACTTACAGTCACGCATGCATACATTTGACATATGGGTGGTCCAGGGAATGGAACCCACTATCCTTGTGTTTCAAGCACTGTGCTCTACCAACTGAGCTACAGAGGACCACCTCTTTGACAGGGGGAGGTAGGGGAATGACTGCTAATTGGACAGGGCTCAACTATGGAAGCCGTCTCGGTGATGTAATACGCTCCGCTCGCATTTCAGAGCACGGTTCGCTTTGTGGAGGAGACTAGATGTGCGCTGACACATTAGGAGGCGCGTGCACTGACATGAACTCGCTGACACGCACACAGACTACTAGAACGTACAAGAACACAAAGATACACACTCATTCTTAACACTATCACAACCTATGGGAATGCTCACACGTTTAAACGGCTGGCCAGGTCAAGCCAACCGACACCTATGTTAACGGTCCCCTGCTGGCAACTGGAGGCAGAACCTTGGAGCAGGGGGGTGCAGGTGGTAGGACAGAGAGAACGGGATAACACWATTTTGTCTTCTTCTCTGCTTCTCCCCGCGCTTCTCCTCCTCTGATGAGATGCAAAGTCACCCCACAATCCCCCTGAAGCAACACTGAGAGGAGCTGCTTGGGAAGGAGGGTGTGCCTAAAGCGGGTTTCATGTTACACATGCAGAGACGTCTTTGCGCTGAGCAAGCCATTGTTTGAGATGGAGGGAGGTGGAGTGCAAAGATTCAGCATGTGAGGAGTGCAGCATGTGAGGTGCAGGGGGTTGAGGTGCAGGGGGTTGAGGTCGTCCTAATGATTCTAATGATTTCAGCTCTCCATTGGTGATGTGTCCAACCTAGCAGTGAACAAAGCTCATTGTATGACTAATGTGAAATGAGTAATGTATACTCCTGGGACTAGAGAAAGGAGGGTTGGGACTACACCCATTGGCAGGTGTTTTCTAATGAGCAGACCAATGTAAGAAGGATATGTAGGTAGACTGTTCTAGCATGTGGCATATCTAACCTGGGTCACATTTACCATTACACAGAGCACATACCACAGTGGCATCATACAGAACACACAGAGAGAGAGAGAGAGAGAGAGAGAGAGAGAGAGAGAGAGAGAGAGAGAGAGAGAGATGTGCACTATTTCTCCAATTTACTTTATATTGATTTTAAAATGACTGTTATGATCTAAATTTGTTTTTTCCCCTAAAATGATATAAAAAAAGGCTGGGAGGGATTGGCTTGCAGATTAACACACTGCGCTTCAAAGATAATCTGTCCGCGGCAGATGTGTGTCAGCAGGCCAGAGGAGAGCAGAGGAAAGGAGGGAGAGGCAGGCAGGATGGAGGGAGAGGCAGGCAGGAGGGAGGGAGAGGCAGGCAGGAGGGAGGGAGAGGCAGGCAGGAGGGAGGGAGAGGCAGGCAGGCGGGCTGGGAGGCCGACCTTCCCAGCGTCCATCATTCCCAGAGTCCATCACCATGCTGGCCCCAGGGACATAAATCCTGGAAATGTGGCTGAGCCTTGACTACCATTACCCCCTCCAACACCCGTCCAAACCTGCTCACACGGCCATCATTCTGAGTGGGGGAGGGGGGGTGCCTCCACATCCCTCACTACTACCCCCTAACCATCTCTTCACTTCACTATGGAAGACTGAAAATGCCACCAAGAAGAGGAGCCCTGACATGTAATTAACTGTCATTGTTAGGGACACCGTTCTTTGGTCACCACAGTGTTCACAGTAGAAGGAGCAGGTTGTGCCACTGCCACAGCCCACCGGTGAAGCAAGAAAATTAGGGGGATGATGGAGGGCTCACCCTCCCTACAGGAGTATTAAAAGCCTAGTTCACAAATTTTGTGGAACTAATGTTTTTAATTGTATTTTCATCAGAGGGTGCTGCACCCTCAGCACCCCTACTTTCCTGCAGCTATGATTGTATATATTTGGCAAGGCTGACGTTATATTATATATTCATCCATTTAATCCGGACATTGTTAAAGCATGTCTTGGCGCATCAGTACCGTCTTCAGTGCCCTGTTGCTGGGCGGTGATGGGCATAAACGGATCCTCTTTTTGCCGGTTGGACAATAGTGCAGCAACCCGGACCAGCCAGGGAGATTCCAGTCTCCAGAGGCTACACAGACTGATATATGGATAAATAAATATAGCCTATCATCCCATCCTTCCGCAGACTACATTGCCTGTAGAGTACCAATTCACGCTCCCATTCCTACAATCACTGGACATCATCCTCCCATCCAAGCAGAAGTGGCCAAACATAAAATCTAATGGTAATGGCGACTGAGTAAGGACATTTAAATCAAATTAATCGACTAGATTAGGTAGCCTATATGATATAGGCTACCTAATTTTATTTATTTTATATAGGCTATATCCCCATGATGTCATATTGATTCTATCCCTGGGCTATTCATAGCCAACAACATTATTAATATGTAAGAAGTGCTGTGATTCAGCATGAGACAAATGAGGAAAGAGAGTTTTCAGTGTCTTTTCATGTTTTCTATAAAAGCCAAGGCGCGCTGTATCAGAATGTCTGTTCAGAGTGGTTGATGAATAATGCAACAGGGACTCCGACCGTAATCCTGCCTTTGTGTCGCCTGGCTCCATCATTGCCATAGTGACAGCAGCAGCCTCGGGGGTGCAGTCCTAGCGCATCGGCTCGCCACTATTACCCGGTAACACCGATACAGAGAGTGGGTCATTGCTGAAAGGCAATTGTGCCATCCGGCTCTCCAAAAACCAATACAACCTCCGTGCAATTGCCACTCTTTGGAATTGACACATTGCCCCACAATATCCCACCCAGAATGTCATCTCATAACCCAAATAAAATATTGGTTTGGCAAAGATAACCTATGGTGCAGTGCTTAATGACACTATTCTGAGAGTGAGCGCATGACCAGTCGGCTCCAGTCTACAATAGAAGGCTCACTGGTCCCCTTTGTTGGACTGACTCTCTGTGCAAGTGTGTTTAGTCACTGGTTTCACCGTGGTCAGCCTATCACACGCATGCGAGGGAAAACAGAGAGACAACCCATGCTTTCTTGTGAGTCAAAAATGATATGATTTCTTACCATGTACAAAGAGGGGAATCAAGTGTAGAACCAGAATGCTTGACAGCAGCAGTAGCCTCCAGCATCCCCTGCAAAACCTCGCTTCCTTTCCGTTCATGCTTGCGTGTGATAATTGCCAGAAAATCTGATGAAAATCCCTCTGAAAATGAAGTGTTCAAAATTGAATTAATCCGAATAGTAAATATTTTGATTTGATTTGTGCCCCCTATCCACGTTAGACTCCTGCCTCCCTGCGCTTCTCCATAGTAACTTCGTCTTGAGTGGTGTGCTCGTATTTACTTCTCCCGCTTCTTCAATTAACCACAGTTCAATCATTCAAGGCCCCGTCGGCACCGAATATCGGCCAGACGGAGACCTCGCACAGCCAAGGATGGACGTTCCGTACTGGAGCTGAGTTGAGCGCAAGCGAAAGCTGCGGCTCCGTTTGTTTTTGATTAGAGCGATGGCACTTCACCATAGGACCTGGCGACGCTCCGCGGAATGTGATGCGATCGGCACTGTTCTGACCATCTGGGAAGGGAAAAGGATTGTTGCTGCCCCCCTCCTCCCGTCTCCTACTCCTACCCCTCCTCTTCCCAAGGCTTTTTTCCTTTCAATAATTTGGACCAATTTGCTATTCAACTGAGACTTGGATCTTGCCAGTGCACACACTCAGCTCGGCGCTTCAGCAGCCTTTTAAACACAATTTGTCAACGGAGACTTCAAATAAAAATGATAATACTTCTGCGTGAGCGCGCAGGCGTGTGCTTATTTTCCACTGTCAAATGTTTCAAGCATTTCCCTGAAGAGATTGATGGCTTTGGCCAAATGTTTGAATAAATCAAGTTAAATATAAATCATGGGTTTTAAGCACTGTGGTCAAACTATTCGGTGCATGGGCCACATGTCACATAACAGTTGGACGAGAGGGAGATTTAAAGTAAAGTAGTGTTTTAATGCTTTAGAAACAACATGGTTTGGTTAATTGTGTGTTAAGATAAAGAAACAAACAGCAGAGACGGGGCGGGGTGTGAGAGACATTGGGATGCAGTGATGAATGTACGAGGGCCCAGGGTACTGACGGTAGGGGTCCTACATTCTTTCACAAGCTCCCAGCTCTCACAGTCTCAGGTCAGAATTAGGCTAGATGTTCATCCATGTTTGTCAAACGTGACATTTCAAGGTGTTTAATGTTTAGTTTGGGCATTAACTCCAGATTTTTATGGTTAGGGTTGAGTTTAGGCATTACATCCAAATTCTTAAGATTAGGCATTAACTCCGAATGGATAGGCTTAAAACAATAGTATCAAAAACGTTCTATTGCTGGATTCCAACATGCAATCTCTGGAATCAGTGGCAGATGCTTGAAGCTACTTAACACTGCTCACTGTTGCCCCTAGTGGGTGTTTTACACTTCATCTCCCAACGTTCTCAGACATGGGTGGACTTAGAATACTGACTTGTATCACGAGTAACCTAGCTGGCCACAAGACCATGGAGGAAGACCATGGAGGAAGAGGGGAAGAAGCCCCGGCAACAGGCTTTTATGTTGTGTGTGTGCGTGTTTGTGTGAGCGTGCGAATGCTTGCCTGCACGCGCATGTGTGTGTGTTACAAGTTAATAAAACATTTAAAATGTTTTGGAAAATGCTACATTAGTTAAATGAATTGTGGAAAGTAAGTCAAGTAGAAATGCAGTGTGAAACAAATGAATAATTGACTGTCCTATTTCAAATTAGAATTTTCAACGTTTTCACGTAGGCAGGGTTCAGCAAAATTAAGGATGGTACTCACACATCCTACCTCTCCAACACACCTGACCTGACCTGAAGATGATAGCTTTGCTTCCTGTGAGGGCTTTGTGTGTGTGTATATGTGTGTGCTCACGCTCTGCAGACTGCCTCAAGCAGGCTGCAGCCCCCCTGCCTACTAATACTCCTCTCTGGGGGAGCAGACAAACAGACATACAGTACAGTACCTTCAGACAAACGGCTGGTGGCCACTCATTCTCCCCTCAATGAACTTTGCTGAGATCTTGAAATCATCTATCAAAACTCTCCTTCACCAACTGTTCTCATAGTCTGCAGTCCCCATGCTTTTTAAAAACATTATACAGAGACTTTGTTAGTATCCTCTATGTCCTGAGTGACTGTGTATATATTAACATTTGAGATGGGATCGATTGAGTCAGAGCGACTTGACTTTCACTACCCTCTCTACTCACATGATAACCACCTTTATTTGCCCTTAAGAAATGCACCCATCCGGAGGTGAATCAGCCATTTGGCTATGATGTGTGAGTCAGGTTGATGGGTTAGAAGAGGGGATTTCCCCAATGCCCAAATAGACCCCCTAAACCACCTCACCCCAGACCTCACCCCAGATCTGTCTCTGGGCGTCATTAACCCATATATATTTTGGGTTAATGCCACTTACAGCTATCATGTCTGCTCTAGCCAGGACTGTTGTTATGATAGCCTCACCAATCGGTTTAATTTTGAACACGGGGCCGTCAACAACGTTGGTATTAGACAATAATCCTCACTCTCCTCTCCTCAAAAATATGTCTGACCCCCCACCTCAGGGGAACAATTATTATCCGGTTCTGGTGACACAGGGGTACTGGGTGCAGGCAGGCACGCACACAACAACAAAACAAACAATGTAACAATTAGGCAGTTTCTCAGACACCCTGGGGAAGACTGAGGTCATCGTAGGTCAGACTGGAAAGGTGGGAGGTTCAAAGATCATACCTACCCATCTAATAAACAAAAAAAGACTGGGACATAATGGATTTTCCCCTTTGATTCCCTTTTTCTTCAATGTTCTAGGAACACCTCCCTTCAGCTCTGTTGTTGGAATGTTCTCAGAATGTTTCTAAAGCTATTGTAGATTATACCGTTGACAAACAGACATTAGACCGTTATCCCTAACGTTTAACTAAGAAACACTGCAAGATGTTTGCTGTGTGGGTAACATATCCTGTGTTAGGTATGAACATGATAAAGTAAGATTGGAGAAGAGTTTAACAGATGATCCCAGGTCATTCAATGACCCACATTACCTTATATACTTACTAATAATATCTCATTATGGTTTCATTATTACAGCTGTGTGGCAGATAGTGCTAATGAGGCCAGACAATGACCTTTTAGGCTGCTTCGCTTCTGAATTCCAGCTACTGTGTACATGCCCAGTGAAAACGCTCATGTGGGAGTTTGAGACAGAGGGAGAGACAGTGTGCGTGTGGGAGGCGTCTGTGTGTGTGTGTGCATATCGGCCAGACGGAGACCTCGCACAGCCAAGGATGGACGTTCCGTACTGGAGCTGAGTTGAGCGCAAGCGAAAGCTGCGGCTCCGTTTGTCTTTGATTAGAGCGATGGCACTTCACCATAGGACGACAGGCGACGCTCCGCGGAATGTGATGCTATCGGCACTGCTCTCACCATATGGGAAGGGGAAAGGATTGTTGCTGCCCCCCTCCTCCCGTCTCCTACTCCTACCCCTCCTCTTCCCAAGACTTTTTCCCTTTCAATAATTTGGACCAATTTGCTATTCAACTGAGACTATTGGATTTTGCCAGTGCACACACTCAGCTCGGCATTTCAGCAGCCTTTTAAACACAATTTATCAACGGAGACTTAAAATAAAAATTATAATAATTCTGCGTGAGTGCGCAGGCGTATGCTTATTTTCCACTGTCAAATGTTTCAAGCATTTCCCTGAAGATATTGATGCTTTGGCCAAATGTTTGAATAAATCAAGTTAAATATAAATCATGGGTTTTAAGCACTGTGCTCAAACTTCTATTCGGTGCATGGGCCACATGCCACATAACAGTTGGATGAGAGGGAGATTTAAAGTAAAGTTGGGTTTTAATGCTTTAGAAACAACATGTTTTGGTTAATTGTTTGTTCGGATAAAGAAACAAAGAGCAGAGAGGGGGCGGGGTGTGAGAGACATTGGGATGCAGTGATGAATGCACGAGGAGGGCCCAGGGTACTGACGGTGGGGGTCCCATACATTCTTTCACAAGCTACCAGCTCTCACAGTCTCAGGTCAGAATTAGGCTACATGTTCATCCATGTTTGTCAAACGAGAAATTTCAAGGTGTTTTAAGTTTAGGCATTAACTCTGGATTTTTACGGTTAGGGTTAAGTTGAGGCATTAAATTGATTTTTACGGTTAGGGTTAAGTTCAAATTCTTAAAATTAGGCATTAACTCTGAATGGATAGGCTTAAAACAATAATATCAGAAACAACTTTCTATTGCTTGATTCCAACATGCAACCTTTGGAATCAGAGGCAGATGCTTGAAGCTAATTAACAGTGCTCACTGTTGCCCCTAGTGGGCATTTTACACTTCATTCGACGTTCTCAGACATGGATGGACTTAGAATACTGACTTGTATCACGGGTGACCTGGCTGGCCACAAGACCATGGAGGATGACCATGGAAGAAGAGGGGAAGTAGTCCCTGCAGCGGGCTTTTATGTTGTGTGTGTGTGCGTGTTTTTGTGAGCATGCGAATGCTTGCCCGCATGTGTGTGTGTGTGTGTGTGTGTTACAAGTTAATACAAAATAATAAAAAAATTGGAAAATGCTACATTTGTTAAATGAATTGTGAAAAGTAAGTCAATTAGAAATGCAGTGTGAAACAAATGAATAATTGACTGTCCTATTTCAAATTAGACTATTCAACGTTTTCACGTAGGCAGGGTTCAGCTAAATTAAGGATGGTACTCACACATCCTACCTCTCCAACACACCTGACGATGATCGCTTTGCCTTCCTGTGAGGGCTTTGTGTGTGTTTGTGTGTATATGTGCGTGCTCGCACCCTGCAGATTGCCTCAAGCAGTTTGCAGCCCTCCTGCCTACCAATACACCTCTTTGGGGGAACGGAACGGAACGGGACGGGACGGGACAGACAGACAGACAGACAGACAGACAGACAGACAGACAGACAGACAGACAGACAGGACATTCTCTCCTCAATGGACTTTGCTGAGATCTTCAAATCATCTATCAGAACTATCCTTCACCAACTGTTCTCATAGTTTGCAGTCTCCATGCTTTTTAAACACATTAGAGACTTTGTTAGTATCCTCTGAGTGACTCCTTCTTCTGAGTGACTGTGTATATATAACATTTTTAGATGGGGTCAATTAGTTCAGAGCGACTTGACTTTCACTACCCCCTCTACTCACACGATAACCCCCTTTATTTGCCCTTAAGAAATGCACCCACCCGGAGCTGAATCAGCCATTTGACTATGTGCGAGTCAGGTTGATTGGTTAGAAGAGGGGATTCCCCCAATGTCCAAATAGACCCCCCTAAACCACCTCACCCCAGATCTGTCTCTGGGCGTCATGTACTCATTTTGGGGTTAATGCCTCTTACAGCTTTCATGTCTGCTCTAACCAGGGCTGTTGTTATGACAGTCTCACCAATCGGTTTAATTTTGAACACGGGGCCGTCAACAACATTGGGATTAGACATAAATCCTCACTCTCCTCTCCCCAAAAATATGACTGACCCCCCCACCTCAGGGGAAGAATTAATATCCGGTTGCGGTGACACAGGGTTACTGGGTACAGGCAGGCATGCACGCACACAACAACAAAACAAACAATGTAACAATTAGGCAGTTTCTCAGACACCCTGGGGCAAGACTGAGGTCATCGTAGGTCAGACTGGAAAGGTGGGAGGTTCAAAGGTCATACCTACCCATCTAACCAAAAAAGAAAGACTGGGACTTTGGGATTTTCCCCTCTGATTCCCATTTTCTTCAATGTTCTAGGAACACCTCCCTTCAGCTCTGTTGTTGGGATGTTCTCAGAATGTTTCTAAAGCTATTGTAGATTATACCGTTGACAAACAGACATTAGACCGTTATCCCTAACCTTTAACTAAGAAACACTGCAAGATGTTTGCTGTGGGTAACATATCCTGTGTCAGGTATGAACATGATAAAGTAAGATTGGAGAAGAGTTTAACAGATGACCCCAGGTCATTCAATGACCAACATCACTGTATATACTTATTAATAATATCTCATTATGGTTTCATTATTACAGCTGTGTGGCAGATAGTGCTAATGAGGCCAGACAATGACCTTTTAGGCTGCTTCTCTTCTGAATTCCAGCTATACATGCCCAGTGAACACGCTCACGTGGGAGTTTGAGACAGAGGGAGAGACAGTGTGCGTGTGGGGGGCGGTGGGGGTGTCTGTGTGTGTATCTGTGTGTGCACTTACTCGTAGTCGTGTGTGTGGTGTGGCATGAGGTCTTTATCAATGAATGGAGAAGAGTCTCAGTGGTTATTTTTCCTGGATGAGATACATGGTAACATGCATGGTACTTCTGGTTGTGACATGCATACGAGTCATACAATGCATATTCGGATAGACAGACACGCACAGATTTTATTTTACAGATCCATGTTCCAGATGTATTTTACAATCCACTTCCAGTCCAGTTAAAACCCATACCGCCACAGCCTTCCCTTTTTCTCCATCCCTCTTTGTCCTCCTCCTCCCACCTACTCCTTCTTTCCGTCGCCATCTGAGCAGTGCTGCTATTCCTAGTGCCGGGTTGGGCTTTGGGGAACACAAGCTGACGTGCTGCTAACCAGAGCAGAAATAAACTGTTTGTGCCCCCCCTTTTAAACCAACCTTCCGTCCCCAAAACCCCTCCCCCTTCGCTTAAACCCCAAACATAGCACGTTGCACTGGCCACCAATCATCCAAACCATCGTCCCCCTCCTCCATACATACTGTACATAAGCTTTAGCCTCAACCGTTCCAATCACCCTCCCTCCCTCTCCCTTTCTCTGCACCCAGCAGCAACACCTTTCTCATCCTTCTCTCTCTCTCTCTCTCTCTCTCTCTCGCTCTCTCTATTCCTCCCTCCTTCGGCAGAAAAGCTTCAATAATTTGCAAGAGCATTTGTTACTATGTACATAGCCAAGGCAACCACCCACTCACAAGCTCCAGAAACTAAGATGGGAGTATACAAGAATGGTCTAATGCACAGATGGAAACCCACACCCACACACACACACAAACGCACACGCACCACACACACACACACACACACACACACACACATTAACAAACATACTTCTCATTTTTTCTTTGTTAACCAGACATTTCCTGGACCAGTTTTCCTCTCTGCAAATTTACCAGTGTCAAAATAAAGCACAGCCTGGCACGTGTCAATATTTGATCGCCTCTCATACGTCAATTCCAGTAAACCATTGAGATCAATTTAGCAACATTGGCTCCAATGAGACTGGTGGATGTTAGGCTCATGGAAATGGCACAAGGCTAATGTCTGCATGAACCAGTTAGCCGAGGCCAATGACCAATATGAGAGTGAGAGMTGAGAGAGACTGGCGACTCATGATTCCACCATTCCTAATTCTACAGACTCCATGTTGACATAGTAAGTCAGTAAATACAAGGTTCATGAATAAACAAGACATGACAGTGTCATCAACAGCAGAGTGGGGCCTGTTGAAGCGTTGGTGTGGGGGGGGGGGTTCTGAGTAGAGAGAACAATGAGAGTTAAGTAAGTTGGACACAACACACTACACACATACACTTTGATAGTATCAGGCTGCATTTTTGTACTTTCATTATATCACATTGTCAAAGTGGGCCGTGGATATAGAGATCAATCCTAGCCACTGTAGCCTACTGTCGAGCCACTGACGATTTCTTCTTGCATAATTTGAAGTTTGAGACAGTGACAGACAAAATGGATGCAGGTAATGAGGGAGATGGAGCAAAACGGAATGTTTATGTATCCGTCGGCCAGGACGCAATGAGGCGTGGAAACGCAGGTCATAATAGCTCAAGTGTGTGTGTGTGTGTGTGTGTGTGTGTGTGTGTGTGTGTGTGTGTGTGTGTGTGTGTGTG
>NC_036874.1:7243663-7262494 GCF_002910315.2 Salvelinus sp. IW2-2015 | reverse complement strand
GGCTTTTTTCAGGGTCATTTACATGTCAAAGGTTACTTCATAGGGGAGAAGGGATAGATGGGCGACTGCAGTACAAAGACTTTTTTTTTTTTTTTAAAGCTTGTTTGACCATTTCCCTCCAAAAATACAGTAAATATTGATTAATAAGTGAGAATTGTTGGGCAATACTACCGTATATTAATATGGTCTGATACCTGCGTTGGAGTAATTAAAACAATGAGATGAGAATGTCTGTGAGGAGAGGGATGGTGGGTGAAGGAGAGGAGAGATAAGAAGAGGTTTGCATACGTCACTCCCTTCCCCATCACCCCCTCTGGCAGTGTGAACCGCTGCCCTACTTTAACATCCTCCATCTTTAATAAACCCCTCGCTCACATCCCCCTCAGAGTTTACAGTATGAGACATCAACCTGTCAGACAGGAGCACAACACACACACTTGTCTTACTGCAAAAGCTGATGTGTGGTGAAGTCTCTGGCACAAAATGGCTGCCGTGCACCACCTACTCTAAGTGGATGCCATGTATTGGTAGTGGATGGAGTTAACCATACACAATGTGAAGTGTTTGACGCATGGTGAAAGCACTATTTCAATGCAGTCCATGATTATTATCATTATAGCACTAAGCCACTGTTCTCTGACACTAACCTGTGTGATGGATTGCCCATGGCGCTACTTGCTCTAGTGCTATACAGTGAAAGAATGTCGCCATGGCAACATCCTCCGTGAAAGGGCAAGGACCCTCTGTGCGTCAGATAGAGATGAAACCTACCTGTTACACAGGCACAGGCGTATGCACACACACACACTGCTAAAAAACAGATGGTGTTGCTCACACAGGCTGGCATTATTTGCTTCATCCATCCCTACATTTGCATTGCGCTGGAAATATGTTTTCAATGGCACAGAGCATCTATTGCATCCACACACAGAAACTGGGAAAATGTTGCCTAGGTTTGTATGCATTTTGGTAAGGAGGACACTTCTATCCTCTTCTTCCCAATGCACTATTCATAGACCTGTTTAAGGCCTGTCAACACAAATCACTTCATATTCATGAATCTGTTTATGGATGATACTTATGCATCTGTTTATGTTTACAGCCACTAAATCAAGCACTTAGGGCTGGACTATTGGCCCGAAGGGAAGGATGAAATTGACACAGTATTGCCATTACTGGTAAGCAAGACAGCTGGGCTGATGCTAAAAACAGTTTGACACAATAGCAGCATGTTAGGCTACTTCAATTACTAAGGGTACTTAAACTGTAGCCTAAGCAACCAGAGAGGAACAGGAAGATGGGACTACAGAGGGAGCAGAGAAGAAAAACAAAATGTTGAAAATCAAGGTGAAGGTAAAATGAGGAGAATGACATGAAGGGGGGAAATCAGAGGAGAGAAGGGGAGCGTGAAGGAGAGCTATGCTTGAGTTGTGAAGAGTAAAGCTCATTGGCAGTGGCAGAATCGGCACAGCTGTGGGAGGGCAGAGGGAGACACTGTGTCAATTATGAAACATCTCAACTCATTCAGGGAGCAGATAGTCTCTATCCCCGCTCCTATCAGCAGCATGCTCTCTCGCTGCATCTATCTCTACCACTCACTCAGCTGGGGAGGAGTGGAGGAAGGAGAGTGCATGGAGGACAAAAGGAGGATTGTGGATCGGGAGGTTGATCTCCTTGTCTTCTTTCCTCTGTGACCACTGGTAAAACACAAGGACTGGATAGGTGTCCTGTCCACCATATTGCCATGCTTTTATACTAGACCAAAATGTAAACTCAACATACAACAATTTAAAAGATTTTACTGAGTTACAGTTCAGATATGGAAATCAGTCAATTGAAATAAATTCATTGGGCCATAATCTATGGATTTCACATGACTGGGAATACAGATATGAATCTGAATCAGATACCTTACAAAAAAATGGTAGGGGCGTGGATCAGAAAACCACTCAGTGTGACCACCTCATGCAGCGTGACATCTCCTTCGCATAGAGTTGATCAGGCTGTTGATTGTGGCCTGTGAAATGTTGTCCCACTCCTCTTCAATGGCTGTCCAAAGTTGCTGGATATTAGCGGAACACGCTATCGTACACGTCGATCCAGAGCATCCCCAACATGCTCAATGTGTGACATGTCTGGTGAGTATGCAGGCCATGGAAGAACTGGGCCATTTTCAGATTCCAGGAATTGTGTACAGATCATTGCGACATGGGGCTGTGCAATATCATGCTAAAACATGAGGTGATGGTGGCTGATAAATGGAACGACAATGGGCCTCAGGATCTCAACACGGTATCTCTGCACATTCAAATTTCTATCGATAAAATCCAATTGTGTTTGTTGACTGTAGCTGCCCATACCATAACCCCACCACCACCATGGGTCACTCTGTTCACAACGTTGACATCAGCAAACCGCTCGCCCACACGACGCCATACACGTGGTCTGCAGTTGTGAGGCCGGTTGGACGTACTGCCAAATTATCTAAAACCATTTAGAGGCGGCTTATGGTAGAGCAATTAACATTCAATTGTCTGGCACCAGCTCTCATACCAACTGCACACTCCCTCAAAACTTGAGACGTCTGTGGTGTGTCCCCAGCACAAGGTGCACCTGTGTAATGATCATGCTGTTTAATTAGCTTCTTGATATGCCACACCTGTCAGGTGGATAGATTATCTTGGCAAAGTAGAAATGCGCACTAACAGGTAAGTAAAGAAATTTGTGCAGAACATTTGAGAAATATGGAACATTTCTGGGATTTTCTAACACTTTACATGTTGCGTTTACATTTTTGTTCAGTGTAGATGCCCTTTCAGATCTGGAGAGGACCTGTTCAAAACATTGAGCCTGTTTATGTGAAGAGAAGTAGATCTTACAGAGTAGGGGTATGCAACCCTGTTGTTTCAGGCACCACACCTGACCATCTGAGTTGATTGATCAGTTCAGTGATTGCCTAAATTCAACACACCCGGTCTTCCAGGTTGGTTAAATCAAAAACACGAAGTGCTTGTGACCCTCCAGGACCAGGGTTGCCTAACTCTGTTCTAAAGGGTGATGCTTTGTCATTACTGTATCTGTACTGCGTGATCAGTTTCCCTCCTCTACGGCTGCTCAGATAAAAAAATAAAAAACACCCCTCCCAACCCAAGACATAATCGTCCCTCATCCCTCTCAATAACATCCTCCTGGCCAATCTCCATGGTCAGAGAAACCCCCCCCCTCTCACCAGATTACAGTGCTGGCTGCCTGGGATTAGAGTTTAAATGACACCAGGATGAATAGACGCGGTTATCATTTTTCCTCATATGCATTTGCAGCTGCTGCATAAGAGCCTAAACAGCAAAACAACTACACAAAGACCATCTCTCCCCTGTAGCACCTTGCCCTTTGTCCTAGACCCCTCACCAGACAAAATGAGACTTTTTTTGGTTTGAGGTGTGGTTGTGTGTCAGACAGTGTTTAATATGAAATATGGCTTTAGTTATTTTTTGCAACCATAACATTTCTACCCCGAAATATGTATAGAGAAAGATAGGAAAGAAAGAGAATATTCTTAACTATTTCCCAGGATAATGTGAGCATTTCGTCATGCTCTAGTCTAGATATTTTACACTCCCTGAAATAATACAAATCTATAAAAACCGAACAAGTGTAAGAACAAAATCTAACATTTAGTTCAGAATAAATGAACTACTGAAAATATCAGACATCACTTCATACAAAAACAATTTATTAGACATTGTCCAGGTCTAAGTACCAACAAACCCGAACAAACAATAAAATAAAATAAAAATGCTACAAACTTCCAAGAACAAAGATAACTCAATCTACACAAAGTTTATGCTTAAAAATACATAAAACTGAAAAAAGATACAAGATGTAAGGGGGTTCTCATCATTTGTGATATAACAGACTGGAAAGACCTTGAATGAGGAAGTGTGTGAGAGCGTGAGAGAGATGCTGTGTGTATGCGTGTGTGATATTCTACCTGAGGGGAGAGGGTAACAGTAACGCAGCAGTCACGTGGGCAGCGAATGAGAGAGGGGTACTAGAGGTAGCAGAGGGGTGCGTAGAGCAGAGAGGTAGCTAGCAGAGAGCAAGAGCAGTTCTAGAGAGGTAGCAGACAGACAAAGAAGGGGAGGAGGCAGAGGTAGCAGAAAGGTGTAGAGGGGTGTTGAAATGAATGGAGATGGATGAAGAGAGGTAGCGCTAGGTAGCGGCAGCAGCTACATTATCAGCACCAGAACAGCCAGAAGCCCACTCCACCACTGAGGAAGAGCACATGGTTTTTAACTACAACTATATCACCATACCTAGCTCACTAAAAGGATGGATGAAGGTCAGTGGGATATTAGGCCTGTGTGTGAGCAGCCCCCAGTGTACTAGAGCAGGGTTCAGTGAAGTGTGTGAGTAGTACAGTGCTACGCCTGGCTGGTGGGGGCTATGGGTGGTGGTGAGGGGGGGGGGCAGAGCAGCCCAGCAGACTCATCAAACACCTGTCTTGCTGTACGCCATTCTGCTCTTCTGACACGCCAACAACGAACAACTGAACACACACTTCGGCTACAGTGTTTTAGCTTCAGAAGAGCGAAGTGGAGAGTAGATTCTCAGTGAGAGAGTGTGTGTGAAGGGAGGTTACTGTCTCCCTCTGTGTGTAAGGAAACCCTCATGATCCCATTCATTACAGTACACAACACACGTCCCTAAATGATCAACCATCTCCCTGGTGTGTTGTTGGGGGAAGACGCGAGGGAGGGAGAGAGAGGGGTTGTTGGTTGTTGTGTTGGGGGGAACGCGAGGGAGAGGGAGGAAGAGAGGGGATGTTGGTGTTCCGCTGAAGGAGGAAGAGACTAGTGTCATTCTAAAAAGTGAAGGGAAAGAGGGAAAAGTGGGAGTTCTCTGATTTTTCTCCCAAAATATTAGCTTCATATCTCTTTAAATAGAGAACAAACACAATATATTCTTTAAAATGACTGGGAGGAGCCCATCTGATCTGCCCCACACCAGACTGACTGAAGGAGAAAACAGTGTTCTTACTAGGAGGGCCAGAGTCACAGCCTCCTTGACGCTGTGCCCTGAGAGGGAGGTGGTGTGTGTGTGTTGTGTGTAAGCCAGGAGGAGTTTTTGAGTTGAGAAAACACCTAGCCATGGCAAGGCCATCAATGAAGCTGAGGTTTTACAAGAGGTGGTGTGTTGTTGGGTGTGTTTGTTTGGGGGCAGGGATCTTAGTTGTCAGCAACTCGTGCTGGGGCTGCCGCTTGAGGTCCCACAGACGTGGGAGCATACCATCAGGTGTACAGCGAGGGCAGGGTCTGAGGACAGAGAACACACTGGTTTTGAGAATGGGACACACCAACACACACTTTCTGCTGAGTAGGATCTGAAGGCGGATACGGATAGTGTACTCACACATGCCGTTGGGGCTCCAGGGTGGCGGGGACCCTCATGGGCATGCTGCATGGGGGGCCCTAGCTCATGCGCCCTGGAATGGGCTGACCGGGCCCCTTCCCCCATTGGCCCTAAACAGCGAAGGGAGGTTGGTGAGACTCTTGGCCTATCACAGAATCAGTGTGCTGGAACCATGTTTTTGAAAAGGCTAATGTTTCCTAGCTAATATTTGGTGTCATTCCCTTGCCTTGGATATAGTTCCAGGGACTTTTGGGTGCTTCTTTGCTGAGAGATGGTGTTCTCCTGTGTGTGTGTGTCCTTAACCTGTCTGTTTTGGGTGGTGGGGACCCATGGGTGGACCCGGGTCCGGGGGCCGTTCCAGAGTGCATGCGGGGAGGGGGTCCGTGGTGGGAGGGTTCCGTGGTGCATGCCTGGCCCTGGGGACCAATGGGGGTGCGGGGCCTGGGCCGCTGCGTTTGGCCTGCTGTGCTCCATCTGCTGCGGCCTTCATCTCAGCATACTTCAGCTGCTCCATGTGGAGGCCTGGCGCTCCGTCAGCAGCTGCTGCTCTGCAACTCCAACTGGAGGGGGGGGTGGGAATCATAATTTTATACTATTATCATGATTATCATTCTCAAAAGCCCACTGTCCACAAGGACATTAAGGTGGTCATTACTCATAGTGTCACTTTGAAAAGATAATCATGTCAATAAAGCTAATTTAATTGAACACAGAGCGAGAGAGCGATACATCAAGTCAAACAGTGGTATATGGAGCAGGGTGATGATACAGAAACAGGATTGATAATCAAAGAAACGAAGGAGAGGAATAAGAAGAGAAAGGAATAATTAAAGAGTATAAGCTATAAAGACAAGCTGATCACGATAGCTGACATTATGACAGAGGGGAAGAGCGGTACAGCGGGAGAGGAAAAGCGATGAATGAGACTGTGGGGAGGAAGAGAGGGGGCAGTGAAACAGGACCACTTGGAAGCAGGAAGGAGAGAGGAAAAGAAGGAATGACTGTGGGAGGAGAGAGGGGGCAGTGAAACAGGACCATTCTGGAAGCAGGAAGGAGAGAGGAAAGCGATGGAATGAGACTGTGGGGAGGAAGAGAGGGGGCAGTGAAACAGGACCACTCTGGAAGCAGGAAGGAGAGAGGAAAAGCCATGGAATGAGACTGTGGGAGGAAGAGAGGGGGCAGTGAACAGGACCACTCTGGAAGCAGGAAGAGGAGAACATGGAAGAGAGGGGGAGAGGGCAGTGAAACAGGACCACTCTGGAAGCAGGAAGGAGGAGGAAAAGCAATGGAATGAGACTGTGGGGAGGAAGAGAGGGGCAGTGAAACAGGACCACTCTGGAAGCAGGAAGGAGAGAGGAAAAGCAATGGATGAGACTGTGGGGAGGAAGAGAGGGGCAGTTGAAACAGGACCACTCTGGAAGCAGGAAGAAGAGGAAAGCAATGGAATGAGACTGTGGGGAGGAAGAGAGGGGGCAGTGAAACAGACACTCTGGAAGCAGGAAGAGAGAGGGAAAAGCAATGGAATGAGCTGTGGGAGGAAGAGAGGGGCAGTGAAACAGGACCACTCTGGAAGCAGGAAGGAGGAGGGAAAAGCAATGGAATGACTGTGGGAGGAAGAGAGGGGCAGGGAAACAGGACTACTCTGGAAGCAGGAAGGAGAGAGGAAAAGCAATGGAATGACTGTGGGGAGGAAAGAGGGGCAGTGAAACAGGACCACTCGGCAGCAGGAAGGAGAGAGGAAAAGCAATGGAATGACTGTGGGAGGAAGAGAGGGGCAGTGAAACAGGACCACTCTGGGAGCAGGAAGGAGAGAGGAGCAATGGCTGGAAATGTCGAAAAGGGATTGATTGCATGCAATAAACCACTAATACTCTCTCTGACACGGAATCAACGGGTGAATTCCATTACCAGAAACCCTACAGAGACACAGGGATGGGAGAGGTGGAGAAGTCTATTCCCTGTGTGTGCCCTGTTAAGTACATTTGTAGTGGTGGAAAAGTGTGGAGTAGTAAGACAGTGAGAGTGCCCTTATTTTAGTGTGTGTGTGTATGTCTAAAGACGGAGACACAGTGTGCGTATGAGAGTGTGTGTATAACCCAGTGTTTACAGCCTGTGGTAACGGTAAGGAGGAGGCAGCCTGGGTGCTGTTCCAGAGGGTTATGTAACGACTGCGTGGCTTTTTCATGCACTATTTATCAGGCTGCGGTCCACAGCAGCTCCACGCTTTACAGTTTACACTCCTGACACAAACACTTTCCACTGGACTAGAGGCCCACTATCTACCCAGCAGTTAGTTGACTAACTATTTACTGCTCTTAAACCATGTACCCAAATGGACAAAGCAACGATGCCTGATCCCCCCCCAAAGCGCTTTCCCTTCATAGGCTTGCATGCTCTTTACTCTACTATCCTCTGTGTACTCTGCAACTACCCCTCATTATTACCACCATTATTAATGCAAACGTTTAATATTGACGCTTTTCACGTCTGCTCATGTTGTAGATATAGGCCCACTCCCAAAAGCAGCTCTTTGTCCTTCCAAGTTATCCATCTGTCGTGGCTCTCCCTCACACACACGTCTCTGAAATGCCTGGATGGATGACAACTGACACTGATAAGCCTAGATACCACTACAATCAAGAGCATATCCAATCCTTTCACACCCCAAGGGGTCTGAAACTACAAGCGACTTCAACCCAGCATGCAGTCTCCCACTGAACTACGTTTCCCACAATCCACCTCGGTGCCACTACTTACAGCCTCTTTCTCTCGTCCATGATGGTCTCCAGCTCCTCAAAGTGTCTGAGCTTGATCTCCAGCTTCTTCATCTGAGTCTCCACCAGCAGAGCCACCAAGAGACTTGATTTCCTCTCCTCCACGCCGCCAGGTGCTACAGGGAGAAATACAGAGGAAAGAGATGTAACAGAAATATAAAGCTTCGCCAAACTAGACTGGCCAGGTAGTGTAAGAGTAGCGCAAGCGCTTTTGAGCCGGTGGTAAAACGACACACCGATCAATGAGATGCTTACACCGGCAGCACAAGCATAGCATGAGTGAATGGAGCTGGAGCTGCTGAAGCATCTGTTAAGGCCTCAGGTCTATTTCAAGCATTTCGTTGACGTTTCCCAACTGGCACAGTCGGCTCCGTTTGCTACTTCTGGTTTCAAACACCAAAAACAGCACATACTGAAAGCTAGCGCTATGCTTGCGGTGTAGTCTTGGGGCTCGATATACAAAGTGCTATCCCCATGGCCCTCTGGAAGAAGTCACCTTGGCCTTGGTGGCAGCTGAGGCGAGGGCAGCGGCGGCTGCAGTGGCAATGTTCCCCTCCCCCCCGTCCGGCTCTAGCTTCTTCCTCTCCTCTTCCTCCTCTTCCATCGTTCCCTGCTCCTCCTTCTCCTTGTCTTCCTCCGAGGTCTCCATGGCCTCCTCGTCTTTGTCTGAAAACATTGCATAAACATTATCAATCAAGTCAATGCTGGACTTATCCGACCCTCCCCCAAAAATGGATGATTCAATCGAAGCGGAATAACCATCTACTCTACCTGCTGAAGCCTTGCCCTCTCCTCCCTCTTTCTCTCCCTCCTCCCGCTCCGACGGCTCGGTCATCTCGCTCTTCACCTTCTCTCCCTCAGCCAGCTTCTCAGCAGACTCACTGGGCTTCTCCGCCTCATCCTTAGACTCAGCCTGAGACAGAGACAGGTAAGACTGTGGCGTTACAGCTGATTATATTTACAGAGCCTTCGGAAAGTATTCAGACCCCTTCACTTTTTCCACATTGTGATATGTTACAGCCTTATTCTAAAATGGATTAAATAAATAAAAATCCTCAGCAATCTACACACTATGACGAAGCAAAAAAAGGTTTTTAGAAATGTTAGCAAATGTATAAAAAATTAAAAAAACAGAAATAGCTTATTTACATAAGTATTCAGACCCTTTGCTATGAGACTCGAAATTGAGCTCCGGTGCATCCTGTCTCCATTGATCATCCTTCCGATGTTTCTACAATTTGGGAGTCCACCTGCAGTAAATTCAATTGATTGGACAAGATTTGGAAAGGCAKACACCTGTCTATATAAAGGTCCCACAATTGACAGTGCATGTCAGKGCAAAAACCAAGCCATGAGGTCGAAGGAATTGTCCGTAGAGCTCAGAGACAGGACTGTGTCGAGGCACAGATCTGGGGAAGGGTACCAAAACATTTCTACAGTATTGAAGGTCCCCAAGGACACAGTGGCCTCCATCATTCTTAAATGGAAGAAGTTTGGAACCACCAAGTCTCTTCCTAGAGCTGGCCGCCCAGCCAAACTGAGCAATCGGGGAGAAGGGCCTTGGTCAGGGAGGTGACCAAGAACCAGATGGTCACTGACAGAGCTCTAGCATTCCAGGACAACCATTTCTGCAGCACTCCACCAAATCATGCCTTTATGGTAGAGTGGCCAGACAAAACCACTCCTCAGTAAAAGGCATGACAGCACGCTTGGAGTTTGACAAAAGGCACCTAAAGACTCTCAGACCATGACAAACAAGATTCTCTGGTCGGATGAAACCAAGATTGAACTCTTTGGCCTGAATGCCAAGCATCACGTCTGGAGGAAACCTGGCATCATCCCTACGGTGAAGCATGGTGGTGGTAGCGTCATGCTGTGGGGATGGTTTTCAGCGGCGGGTACAGGGAGACTAGTCAGGATCGAGGCAAAGATGAACGGTGCAGGGTACAGAGAGATCCTTGATGAAAACCTGCTCCAGAGTGCTCAGGACCTCAGACTGGGGTGAAGAATCACCTTCCGAAAGAACAACGACCCTATGCACACAGCCAAGACAACACAGGAGTGGCTTCGGCACAAGTCTCTGAATGTACTTGAGAGGCCCAGCCAGAGCCCAGACTTGAACCCGATCAAACATCTCTGGAGAGACCTGAAAATAGCTGTGCAGCGAAGCTCCCCATCCAACCTGACAGAGCTTGAGAGGATCTGCAGGAACTCCCCAAATACAGGTGTACCAAGCTTGTAGCGACATACCCAAGAAGACTGAAGGCTGTAATCACTGCCAAATGTGTATTGAGTATTGAGCAAATGGTCTGAATACTMAAGTAAAAAAAATAAAATGTTTTACTTGTTTTTGCTTTATCATTATGGGGTATTGTGTGTCGATAAGGCAGGGGGAAAAAAACTATTTAATAAATTATAGAATAAGGCTGTAACGTAACAAAATTAGGAAAAGGTCAAGCGTTCTGAATACACTGTATATGCAGGTCAGAACTGAGAAACACCTAACTGAAGACTATAGCTAGACAGGTCCTTGAGAGCTAAGGAGAAAAATACACAAAACCGAACAAGGGTCAAAGCTAATTCCCTGCATTTCAAAAAGCCTGCAGTAAAGCCATCGGGACTAGAACCGGCGTGGATAGGCGATGGCTAGTGAAGGTTAATGAAGATTTCAACCAGTGGTCAACGATGCATGGCTAACTCCTGCTAACGTTATCTGTGGTGTTACATTTGCCCCGTGGCCATCCTAAACACAGAGATAGGATGGATGGAGAATAGAGTAAGCGAAAGACGGAGAGTAGTAAATGGAGGGGCAGACTGTACGACTGCCAGCGTTAAAAATAAAGTTAAAAACTGTTTGATGTCTTCTGTGCACATATGAATGTCCCCTACGATGTAACTGCAATGATGAGATGGATGTTGTTCTTCTTTGTTACATTATCTCGCTGTCATACTGTMTTCAACCGTGTTCCATCTTGCCTTGCCATCTTGTTTCAAGAGGATCACAATGGAAATAAGTCCCAGACTTGATTGTGTGTTATCCTCCATGATTTAACAATGGAAATAAGTCCCAGACTTGATTGTGTGTTATCCTCCATGNTGTGTTATCCTCCATGATTTAACAATGGAAATAAGTCCCAGACTTGATTGTGTGTTATCCTCCATGATTTAACAATGGAAATAAGTCCCAGACTTTATTGTGCGTTATCCTCCATGATATAACTCATGTGCATGTATGGCTTTTTCAGTTTTATGTATGCCGGTAAATCTTTTTAATGGTTGAATTAATAAACTAAACTAAAGACCTCACCCCTGGGCCGTCTCACCTTGTCAGGCTGCTGGGAGTCGGAGTCTGTTTCCATCTTCTCCGTCTCTGCTGGCTCTACAGTGACAGGGAGAGAGAGAGGGAGGGGCTTTGAGAAGAGGGCTAGACAAAGAACAAGACATCTCTCAGAGAAACTGATCACAAACAGATGACGCATCCTAAGTAGAACCTCACCATGATTCAGACATTACTGTGGTTAGGAATGACAGTATGTGTGWGTGCGTGCGAGCGAGCGTTTGTGCAAATGTGGGAGAAAGTGAGCGAGTCGATGCCGAGTGAGAGTGCATGAATGTGTGTTTGGAAAAAAACATGTCCGCATGTGCATTTGGGCGCGTTTTTACTATGCGAGTATTGACCTGTATGAGAGATGGTAGACTGCTTTGGGGAGGGTATTGAATGCATRTAGGCAATTTATTAGTTGTTAATGCATGTATGTGTAACATGTATTRATTCATGTATAATTGCTGATTGAGCGATTGCTGTGTGTGTACCAGGCATTGAGGCCGTAGCATAGTGTGTTGACCCAGTTTCAACCCCTTCCCCCACGCCCCATCTGCTGTTCTAATCCACTGGTTACCACGACAGCCGGACACATAGACATAACACTCGGAAGAAACCTCTACGTCGCCCCCCACTGGCCATCCTGATTTCAGCTGGTACCTCAAAATGTATTGGTGAGAATAAACATCTGGCTTTACCCACGTGAGCGCACACACACGCAGGAGGTAGGTATAAGGTGACCTGCGGACAGCTGGCTACGAGCAGCCTCGCCCTAACCTGTTAGCTGTGGGCTGTCTGTGTCTTGGCCATTTGCTGCCCTCCACTGGTAACACTCAGTACTCCGTCTAAATGTGGGGGGTGTGTATATGGGTGGGTATTTTGTGTGAGTGAGTATTGCATMCATGAGTATGTTGGATGTATGTGATGAGAGAATGCTTTTGTGTGTTTATATGAAGGCCTGTGTGTTTACACGATTCTATATGTATTGCTATTCGATACTGTGACTTTATTGAGATTTGATGTTCCAAACAAATTGCTCACCAGAGGTCTTCTGCAGAGACAAGAGAGCCATGAAAACGAGTCTAWCAGTCATGGAAATAAAATTGCTGATATCAAATTGGCTCCTTATTTAAAAAGATGGAGAATGAGCTATGAAGAAAAAATACTGGAGTTTTGGTGCAGGTACAACCAACTATCGCAAAAATAGTGATCTTGACAAAACAGTAAAAAAAAAATTATCCCAATATATAACTATTGTTTCCCCCCCTCCCGATCAATGTTTCCCCCCCTCCCGATCAATGTTGTATACCATGTGATCGTTTTTATGTTTGTGTACGCACAAGAGTATTTTTTATCCATCTTTGCAAATGTGTGACTGTGTGTACGAATATCTGAATGCATGTGTTCTGCTCCGAGTGTGTGTGTTACCGGTCTTCTCGGGCTCCTCGGGGGCGGTTCCTGCGATGCCGCTGCTCTCCAGGCCATAGGCGGGGTCTACCTTGCCCGTGCTGCGGGCCGCCTCCTGCACCTTCTTCACATGGGCCTCCACCAGCTCTGCTGGCACCTCCTCACGCACACGGCTAAACTCCTCTGGAGAGAGAGGGAGACACTGTAGTTAGCTACAGACTCACACCTTGTGATAGTTCCTCCACACACACACACAGATATGTTCAAACACACAGCGATATTACGACACACTACATGAAGCGTGATATTACATACAAATTAAAAATATTTATTTTGTGAATCAACACATTGTGATAAAACACCCCTTGCAAATGACCCACGTACCCAGTCGCCACAAACGTACCCTCAGTCGCCACATCACGTACCAGTCGCCACAACACGTACCCAGCTCCACAACATCGTCCACACACACGTGCCAGTCGCCAAACACGTACCCAGCGCCACAACACGTACCAGCCCACCACAACACGTACCCAGTCCCCACAACACGTACCGACAGCCCCCACAACACGTACCCAGCCCCACAACACGTACCCAGCCCCACAACACGTACCCAGGGCTCCTTGGCAGCAGCGGAGGCCACACGGGGGTCCACCACGGAGGCCAGGAAGGCCACGGTGCTCATGACGGGGTTGCCTGACTGGCTGAAGGGTACGGGCTGGTAGGCCAGGGGCCCAGGGACGACTCAGAGTTCTCCAGGTAAGGGTCCTCGATGGGCAGACGCAGGAAGTGCAGGATACACTCTGTCCTGGGGGCGCGAGCCACGTGCTCCGACACCTTGTTCCAGTCGTCTTTGTCATCTCCAGAGCCTGGTAGGGAGGAGATAGAGGAATGAGAAGGGTTCTGATAGGCTGGTAGGTTTTAAGATTATGTTTGTGATTGGCAGCTGGTCTGTTGTGACTGACATACCTCAATAGGAGCAGAGTCTCCTGCTCGGTCCACTCTCGGCCGCCGCTGGTTCCTTTACTCTTGGGGTTCTTCTTGGAGTAGAGGTCATTACGCAGGCCAAAGTTCTGCATGTCAGAGGGCTTGTCTTTGCCCTTCTCTGGGAGTTGAGCATCTGCTGGCCAGAGGGATCTAGAAGGCTGGATGGAGAGACAGTGGGAGGTTGAAAGGAATCACACTGTGGTCAGAGGATGCAGTGAATACTTTCACAACATGTATGACCCATTAATAATCAAAATCAACGGTTACATACACACAACGCCTGTATGTGTATTTGGATATAATTCGCTAATCGGCACTAACAGGATTGGGTTTAAAGACCCTTCCCTAGCCCCTACTCCCTCAGTATCCAACAACCTGAAAGGACTAGACAGTATGAAAGAAATATGACCATAGCTCCATGTAGTTTGTTCTCTAACCTGTGGGGGGCGGTGGTGCATCGGCGTCAGGCCAGAGGGGGTGTCAGCCAGCACGTTGAAGGGTGGGCGGGGGGCCCATGGGGAGGGGGCGGCTCTCAGCATCCACCTGGTAGTTCACCAGCCCCCACTGCTCCAGGAACGCATGGACCCTAGTAGAGAGACATGACAGATATATGCAAAGAATTTACTCCACAATCATCACTCTTGATCAGTGAGTCCAACTAAACCTGGGTCATATTCATTAAGCACCAAACGGGAAAAAATTAACTGGAACAGTAAGGGACAACCTAAACGTGTCCTATAAAAACAACACATATTACAAAGTGTCTTGCATACGGTGTGCCCTGACGAACAATGTCCTAACTTCTGCCCTAGGGAATCCATTTCACGTTAACCCCTTGACCCTTCACCTCATGACGGCACACACGTCTCCCGTCAGGTTCCTGCGGCAGGAGGTGGAGGTCAGGTACTCCTGGGGGTTGAGCCGGTACGTGTCGATCATGAAGTTACGGTAGGCCAGGTATCTGACAGGGACAAACACATTGAGAAAAAAAACACAGAAGGATCGGAACAAACAGGGACGCCATGTGTTAGACAGCAATGGGTGTGTTTGTACTATGAAAGATTCTTAGTGAAAGCGTGCGTCTGCAGTTCTTTAATGGGTTGAGTGAGTTGATGTGTTGGGCAGTGTTCTCCACTGACTCACATTTCTGGGGACTTGGACTTGTTCTTGCCGTTGAAGAACTCTGGCAGTGCACGCCTCTCAATCTCGTGGATACTGAAAGAGAAGGGGGCGGGGTAAACTCAAGACACAAACATAAAATACAGCCCATGATACACTCCCCACACACTAAGAACAGTGGGGCCATCCTCACCAGTTGTAGTCGAACCAGGCGGCGTAGCTGGGGATGATGATGTGGTGGGTCTGCTCGGTCACGTTGTCCTCGCTGGAGTCGATGAGGCGGTTGACCTCGGCCTTGCCCTGCTCCTCCTCCTCCTGCAGGGGGAGACAGAGTCACACGGATGGGATCAGATCAACATAGGCAAGAAAGGAGAGCAGAATTTTGGCTAGTTCTTGGTCAGTTTCTATTATATATGAACAGAGGATAAAATGTTAGAAAAGCAGTATTTCCAGATTAAATCAGGAATAATCCCATCCCAAATGTAGAAAAACTGGATCTGAATGAGTTAACGCTGCACTGGAAAACACTCGTAATCTAACGCATGCCTCAAACCACTCGTAGAARAGCTAAGTGCATTGTTAGCTGCTTTTTTGCCCTCCCGCGTCACTTGATACACAGTAGACCTCCGCTAAACATAGAATCACATGATTTATCAGTCTCTGACTGCTGATAACTTCAGAACAAAGTTGACTACAAATACAAAAGTTGCCAATATCTTTGCGATGGATACAACAGAGTTCTATTTTGGTACTTGTAGGCTACTGTCTAATTTGTCTCAATATATTTCATGYTGTGTAGCCTAACGTGCGCAATGATGTGACAAATTGGTGACTTAGTGCGTTGTCATTGGGTAAGCATTATAATAAACAGACTCAATATTAGCAGCCATAGGTGGTAATAGGAGCTGATCCGTCATCAGTATTGTGAAATAATTCTAATTTTAAAGAAAGATTTGAATGGAGAAAGCTGATCGAGACCAGCACTCTCTTTCGATCCTATCAGTATGGACACATGTTCCAACGCTGCACTTCGTGACCGTTCTCTCAGCGTGGTGTTTTTGGAAATGCATGTCTTCGGCAGTTGTAGGAAATATGCATTGTTAAAAACAGCCGTAGGCCTAWGTTCCATCGCTATCGGGAAACCGGGCCCAAATCTACAAATGGGTAGACATTGCCTCTAAAACAGACACCAGGTGAGATATTTTTCCATCTCCCTTCTGGATTTGCTAAGAAGTGGGGGTTAGGATAATCTGACCATAGKTCTATCAAAGACGACTATGGTTGTGGGTGAATAGGGAACAGTTTACGATGAAGAAGAGACCGCATTTAGAGGCAATCATTAAAGGTTAAGGAAAAGCTGGTGTTACCTTGCCTCCAGAGACCACAGAGTCATCCTCCAGATCATCTGGAAGACCGAGAGGGGACGTTATGACATCACTCTATCCATTGCTTGACTCAATACARCTCGGTGATTGACAGTTTAGTACTGAGACAGGTAGATACTTAAACACTGAAATAGTTCTGCACACACTCACCCAAATCAGCCACTGCCCCTCCCTTCACTGGGGTGTTCTCGTTGTCTTTCTTAGAGTTCACTGAGGACAGGGAAGGGGAAAAAAGGCTGAAGAATAGCCAGAGTATGGTAGTGGTGAAATACACTGACAGTGGCTATTGGCTCTCTTTTCTCTTGTAAGCTCTCTTTTCAAAAGCAACCACGGAAATAGATACAGAGGGGGGAGGGGTTGCAGAAGTGGGACATTGCAGATGGGACTGGGTCCAAAAAGGCAATTTTTAGTTAAGTGCGTTTGGCTTAGAGCACTTCCAGCTCAAATAGCACTCCATTCAATGCACCACTGTAGAAAGTCCCCCCGGGCAACTCCATGCCATCTTGGCAAGGACAGAGTGTACATGTGTGGTGTGTAACAGTTAGAAAATAAATAATTCAGGGGAAAAAACTGCAGTTACTACAGAGTTGAATAAACTGCAAGTCAACACGGTGACAAGCATAAGATGGATGCACTGAGAGAAAGAAACAGGACCATGAGAGAGAGAATGGGAGATTTACAACATGTGATTTAGAGTGACTGAGCCAATGAAGGAGAAGAGAGGGGAGGAACACGAGGAGGAGGAGGGGTATGGGTGAGAAAGAAGACAGAGTGAAGGATCAAGAGGGAGGAGAGCAGATGTGGGAGAGGGAGACAATGAGAGGGACYAGTTGGACAATCAACTGACCGTTCTTGGGCAAAGTGACCTCCTCCATGCTGGGAACAGGCGAGGGGTCCTCCATGTCCTTGGTCAGGTCCTCTTCCTCCTCCTCGTCCTCGCCACGGTGGCCACGACGCTTCCAGTGAGACGCAGGGTTCCTGGGGACAGGAGAAGAGGTCAAGGGTCGGTGGAGTTTTCCCAAGACACTGATCCATGGTCAGTTTAGTGTTTTTCTCCCTAATGGCTAAGGTTAGGTTTTGGGAAGGTTAAGCTGGTCCTAGATCTGTGGCTATAGGGGGACTCACCCCTTCTTGCCACCCTTCTTGCGGGACTCGGCTGGGGTGGTCGGGGGAGATGGCGAGCGCCTCCTCTTCTTCCCGGCGGCGTTGGCCTTGCGCTCCTTGCGATCGGGTGTACGGGAAGACTGTTTCATATAGTATATTACTGTATACACACATTTCACTTTCTTGAAATGTGATATGAGAGTAGAATAAGCCTCTAAGGTGCCATAAGGAATTAGATTCAAAGATACAGCACAATCCAGACTACACCAGAATGTAGGCATATGTATATACAATATATAATTTTTTGTACATTTCAGCAATTTAGAGACGCTCTACCAACTGAGCCACATGGGACCAAGTAACAAAGTAGATGATATATACATTGCAAGGGGGAGCTTTATTTTCTTCTTCTCAGCAGAGCACATCACTTACCATCCTCCTGCTGGGTTGATGAGGGTAGATATGATGGGTGGCCTTAGACTTGTCCTCAGTGATGGAGCCCTAAAGGAAAGGAAGGAGAGTAGCTTTATGATGCCATTTGAATTTCTGGTGAGTGGTGAAACAATCCTACCATTGGTTGGTGCGATTTGGGTGGGCGTGTCTTACCTGTGTCTTTTTGATGATGTCTTCAGCTTATTGGCCTGCTTCTGCTCCATGTCAGGCACCAGGAACACGGTTGGTCGAGTCAGGCAGTTTTCTGAACCAGGGTCTTCTCTACATTCAAGAACATCTCCACATTCCTGTCCATCCTGGAGGGGTTCTGCAGGTCAAACCTACGCCTGCACAGATAGGAGGGATAGAACATGTTACTTACAGTCTCAACTCCACAGGGCATCTTTTCCCTCCCTCTCTGGAGCAACCGCTACCTTCTATGTGATTCCATAGGAGAAAGAACGTGTCAACTATCCATTCCACATATACATGATTAGTCCAAGGTGGAAATTATGCATTAAAAAAAAAAGTATTCAAATAAAAGACCCTACTCACCAGCCCTGCTCGCTCTGAACTTGTAGGTGGAGCCAGGATATGACACAGCGCACCCCTGCCTTGAAGTCCAGGAAGCTCTTGGTCTGATGAGGCAATACAGAAGAAAAGGCGAGGGACATTCACACAAGCTAGCTCAGATAGATAAAGACATGGCAAATACACTGTGACACAAAATGTGAAGAAGAATTGGGAAGCCCTACACACTCTACTGCCCACATTCCCTTGCCCCAAAAATATCACTGTGTGTGTAGGTCCCGTCCCTGTCTGGTCAGGTGTAAAGACGCGTGTGGAAGAGATACTCACAGGTAACTTGTTGAGGGCAGGGTTGTTGACG
>NC_036874.1:7225703-7242857 GCF_002910315.2 Salvelinus sp. IW2-2015 | reverse complement strand
GACCCTCCGTCCGAAAGCATCTTCCTGGAACTGAAGCAGCTGCACCACCAGCCCTGCCAGGGACTTATTGGAGGGAGAGTCTGCCTGTACATACTGAGACACAACAAAACCACTGAGTTAGTGAGGGCGGCACACTCATGTGTGACAAAGGAGGGATTGAATATTGTGAGACCACAGAAGTGTTAGGCTACATTGGTCAGACTAACACATGGCTAATGCAGGCACACACAAGATCTCATGAGTAGATAGATCATAACCAATGTTGTTAATTACATCAAGTCCCGTGCCTTGCCAGCGTTGTGCCGAAAATCTCCCCCCTTCGRGTTCATTGCGGTGACTTGCRTGCTTAGATTTCTGCACTTCACTCCGTTGTCCGTTCAGCTAATATTTCACTCATCTTAGTAGCATAAAGCATTTGTCTGCAGTTTTCAGGTTGGCTATTTGTTTCAAGTGTATGTGGCGGTTCTAGCTTGTATGGCGCCCTGGGCGAACCCCCCCTTCAGCGCCCGACCGCCCCCGGGAGCGCACCCGGCAAGATGCCTTCCGTACCTACATCCGCTACTGATTTGTATTAMTCTATAAATTAGGSTATAAATAAATCTCGTTGCCAAAATTCGTCATCTCTCCCATGTCTTATTCGACTAGTATTTTTGAGAGTGTAAGGATAATAATTCAGCCATAGTTGTTCTGAAATGTTTATTGCTTGCCAACATTTTACTCCCTCTATGTTTAATATAACACACATACATTCATTAAGCATTTCGGTTGCCTATCCTGACGAAGTTCGTTATATATAAAGTATTTGACTGATGTGTGCCACAGAAAGTATTTGACTCTAGCCACAAAATCAAGGAAATTATAAGGGGGGATTCCTGCAGGGGGGAGATTTTCGGCACAACACCTGTTCACCACAACAATGTTTACATCAATGATACCGTCTCAAGACATGCTAACTATTATCTTACCTACCTAAACTAGTTTTCGTTACGTTAGCTAGCCAGCTAACGTTACGCTCAGATAGAGAGTCAGATGAAAACAGGAGTAATTATGTTACCTTACTACCCTAGATTGGTAGGTTACACAAACAGACAACTCTTCAGCTAACGTTAGTGTTGGCCGTGCAACAAATCAAACGGACGGTACGATAGCTGTTCAGTTAGCAGCTAATGTTAGCTTGCCTAGCTATCGCTTGACATGTAATGTTCATGTTGTTGGGTAATGTTGTGATGGATATCTTTAGATGCATGAAGCTAGCTATCTATTAATATCTAGTTTGCCACAAGTACCTAATGGGAGCGATAGATTGAAAGAGATAGCACTTCCATTGTGCTAGAGACGCGTGCCTTGACGATGGAAATCAATGGAGGTTAAAACCAGCGCTCGCTAACCTTTTTGTAGTGTTTCCCGATCCATTGGCGCACCGAATCGATCTGAGAGACCGTTTCTGAGCACTCCCAGTATTTCGACGAAGGACCTCCATCTTTCTTACGGCCCACCGCAGTACCGACGCCCACAGGGCCGGCTGCAGGTCCCCCTGAACCCGTTCCACCCGCTGCAGTTGCCGCTGTCGCCATTGTTTCTTGTCCTGTTCGCTGCTATTTCGCTTCTCAACCGCGTCACTCACCAAGGAAATTTTCGGGAGGGAGTGCGCATGCGCAGATTTGTAAATAAGGTAAAGTTTCTGAATCTCGCGATAAAGAGGGTTCATATGGGAAGAGTCCGTGTGAAGGTCAGGGTTGGAAAAATGTACACCTTATATTAGGAAATCTGTCGTTATGAACACATATGAATATGGTGGTCTCCATTTTTTTGATTTTCATACTTTGAAAAATACTTTTAAGATAAATTGGGATAAACATTTCTTAAAGAATCCAACTTCAATATCGAATTTCATCCCGCATTATATCTTCTCCAGTTTTGGTGGCTTCAAATGTATGTTACTTTGTAACTATAACATTGATACGGTTCCTACAAAATMATCTCCTTTTCATTGACAAGTATTCTTAGCGTGGCCGTTAATATATAAACATAATGTTTCCCGCATAGGTATTTCATTTGGAACAATAAGGATATTTTGTATAGAAACATGTCTTTATTTTTTAAGAACTGGTTTCATCATCATATCCTGCTGGTGAGACAACTTTTTAATATAGAAGGAATGTTACTCAATTATGACGCATTTTTATCTCGTTACAATACCCAGAGAGGTCGCCATAGTCTTTGATGCTATTCCATCTGGAACTCTCATGTTGTTTAGAGGTGTAACCACTAACCAGACCTCACCTTCTTGACCTACCCTCGCATAATCCAGTTGACTCTCCAATAGGAAAACATGTTTTCTCCTTGCTCCCTCAGAACAACAGATCTATATTTCAAATGGATATTGTATCCATTCCTTATGTCACAACTTTCTGGAATACATTTGTCAATCATTTCTGTTGGGYAAAATCCTGGTTATTACCACACAAATACCTGCTTGTTAACAAGGTCAAAGAGGTCTCTTTTAGAATGATTCATAAGTATTTCCCTGCGAATCATTTCCTGAAGAAACTCAAAAAATACATTAACATTAACTGTACTTTTTGTGTTGAGCATCCAGAAACGGTTTAGCATTTATTTTGGCATTGTCTACATGTATGGAAAGGTATTCATAGTTTTATAATTGTTAATATTCTTCATGACTTTTGTTTTTATGTGAGAATGTGCTGCTCGGTTTCCTTAACTATAAAAAAGATAAAGAAAAACAATTTTACCTCATAAATCTAATTGTGCTAATGGCAAAATTTCATATTCATAAATGTAAATTCACGAATAAAAAAACACTCTTCCGTGTTTTCTATAAGGAATTCGAGCAGTACATTAAGACCATTCTACATTCTTCTAATAAGAAAGCTGTTAAAACAATCAATATGTGTGCATCTTTTAAGGTCTTTGTATAATCTGTAATTTGTTGTACACCCTAGCATATGTTATCATTGTCTGTTTGTATACTTCTTGTATGTATCAAATCAAATCAAATTTATTTATATAGCCCTTCTTACATCAGCTGATATCTCAAAGTGCTGTATAGAAACCCAGCCTAAAACCCCAAACAGCAAGCAATGCAGGTGTAGAAGCATGTATACTGGTTTTTCTGCAATACAAAATAAATGAACAATAATCATAAATAAAAGGTCAGGGTTCCATAGCCACAGGCAATACAGCAGAAACTGGATAAGCAGCAAGACCAGGTGGACTGGGGACGGGGACACACATACAAAAAAATATTACAGTTTTGAAACTTGCAATAACTGCAGTCGACTGTGGTATTTTGGACGCAGTAATTGCATAATAACTCTAATGTACACTGCAGTTGACGGTGTTAATTTAGACTCAGTATTTGTGGCATACTGCAGTTATACTGCACTCTATCTGCAATCTTTTTTCGTTAAAGGGCAGCCAGGAGTCCTCAGGCCAGGTAGTCCTGCAGGAGGGGAGAGGGAGAGAGATGGTAGAATTAGAGGGAGCACCTAATAAGACAGGAGAATTACACCAGATAGGACAGACTGACCCTTTTCCCCAGAACATAGACTACTGCAGCATAGATACTGGAGACTAAGTCTGGGGATCGGGGGACACTTTGACGATACCCCCGGGACAGGGCCAAAAAGGCGATACCCCCGGGACAGGGCCAACGATACCCCCGGGACAGGGCCAAAAAGGCAGGATATAACCCCACCCACTTTGCCAAAGCACAGCACCCACACTTCTAGAGGGATATCAACAGACCACCAATTTACTACCAACAGACAACGCTGAGTATAGCCCACAAAGATCTTCCCCACCGCCTGAGCCCGAGGGAGCGCAAAACCGGACAGGATGATCATGTTAGTGACTCAACCGACTCAAGTCAAGTATAGCGAAAAAAGCCAGGCACAACGTGACGCACCCCTCCTAGGGACGGCATGGGAGAGGACTAGTAATCCAGTGACTCAGCCCCGTAATAGGGTCAGAGGCAGTGAATCCCAGTGGAGAGAGGGGAGCCGGCCAGCCAGAGACAGCAAGGGTGATTCGTCACTCCAGTGCCTTTCCGTTCACCTTCACACCCCTGGGCCAGACTACACTCAATCATAGGACCTACTGAACAGAGCAGTCTTCAGTAAAGACTTAAAGGTTGAAACCAAGTCTGCGTCTCTCACATGGGTAGGCAGACCATTCCATACAAATTGAGCTCTACAGGAGAAAGCCCTGCCTCCAGCTGTTTGCTTAGAAATTCTAGGGACAATAAGGAGGCTTGCGTCTTGTGACCATAGCATACGTGTAGGTATGTACGGAAGGACCAAAATTGAGAGATAGGTAGGAGCAAGTCCATGTAATGCTTTTTAGGTTAGCAGTAAAACCTTGAAATCAACCTTAGCCTTAACAGGAAGCCAGTGTTGAGAAGCTAGCACTGGAATAATATGATCAAATATTTTGGTTCGAGTCAAGATTCTAGCAGCCGTATTTATCACTAACTGAGGTTTATTTAGTCCCTTATCTGGGTAGCCAGAGATTAGAGCATTGCAGTAATCTAATCTAGAAGTGACAAAAGAATGGATTCGTTTTTATGCATAATATCTGGACAAAAAGTTTAAGAGTTTTGCAATGTTATGAAGATGGAAAAAAGCTGCCTTTGAAATATTGTTGATATGTTCATCAAAAGAGAGATCAGGGTCCAGAGTAAGGCAGAGGTCCTTCAAAGTTTTATTTGAGACGACTGTACAACCATCAAGATTAATTGTCAGATCAAACAGCTGGGTACACACAACATTGACATCAGCAAACTGCTCGCCCACACAACGCCATCTGCCCAGTACTGTTGAAACCTGGATTCATCCATAAACAGCACACTTCTCCAGCCTGCCAGAGGCCACTGTAGTCTGTTACGACGCCAAACTGTAATCAGGTCAAGACCCTGTTGAGGACAACGAGCACGCAGAGGAGCTTCCCTGAGACAGTTTCTGACAGTTTGTGCAGAAARTATTTGGTTTTGCAAACCCACAGTTTCATCAGCTGTCCAGGTGGCTGGTCTCAGACGATCTAGCAGGTGAAGAAGCCGGTTGTGGACGTGCTGGGCTGGGGTGGTTACACGAGGTCTGCGGTTATGAGGCCGGTTGGTCGTACTACCAAATTCTCTAAAATGGCGTTGGAGGTGGCTTATGGTAAAGAAATTAACATTAAATTCTCTGGCACCAGCTCTGGTGGACATTCCTGCAGTCAGCATGCCCTCCCTCAAAACTTGAGACATCTGTGGCATTGTGTTGTGTAACAAAACTGCGAAACAGTTCATTCAGTCTCATTTACTGCCTTTAAAAAAATCATAGCTGATATGGCTGACTTGCTTAAACAAATGTGGTTTCTACTGACAATTTAGATGTACAAACTATGGCATAAGGGGACATCAAGCMGATAAGATGCAATCCGTAATTAAAATTAAGACATTCATGAGCAAATAGTTATAATGACGGACGTAGTCAATATAACAATTTTTTCAGCACTTTTGAAATGTACAGCGTCAGAATTCAGAACATGGGCCATCCTTACAGTATACTCCCTGTACAACAAGTCAGAACCATAGGATAAGTAAAGGGGGCATATAAACAGACAATGAAAGCTCATACAATATTCGATGATTACATTTTAGAACATTAGGTGAAATTAAGAGGTGAAAATAGACCAAATTATAAGGGTGAGGCACATTGAACGTTTGGGTCTTTGCGTGTCAAAAAAGATACATGTCATATAACACTATTAGACGGGTTAAATAAGCTTTTAGTTTGACACGTCAAATAACACATTTCTATTATAGAAGTTGTGTGTGCTGAATTTACACGTGCAAGCCAAGTGCTACCACTTCTATCAGTACCACTGTCAAAGCTGTACAAAAAACGTTTGCAAACAAGCACACACCGGCCATGAACAATGTGTTTACAATACCGCGTTGGTGAAAATAGACCAAATTATTAGGGTGAGGTGTAACCGATGTGAAATGGCAGCTAGTTCGCGGGGTGCGCGCTAATAGCGTTTCAATCGGTGAKGTCACTCGATCTGAGACCTTGAAGTAGTTGTTCCCCTTGCTCTGGGGGAACAACTACCCATTGCTCTGGGGGAACAACTACCCATTTATCTATATTTTCTCTTCATTATTTCCCTTCATGTGACAAGGATTAAAAATGATTTGCCAGTAGATTGTCGACTTGATTCATGATGATGACTGCTAGCTAAGGCTTTGAAAGTAGATGTTGACATGATCAGTCCAATCAAAGCTACTGTACATATAACGTGATTTGACGTCATTTTATCCGTGGTCAATGACCTTGAGCCTTCTTGGAAGGGCATTTGTAATATAACTCTATGGCAGGACCCAAAGGGCTGACATGTTGGATGTCTATCCTTACTAAGGACTTAAACTTGGCGATGACGTACTGTCCCCATGAGTGACAGAACACTAAGCCAGTCACGGTGCAATGCTCCTATTTTTTGCTGGATTGCCCCACCACCACAGAAAGCACTGAGCTAGGCTGAAACACCTGCATATTGGAGCTGCCTTACGCAAGAAATCAATGATATACAGTATATCTTTTTGTACATTGTTTGCAAACTGATATGTGACACTTATTAATGCCAAAATAACATGCAAAACAGGCAAGCCCCAAAAACAAAAATGTGGGGATCAAAACAGGTGGGGCTCTGGGATAGGACAACCTGCTGTATTGACTATTGGTTGTTCCAGCCCAACAATAGATTTCATCTTTATATGACACTAAAACACCTGAATGAATTYAACACAACCAAACACTTAAGAGCACTGATGATATAGGTGACCTGAAGAAGTGCTATTCTAACATCAGGGGTGCTTTRCATTTGTTTATGTKCTACTGTAGGTTCACCAGCTGACCTCTATCAAGACACCCATGTCAACTGGATTCCCACTGTGAAGATGAGCAATGTCGCAGCAACATCAGTTTTTACTTTTACTACTTTGTTTTTTTCCAGATATGAAAGGAGACATCCCTCAGTTATACGAGATGGTTGTTATATGCCGTGCTTTCGTCAATCCGAATGATTCTGTTGTGCTATTTGAGTAGAGCACTTTCACCTTGTCGTCATGACTAAAGTGACCACTTAAACCGTAGGAATAAATACAGTAACATATCATTTGGAACGCGTGAAAGACTATTGTTTATGATATTGTAAACATACTGTACTTTAACAGTAGGCTATATTGTTGTATGGGTGAAATGAAAAGTATTTTGCAGAGCCCCATTGAATAAAAAGTATTTATTTTAACCCAACTATTTTGTTTCTTTACAATTGAAACATATTTAGCATAGACAATGTCATTGTTGTGGTAGTCTTAGACAAACCATCTTCATGGTCACAGTGGCACCGCCAAGTGTCCCTCAGACRTTCTTGGAGAAAAGTATCTGGCATTGAACTTGGTAGTAGTTGTTGTGTGTATGTTTTAAGCTGCTTCCAGACATTTCACCACCTATAGTCGTGGCCAAAAGTTTTGAGAATGACACAAATATTAATTTTCACACAGTCTGCTGCCTCAGTTTGTATGATGGCAATGTGCATATACTCCAGAATGTTATGAAGAGTGATCAGATGAATTGCAATTAATTGCAAAGTCCCTCTTCGCCATGAAAATGAACTGAATCCCCAAAAAACATTTCCACTGCATTTCAGCCCTGCCACAAAAGGACCAGCTGACATCATGTCAGTGATTCTCTCGTTAACACAGGTGTGAGTGTTGACGAGGACAAGGCTGGAGATCKCTCTGTCATGCTGATTGAGTTTGAATAACAGGCTGGTAGCTTCAAAAGGAGGGTGGTGCTTGGAATCATTGTTCTTCCTCTGTCAACCATTTATCAGATCATCAAGAACTTCAAGGAGAGTGGTTCAATTGTTGTGAAGAAGACTTCAGGGCACCCAAGAAAGTCCAGCAAGCGCCAGGACCGTCTCCTAAAGTTGATTCAGCTGCGGAATCGGGGCACCACCAGTACAGAGGTTGCTCAGGAATGGCAGCAGGCAGGTGTGAGTGCATCTGCACGCACAGTGAGGCGAAGACTTTTGGAGGTTGGCCTGGTGTCAAGAAGGGCAGCAAAGACGCCACTTCTCTCCAGGAAAAACATCAGGGACAGACTGATATTCTGCAAAAGGTACAGGGATTGGACTGCTGAGGACCGGGGTAAAGTCATTTTCTCTGATGAATCCTCTTTCCGATTGTTTGGGGCATCCGGAAAAAAGTTTGTCCGGAGAAGACAAGGTGAGCGCTACCATCAGCCCTGGGCCTGTCTCTTATACACATCTAGATGTGTATAAGAGACAGGTCCTGTAGCATGCCAACATGAAAGCATTCATGTGTGGGGTTGCTTCTCAGCCAAGGGAGTGGGCTCACTCACAATTTTGCCTAAGAACACAGCCATGAATAAAGAACGGTACCAACACATTCTCCGAGAGCAACTTCTCCCAACCATCCAGGAACAGTTTGGTGACAAACAATGCCATTTCCAGCATGATAAGGCAAAAGTGATAACTAAGTGGCTCGGGGAACAAAACATCGATATTTTGGGTCCATGGCCAGGAAACTCCCCAGGCCTTAATCCCATTGAGAACTTGTGGTCAATCCTCAAGAGGCGGGTGGACAAACAAAAACCAAAAATTCTGACAAACTCCAAGCATTGATTATGCAAGAATGGGCTGCCATCAGTCAGGATGTGGCCCAGAAGTTAATTGACAGCATGCTAGGGCGGATTGCAGAGGTCTTCAAAAACGAAGGGTCAACACTGCAAATATTGACTCTTTCTATRAACTTCATGTAATTGTCAATAAAAGCCTTTGACACTTATGAAATGCTTATAATTATACTTCAGTATTCCATAGTAACATCTGACAAAGATATCTAAAGACACTGAGGCAGCAGACTTTGTGAAAATTTATATTTGTGTTATTCTCAAAACTTTTGGCCAAGACTGTACATTGCAAGGGTTGGATTTGCACTAAAACATTTAATGTCAGCACAAGGCATTTACAAAATCTAGTAAAATTAATAGCCTCATATACATTTTTTACTGGTATCGTTTTTCAATTGAGGACATATAGCTAGCTGAACAATATGTAAACAATGTGTGAGTTAAGCTATTCTCTGCTTCAGATGCACATTGCAAATGTGCATCTKATGCCATCATAGCTAATGCCATCATACTGTAGGGCAGGCCTATGGCTGTATTGGCTTTGCATGCCATTATCAGCTTKAAAATGGGTTCACATGGCTGATATCCTGAAAAATGAGTGACAATCAAATAAAGCTAATTGGYGAGCTTATGACTGAACAAAAAGGTCATGMTCATTTGAGAATACKACACAGAAACAGGCAAATTAGAGGCAGATTCCCTTCCCCTATTTATTGCAGGATTGTGATCTGTGATTTATCAACATCAACACTAGTGCACCTTGAATAATAGTTAAGTTAACAATTAAAACAAGTTTAAAACAACACTACTTAATATTATTTCAAAGTGTACAAGGAAGCTAACAAATCTGTTAAGGTTACAATTAAATATGTGAAGTGATATAAGTGAGCATGTAATGTAAATACACTGAGCATAAAAAACATTTGTCATAAGAAACTAGCTCCCTGGTATACAGAAAATACCCGAGCTCTGAAGCAAGTTTKCAMAAAATTGGAAAGGAAATGGCGCCACACCAAACTGGAAGTCTTCCGACTAGCTTGGAAAGACAATACCATGCAGTATCGAAGTGCCCTCACTGCTGCGCGATCATGCTATTTTTCCAACTTAATTGAGGAAAATAAGAACAATCCAAAATTAATTTTTGATACTGTCGCAAAGCTAACTAAAAAGCAGAATTCCCCAAGAGAGGATGGCTTTCACTTTAGCAGTGATAAATTCATGAACTTCTTTGAGGAAAGATCATGATCATTAGAAAGCAAATTACGAACTTTAAATCTGTGTATTCCTCCAAAGCTCAGTTGTCCTGAGTCTGCAAAACTCTGCCAGGACCTATGATCAAGGGAGACACTCAAGTGTTTTAGTACTATATCTCTTGACACAATGATGAAAATAATCATGGCCTCTAAACCTTCAAGCTGCATACTGGACCCTATTCCAACTAAACTACTGAAAGAGCTGCTTCCTGTGCTTGGCCCTCCTATGTTGAAGATAATAAAAGGCTCTCTATCCACCGGATGTGTACCAAACACTCACGAATAATGCTAGTAATGAAGCATCTCTTGAAAAAGCCAAACCTTGACCCAGAAATATAAAAAACTATCGGTCGTTTCCGAATCTCCCATTCCTCTCAAAAAATCTTAGAGAAAAGCTGTTGCGCAGCACTCATCTGCCTTCCTGAAGACAAACAATGTATACGAAATGTTCAGCTGGTTTTAGACCCCATCATAACACTGAGACTGCACTTGTGAAGGTAGTAAATTACCTTTAATGCGTCAGACCGAGGCTCTGCATCTGTCCTCGTCTCCTAGACCTTAGTGCGCTCTTTTGATACCATCGATCACCACATTCTTTTTGGAGAGATTGAAACCCAAATTGGTCTACACGGACAAGTTTTGGCCTGGTTTAGATCTTATCTTCGCAAGATATCAGTTTGTTCTCTGTGGATGGTATCCGACTTCCGCCGAAGTTGGTCCCTCTCCTTGTTCGGCGGCGGTTCGGATGTCGACATCACCCAACCTTCTAGCCATCGCCGATCCACTTTTCATTTCCCTTGGATTTTGTCTTGTCTTCCATCATACCTGTTCCCAATTCATCAATTACATGTTGTGTATTTAACCCTCTGTTCCCCCTCATGTCCTTGTCCGTAATTGTTTCATGCAGTGTTGTGCACGGTATGCTGGTGATTACCGGGTTTTTGTTTTAAACCATTTCATGTATTTGCTGTGCTTTGACGGTGGTTATGGTATTAAACGACCACTGTTTAAATCCGCTTTTCGCTCTCCTGCGCCTGACTTCTCTGTCGCCATACGCACCTCGCTACAGATGGTTTGTCCTCTGACAAAACAACTGTACATTTTTGGTGTCTCCCAAGTTCCGTTTTAAGACCACTATTGTTTTCACTATATATTTTACCTCTTGGTGATGTCATTCGAAACATAATGTTACTTTCACTCTATGCGGAGTACACCACAGCTGTACATTTTCATGAACATGGTGAACCCCAACATTGCCCTCGCTGGAAGCCTGTGTTCAGACATAAGAAAGTGGATGGCTGCAAATGTTCTACTTTTAAACTCAAAACAGAGATGCTTGTTCTAGGTCCAAGAAGCAAAGAGATCTTCTGTTGAATCTATCAATTCTTGATGGTTGGTACAGTCGTCTCAAATAAAACTGTGAAGGACCTCGCGTTATTCTAGACCGTGATCTCTCAACAGCTGTTTTCCATCTACGTAACATTGCAAAAATCAGAAACTTTCTGTCTCAAAAAATGATTGCAGAAAAAATTAATCCATGCTTTTGTCACTCTCTAGTCTTAGACTACTGCAATGCTCTACTTTCCGGCTACCCGGATAAAGCACTAAATAAACTTCAGTTAGTGCTAAACACAGCTGCTAGAATCTTGACTTAGAACAAAACATGTGATCATATTACTCCAGTGCTAGCCTCTCTACACTGGCTTCCTGTTAAGGCAAGGGCTGATTTCAAGTTTTTTACTGCTAACCTAGAAAGCATTACATGGCTTGCTCCTACCTATCTTTCCCATTTGGTCCTGCCATACATACCTACACTTACACTACGGTCACAAGACGCAGGCCTCCTAACTGTTCCCGAATTTCTAGCAAACAGCTGGAGGCAGGGCTTTCTCCTATAGAGCTCCATTTTTATGGAATGGTCTGCCTACCCACATTGTGAGAGACGCAGACTCGTCGCAACCTTTAAATCTTTATTGAAGACTCATCTCTTCAGTAGGTCCTATGATTGAGTGTAGTCTGGCCCAGAGTGTGAAGGTGAACGGAAAGACACTGGAGCAACGAACCGCCCTTGCGTCTCTGCCTGGCCGGTTCCCTCCTCTCCCACTGGGATTCTCTGCTCTGACCCTATTACAGGGCTGAGTCACTGTCTTACTGGTCTCTTCCATGCCGTCCCTAGGGGTGTGGTCACTTAGGAGTTGATTCACTGACTGTATTCTCCTCTTTGGTTGACGCCCCCCCTGGTTGTGCCGTGCTGCGTAGATCTTTGAGGCTATACTCGCCTTGTTTCAGGATGATAATGTTGTGTAAGATATCCCTCTAGTGGTGTGGGGGCTGTGCTTTGGCAAAGTGGTGGTTATATCCTGCCTTTGCCCTATCCGGGAGTATCGTCGATTGGGCCACATGTCTCCCTCCGACCCCTCCTGTCTCAGCCTCCAGTATTTATGCTGCAGTACTAGGGTCAGTCTGTTATATCTGGAGTATTTCTCCTGTCTTATCCGGTGTCCTGTGTGAATTTAAGTATGCTCTCTCTAATTCATCTTGGCCATGTTCTGTTGTAATCTCCACCCGGCACAGCCAGGAGAGGACTGGCCACCCCTCATAGCTTGGTTCCTCTCTAGGTTTCTTCCTAGGTTCTGGCCTTTCTAGGGAGTTTTTCCTAGCCACTGTGCTTCTACACCTGCATTGCTTGCTGTTTGGGGTTTTAGGCTGGGTTTCTGTACAGCACTTTGAGATATCAGCTGATGTATGAAGGGCTTTATAAATAAATTTGATTTGATTTGATAACAGTTTCCTTGTTGCTGTGCCTGTCCTTTGCCCTCATTCCTCCCTTATTTTTCTGCAAATGCTTCCTGTTGTTGTATCACACACAATCCCACACATTTGATCACATACTGTATAACTCCATAAACTGGAATCATGTTTCAGGTATTTACTTGAATGTTATTGCATCTTATCTGTTCTGAAAAATACCATGCATGAAAAAACAAAGCAATAAAATCTCACTATCTTTGAATTSGTATCTGACTGGTGTATACAGCCACTAGTGAAAGTCTACACAGCCCTTGCAGCSTTCACATTTTGCTGCATTAAAATTACATTTAAAAAGGGATTAAATAKATTTTTTCCCCCTAACGATCTACACAACCTACTCCACATTTTCAAAGTGAAAGAAACATTATAGAACATTTTTCAAATTAATCAAAAATGAAGATGTGTTGATTGTGTATGTCTTCACACCCTGGAGTTAACACTTGGTGGAAGCATCTTTGGCAGCCATTACAGCTGTGAATCATTTGGAATAAGATTCCACCAGCCTAGCACAACTCTTAAGGCAACAGACTGTATATTCACTGTATTTGTCAAAATTGCTCAAGCTCAGGAAATTTGGTTGGGAATCATTGAACAGATCATTGAACAGATTCTGTGAAGTGGAGGTTTATGGCTATCTTGCCCCAACTGGTAAGAATAAGTGCCATCACTTTTAATTCCATTTGAGTATTATTGGAGTAAGGAATCATAAAGGTTATTATTAACTTATTCAGAGCAATCATCTCTTTGACCGACTCATTAAAATGTGTAACCACAATTAGGTTGTTTCTCACAACTCTTTTTGTACTATCTTGTGCCGAAAGAATGTGGCTCTACGGGGAAAGCCACCAAGTCATCAATGTGGGAATTTTATTATGCTCAAAACACCTTGACAGTGATTTGGCACATAGATTCTGCACGTTCACTGACCAGGACCTTAACCCCTGGTGGRGAGTGGACCTGTTTAATAACTACAAAGTGTTCCCCATGACCAACAGAAAGAACATTCATTATTACAGCAGACTCAATGGAGCTGAGATCTGCATCGTAGATACCCTGGACGAATGCTAATTGTTTATTATTAATTGCTTTGCCACATTTTTTGCAGTATTACTTTATGCCTTGTTGCAAACAGAATGCATGGTTTGGATTTTTCCTACTTTTCACTCTGTCAATTAGGTTTCGTTCCTTCCTCGTAACTGAGTTAGAAAGGACYCCTGTATCTTTATGACTGGGTGTATTGATACACCATCCAAAGTGTAATTAAAAAGTTCCCCATGCTCAAAGAGATAATTAATGTCTGCTTTTTTTTACCCATCTACCAGTCGGTGCCCTTGTTTGTGAGGCATTGGAAAACCTCCCTGGTCTGTGTGGTTGAATCTGTGTTTGAAATTCACTGCTCGACTGAGGAACCTTACAGATAATTGTATYTGTCGGGTACAGAGATGAAGTAGTCATTCAAACATCTTGTTAAACTATTATTGACACAGAGTGAATCCATGCAACTTATTAACTTGTTAATGTTTTCTCCTGAACTTATTTAGGCTTGCCATAACAAAGGGGTTGAATACTTCTTGACTCAAGACATTTCAGCTTGTTATTTGTCATTCATTTGTAAACATTTCGGGGGAAAAAAACATATGGGGTATTGTGTGTAGGCCAGTGACAAACAATCTCAATATAATCCATTTTAAATTCAGGCTGTAACACAACAATATATTTTTTTAAGTCAAGGGATGTGAATACTTTCTGAAGGCACTGTACTTAGATAATTTACATTGTAGGTAACATTCTCTCTGTGTAGGGAAAGTCTATGTTTAAATGTATTAACAGTTGAGTATTTTTTATTTCACACTGTAAACATAGTTATATTGAGTACATGCATTTAGATATGTTTAATTGAAAATGCATATTCTGTAAAGGCTCCTATCATTGTAATGTATTGWATGTCCATGTATTTGGAGAAGATAAAGTGTAACACAACACCTACTTTTCAGAAGCATTTCATGGTTTCACCTAGAATGCAATTATCAAAGATATTTGGATTGGAATATTATGGCCTAACCCTATGTTTTTAAATTCTCAAAACCAAGACATTTAGCTTAGTCACCTGTGTACGCACTCACACATGCATGGACACACATACTGTATGCACACTCACTTGGTCATGTAGAAGAGTGTGGATTGTAATTGTACCAGGACCAGGACCACAAGTAAACATTGAAGTAATTTTATAATWAGACACTTTTAYTCTACTTTTATCMYAWTMAATWTAGTCATCAACTGCAGTAAAATATCTGATGTGGAATAAGAATACATACAATATGTTGCCTGCTCCTGTACATGCTRTTGAGATTCTATAAGTAGCAAAGTATACAACTACTCTGTAACACGTTTAACATGTGTAGATGTTTCCTGTTATTCCCTTCCATATCACGATATCCTGATCATTCAGTTATACTGTCTGTATTTCGCCATAAATTGGAATCATGTTTCAGTTGTCTCAAAGATTACTCAGCCTTATCTATTCTGATAATATCATATGTCACACGTTTTACTTGTAGAAAACAATAAAGATCACAAGGTCATTGACTTGGTGACTGGTGTATAAATACCTCTGTGAGATTCAGGTTACTCTACTGAACCTTTACCTACATCAACATCAACAGTCACTTTATTATTTTGAGTGTGAAGGTAAGAGGATATTTCTAATACTACTTGGAATTGCTTTATATTATATTATATTTTCTGCCTTACTACAAAAGTACATCAACCCTTGATTTACATAACAGTTACGGCATAATAACAATGTCATAATTCAGCAGTGACTTGGACATTCTTATGCATTGTATACTGTATCTTTCTTTACACAACTAAGCTGCTTACCTGTGAGAAAAGTTTATTTGCTGTTTTTTACAATACATACACATACAAATATAAAATTGGGAGCACTGCTTTGTAAAGAATATAAATAATGTCAAACAAAAAAATATGTTTCTGCTGTTGCAATATGGGTCTGTTTATATGTTACTGCAATGTGAGCCCTGTGTCTGAGCAATGTGCCTGTACCACTGAATCTGTAATGTGTCTGTACCACTGAATCTGCAATGTTGTAARGGCAGATTTCCTCCTCTTCGTCTGAAGAGGAGGTGTAGCAGGGATCGGACCAAAGCGCAGCGTGGTTAGTGTTTATCATGTTTTAATAATGACAAAAACGTGAACACTACAAACTACAAAACAATAAATGTGAAAAACCGAAACAGTCCGATCTGGTTCATAGACACAAAGACAGAAGACAACCACCCACAAAACCCAACACAAAACAGGCTACCTAAATATGGTTCCCAATCAGAGACAATGACTAACACCTGCCTCTGATTGAGAACCATATCAGGCCAAACATAGAAACGGAAAAACAGACACACCAACATAGAATGCCCACATTGAATCTGCAATGTCCTGTACCACTGAATCTGTAATGTGTCTGTACCATCTGAATCTGTAATTGTGTCTGTACCACTTGAATCTGTAATGTGTGCGTACCACTGAATCTGTAATGTGTCTCTACCACTGAATTCTGTAATGTGTCTGACCACTGAATCTGTAATGTGTCTGTACCACTGATCTGAATGTGTCTGTACCACTGAATCTCATGGTCTCTACCATGAAATCTGCCAATGTTGTCTGTACCACTGTATCTGTAATGTGTCTGTACCACTGTATTCTGTAATGTGTCTGTACCACTGTATCTGCAATGTGTCTGTACCACTGTAATCTGTAATGTGTCTGTACCACTGTATCTGTAATGTGTCCTGCTGACCACTGAATCTGCAAGTGTCCGGGTACCACTGTATCTGCATTTGTCTGTTACCACTGAATCTGTTAATGTGTCCTGTACATTGAATCTGTAATGTGTCTGTACCACTGTATCTGTAATGTGTCTGTACCACTGTATCAGTAATGTGTCTGTACCACTGAATCTGTAATGTGTCTGTACCACTGAATCTGTAATGTGTCTATACCACTGAATCTGTAATGTGTCTGTACCACTGAATCTGTAATGTGTCTGTACCACTGTATCTCCTACGACAGTAGCTGTACATTGGCTTGTTCTGTGTTTCCCCTCCAGGATTATGAGACAGGCCATGTTCTTCCTCTTGCTGGCTCTTCTAGGAACGCCTACTGGTGCCATTGTTCCAAGTAAACACTTCCTCTTGTTGTTATCTCCTTGTTGATTATTGCCGAGAACAACCATTTTCAAGGTCTTTTCCATAGATTTCAAGCCAAATTTAAGTCAAAACTGTAATTCGGCCACTCAGTAACCTTCACTGTCTTCTTGGTAAGCAACTCCAGTGTAGATTTGCGACTTGCCTATC